>NW_026595981.1:21182904-21201942 GCF_907164565.1 Psammomys obesus
TTTCTTTCTTTCTTTCTTTCTTTCTTTCTTTCTTTCTTTCTTTCTTTTTCTTATTTTATTTTTCTTTGTTGGCTGGAGTCTCACTATGCAGCCTTGGCTGACTGTGAACACACAGAACTCTGTCCACTTGTCTCTCCCTCCCACAGCGTGTGCTCTTCTTTTGAGACAAGGCTGGCTTGCCTACCATTTAGTGTGTGAAGGTGTGCTTGAACTCCTGAGCCTCTTGTCTTGACCACCTCCCAAATGCTGGGATTATGAGCATGTTCCACTGGGCCCCCTTTTCCCATCTCTCCACCCTTTCCAGAATTTCCTCTCAGTGCTGGAACTCAAACCCAGGACCTAGCGTGCATTGGGAAAGCAGGCCACCGAGCTACATCCCCAGCCCTCTATTTTACTCTGTACCAACTAGACATTCCAACTTATGACTATAAAACGCAACAGACCTTTTGTACTTTTTGAGACAGGGTCTTGCCATGTAGCCTCACTAACCCTGAGCTCACTATCTTCCTCTGCCTCCCCAGTGCTAGGATTTCAGGCGATTTCTTTTTTCACAAGCTTTGAAATGAAAGCTACCTATTATAATCGTCACTGGATGGCACTAGAGTGAGCCAAGAGGGCATTTTGAGGCACTGTTTATTCTGAAGTAGGTGAATGGGGAATTCTATGCTGACGGTGGGTTTCGGCTTCTTGCAGGGACATGGAGGCAGGAGCTGGAGATGTAGCTTACCTCACACATGCAAAGCCCTGGGTTCAATCCCCAGCACTGAATAAAGCAGAGGTGGCGGTACAAGCTTGTTTTATTGGCATTCAGGGAGTAGAGGAAGGGAGATCAGAAGCTCAAAGTCATCTTCGGCGACATCATGACTCTGAGGATATCCTGGGCTATGGGAGACCCTGTCTTGAACAAACACTGTCAAATTAACTGCCATTGGCGCACTGTCCCCTCCAACCCACCAGTTCCTCGGGCTAAGAGGATGTCAGTATCTGCCTCATCGGAAATGATGTCTATTACAGAACTCCTTTAGACATTTTCTCAGGGTAAGAACATTCTTGGAGCTGGTGGCTGCTTAGAATCTAAGGGCAGCTACAGTTAGTTCCCAGGGGCTGCTTTAGGCAGCTCACAACCACTTACAATCCCAATTCAGGGAGCCCAGCACCCTCTTCTAGCCTCCATGGGTACTCACCTGCATCTGCACAGGAGAACACACACACACACACACACACACACACACACACGCCCTCGAATTAAAAATGAAACAAGCCAGGCCCAGTGTCACAGGCCTGTAATCCCAGCATTTGGGAGGCAGAGGCAGGATGATCTCTCTGAGTCCAAGGCCAGCCTGGTCTACAAAGCCCAAGGCTACACGGGGAAACCCTGTCTTGAAAACCAACCAACCGAACAAACAAATAAGATAAAAAAAATTAAAAAAAGAAAGAAAGAAAGAAAGAAAGAAAGAAAGAAAGAAAATGTTCTTTTGTACAAGCCACTAAGTTTCTTTCACAATTGCCTTTCCCTGCTTTTGTAGTGCTGGAGATCAAACTTGTGTTTGATAGGCCTTATGTTTGTTAGGCAGGTGTTGTACCATTCATTGAACTATTTCAAGCCCTGGCTGGCCTGGACTCACTTTGTACACCAGGCTGGCCTCGAACTCACAGAGATCTGCCTGCCTCTGCCTCCCATGTGCTAGGATTAAAGGTGTGCACCACCACACCCAGGTTTGTTTTTTGGGTTTTTGTTTGTTTGTTGTTGTTGTTTTGTTTTGCTTTTGGTTTTTTGAAGCAAGGTTTCTCTGTGTAGCCCTGGCTGTCCTAGAACTTACTTTGTAGACCAGACTAGCCTAGAACTCAGGGATCTGCCTGGTTCTGCCTTCTGAGTGCTGGGATTAAAGGCGTGTGCCACCATCAACCTGCTAAGGTGTTGTCTCTTAAAACACAAATTAACATTGAATTGAAAGATATTCTTCTACATCAATGGAGCTGATCATGATTTTACTCTGTTGATCTGTTATATGGGGGAAAAAACTATTTTGGTCCCATTTTATCATTTTGATCAATTCTAAGTATTTCAAAAATTTCCACTCTGCTTTCTCCTTTGACCCATGAATTTATTCAGAGGTGTTTTCATTTTCAACTATACGGTGTCTGGTGTTTGTCTTCATTATTAAAATTTTAACAATGTCGACTTGTGGTCAGAAAGTGACATGAATAGGAAGAATCTGTTGGCAGGTTCTTCTTTGGTCTAATGTGTGCTTGACTCACCTCTGCAACAACGTCAGCCCAGCTTGTCTCTCTCGGGATGCTACATCTTAGTGGGGGTTACTAAAGTTTATGTGGAGGGCTAGCAGGAGTCAAGGAGTCTGGGCTCTTATCCCTGGGCCTCATGCCATAACTAGAGCCCTCTCCCTCGGTGAGCCAGTACCATGGACAGCAGACATGCCAAGCAAGGGTCCCGTTTCCTGCTCAAGCCTTCCCTTTGTCCCTCTCCTAGTATCTTTGCCAGTGACTTGGGACGTCCCAGGGATGCTCTGAGTAAAACCATCAAGGATGGCCTGGACCATCACTTCTCTTGGTCGCCTTCTCCTGGGGCTTCTCACTCTTTGTTCTTTCCCCAGATAGTTTCTGGACCCAGGACTCTTCCAGAACAGGTGGGAAGTGAAGGGTGTTAGTGTTTAGAGGTGGGTGTTGCTGCTTCGTTTCTCTGGTCTTCCGGAAACAGCAGGAAAAGCAGAAGTCTCTCCTTGACAGACACTGCTGCTCCTGGACGGTCAGATCACGTGGTTTATCCACCACTCACAACTTTCCTGAGGGCAAGTGGAGAGTGTATGCCAAGGAGCTTTGAAAACGTACATCTGAACCTGGCGTGGCAGTGCATGCCTTTAATCCCAACACTCAAGGAAGCAGAGGCAGGCTGACTGTTGTGAGTTCGAGGCCAGTAAGGTCTACAAAGCAAGTATACAACAGTCAAGGCTACACAGAGAAACCCTGTCTCAAAAAAGCAAAAGAAAGAAAACAGGTTTGTTCAGGTTTTGTTGTGTACTAGTTAGGGCAGGGGCTTGAACCTAGGGCCCTTTGCTGGGATTAAAGGCAAGCACCACCATGCACAACCCTTATTTTTAAATTTTTGAGGTGAGGTCTTAGCATGCCTGGATCCTCCTGACTCAGCTTCTAGATGCTAGAATTAGAACGGTGTACCTATATTCCTCATCTGCTTGTTTATTTCTTTATTTGGACAGGGTCTTACTATTTAGCCAATCTGGCTAAAACTCTCTAGGTAGCCCCAGCTGGCCTCAACTTTGTGGCAATCCTCCTGCCTCAGTCTCAAGTTTGGGGTTTATAGGTGTGCACCAATCCTGAATGAAGTTATATATATATATATATATTTTTTTTTTTTTCATTTGTGGGGATCAGAAGTTCAAGGTCACCCCCAGCTACAAGGTCATTCTGAGGTCATCCTGGGAAGCATGGCACCCTGTCTCAAAACAAACAAACAAACAAACAAACAAACAAACACACAGATGAAACAGATGGCTCCAGGTTAAGACCACTCCCTTTTCCAGAGGCCCTGAGTTCTGCTTCCAGTATCCATATTAAGCCGGTCACAACCACCTATCTCTCTAGCTCCAGGGGACTGATGCCCTCTGGCCTCTGATAACTTGAAGGCAAGTGCACTCACGCACCCCACAAACATTTTTTTAATGAAAAAAAAAAAAAAAAAGATTCTAAACCCATAATCAGCTAACAGATTCATATTCATTTGTTTGTTTTTGTTTGTTTATTGGTGCTACCTGATTTTTTTGCTTGGTCAAGCTGCTGGATTTTCTTGAACCCCATGCTTCTCTTATGCAACAAGGACCATATTCTTCAGGATGAGAAGTATAAGGAGCCGGTGAAAGGCTCCTGGGGTAGTGTAGCCTGCAGCTTCCGAAGTGATGATGGGTCCTTCAGGCTCCGATTACACGCTAACTCAGGGGACCTCTGACGTGTGAGGCCACCTGCGTTGACTGGCTATTCTTGGGGTTCATGGAGGAGGCCAGCCCTGTGGAACAGCACGGTCTGGTGCTTTGCTTTGTCCTTGTTGGCTACGCTGCTCCCAGAGGTTTGCTGGCTGTCTTTTAAGAGCAGATGCTCAAGTATTGCTATGTCACCTTGCCTCCCTGATTGGCTAATAAAAGGCCCTACTACACCTAGGCAGGGCAGAAGTGGAGGTGGAGCTAGGGTTTGTGGGCTGGGAGGACAAAAGGATCATGGGAGAGGAGACAGGCCCTGGAGGAGAAAGAAGGAGCAGAATTGCCATGGGAGAGGCAGAGAACCACGTTGGCCCGCAGGAGGAATTCGGAAGGTCCGAGTGGAGAGAAGTGGACCAGATGGAAAACATAAACAAGTCTTTATGGAATTGCAGCCGGGAAGTAGCCCAGATAGGATTTATTAGAGCAATCGGCAGGGAATGGGGGCTGGGAGATGAGGATGCTTGTCCTGGCCCAGGAGTCCTTTATCTTTCTGTGTTGCTATCCATCTTAGTCTCCTCACTAGAATACAAGCCCGAGGTGGACAGGCCCCTGAAAGGTTGTCTCTCTGTCTGCAGAAGCTGGGGCTATCAAGGGCCCAGATTTGCCTTTGGGAAGGGCCCAGTTCTCACTTCAGTGCAAGCTAGTCCCACTGCCACCCAGAGCCCACCACCGTGATTATAGACCAACTGTTATTATTTTTAAAATGATGCCACGCATATACAGCAGGTATAATATGAAAGAGTTTTTTGGATGGAGATGGAGAGAGAGAGAGAGGCAGACGGGCCACTAAGTACCTGGCCTAGATGATGTCATAGGCCTCAGGTACTGACATACGAGGTTGTCAAGACCCTAAAGGCAGGCCAGTTGATTGCCTGCACAACATAACACCAACACCTAGAAGGGTGGAGGTCTGGAGGCCCCTGACTGCTTGCACACCCCCTTCCTTCCTCCTCAGTAGCCTCTTTACCACACAATGTTCTTCCTCAGACCGGCATCTTCAGTCCCTGCTCAGGAAGCTGCAGAGAAAATACTCAAAGACCGTAGGGTAAACAGTCCTCCCGCGCTGAAGGCTGGGCTGCCTACGGGAGGAGAAATGCAGGCCTGCCTCACAGCCCCAGATCCTGGGAGTGCTCCCTACTGGTGTCAGGAGCGGGATCCCCACCCATGTGAGACTAGACGTTACTGCCCCTTGTCTTCTTCTGGATCCTGGTCGGTGACTACTTCTTTCCCAGGTCCCAGGGAAGGGGCCCTGCCAGGGTGAGAATCAGTCAGAGCATGGCTGACCAGAGAGGCACCCCTACCCCCACAGCCACGACCCCCAGCGGCTGCCTAAGGAAAAGGCTGAGACAGCTAAGCACAGGTGGCTCTGGTCCACAAGTCCTTCTCATTGTCTCCAGACCTCTGGCGCCCAAATGCACGGGGGTGGAGGGTGGGAGGGAGAGGTAGAATGGGGAGAGCTCTGTCCAGCTGCTCTTAGAGGCAGGGTCTTCATCTGGCTGCTGAAGCCCCCTTAGGGTCTGAGCATCCTGGTCACATGCCATCTCCAGTTTCCTCTGAGATAGAAACATTCTATCCTACAGACATCTCCATAAGCAGAAAGGTAAACAACTCAAAAACAGCTTCAGGAAGTCCCTAAAACGGAGCAGGTTCACTAGGCCCCTCCCTGCCAGAGTAAACAATAAAAGCAAGAGTCCTTCTCAGACCGGTGGAGCTGCAAAAACGGACTCTGAGAAGAGCCGGCGGCATGTCGGCGCAGGTCTGTAACCCCAGCACTCTGGAAGGCACAGGCAGGAGGATCTCTGTGAGTTCAAGGCCAGCCCGGTCTACAGAGTGAGGACCAGGACAGCCGGGGTTACACAGAGAAACCCTGTCTCATAAAACAAAACAAAACAAAACAAAAGGAAAACCTCTGAGACCAGACCAACTGCCCAAAAGAAGCAGAGACCAGCCGAGCTGCCTGGAAAGGACACTTTCTAACCTGTTGAGCTGCTGGCAGGCTGTGTGGCATACTCCCCGTCCCAAGCTTTGTGAGTCGTCACCCACACTGGAGTGGGCTGCCGCTGGGTAACCCTCGCCCGCATTCTAGTAAGTGACCCCAATAAACTAGTTTTTTCCAAGTTGCACTTCAGTGGTGTCTGTACTTTGATCTGCCGTGGGCTCCCTATCTGGGGAGAAGAGGAAAATATGTTGTATCCCCCCACACACACACAAAAAAAAAGTTTCCTCACACAACAACATTCCGTGCGTGTCCTAGAGCGTGCCACTGGGGCCATGTCTAAAAGCAAGAACCCATTTCTGCTCCTTGACCCTCCTCTTCCTCAACAAGGGCCTTCCTGTCCTTCCAGAACTTCCAGGTGGATGTGGCAAGACTCCACAGCCCTAGGCTTTTCAACTGCAGAAGGGTGACCGACCTCTGGATCCCATCCTTGGCGAGGGCGATGACGGATGTCCGCGCACACCGTCTGTCTTGTCTGTGCTTGCCCCGGCTAAACTGTCAGTTATTTTTGACCCTAAATGCAGTTCTCACCTGCAGCTGGCCGGGCTCTAGCTAGCGCTCTCTCCTTCCACACCTCGGTTATGCTGATTCACCCCATGCCACTTCCCCCAACCTCAGGGAGGTAATGACAGCAGTGATGGGGCCTGGGCTCTCCTCCAGGGAGTCCAGGGCTCTTCCCTCTGCCCCTCCTCCCTTGACATCTGCAGATCTGTGGCGCAGTCCACGGGGGCAGGAGTGGTTTCGCCTCTTCCCCCATGCAGGCTGCAGGAGAGATAGATGACCCTGGGCTTGTCCTCAGGGTTTGTTCTTCATCTTCCACTGTTTCTCCTACTCGCTAGGGGGACCCAGGAACCGCAGAGTCCCTTGTCAGAAGTGAACTTTCTACTCCACCAGTCTCTGGGCCTCACTCCTCCATCCTACCCCTCCCCTAAGCCTGTCCTCAGCAGGTCAAAGGCTGAGTTCGCATCTCCTCCTTCTCTTACAGCTCTCTCTGGAAGGCCGGAGGGAAGACCAGTTCTGCGCTCTCTCGGCCCATTCCAGATTGCATCAGGCTCAGGCCCTCGGGGAAGCAGTGGCCTCGTCTGCGAGGTTAAGGGTCAGAACCCTGACGGCCCATTTGGTAAGGCCGGCAGAGAACCCTGGCTCTCTGAGCCGGAAAGGGAAGGGCCGGATCCAGCAAGGCCGGATGTGGAAGCACCTGACCCTCAAGGTAGCAGATCCCGGGGACAGTCAGAAAAGCTGGTGAGCTGAAGCTCGGTGGGTTGGGAGGGAGGGTGTGTGTGCTCCGGGGGGTACACACAGCCCGAGTTTGGAGGTGTCTCTCTATAGGAGTTATTGATCGTCAGCGCTGAGCAGCATTTTCAGCCATGGTCAAGCATCAGGGCGCTGGATTGGTCCAACTTTGATGAAGATGCCCATGAAGAAGCAAAGAGAGATGGTGTGGGTGGTCCAAGTTCCATCGTGAAGTGGGTGCTTTTTTGGGGGGGTTAGAGTGCCCTCTTGTGGACACACGAGGAATCGCATCACATTCTTCCCGCCACCCAGTAGTTCCAAAACCACTTGTTACCCACCCACTTGCACGCCGCTGACAAGCCTGCAGCGGAGAGACCTCTTATTTTAAAAAAAAAAAAAAAAAATCTACACATTGAGCTTCCACGGACAGTCATGAAACAGCTGCGTGCTTTGAGGCCGTCCACTTTTCCCTCTCCCACCCAGGGAGGCGAGATCGTGATGGGTGAAAAGTGGATCCGAGACGGGAATTAAGGGAGCTGCCTCGGGCAGGCCACACAGCTCCGGGAGACTCCCGGGGCTCTGCAGAATCCGCCGCGGTGGGTCGGAGGAGCCCTCGGAGAGAAGCGTGAGGCCCGTGAGGCGATGTGAGGACCTGCAGCCGGAGCACAGGGAGGTTCAGGAAGCGTCCATCTGGGGTGGCCACAGGTGCGTAAGTGCAAGCAGAGGATGGAATCCCTTCTAAGCATGTGGAAACGCCCCCCCACACTTTGAGGGAACGTGGCAGACGGGAGGCCTGAGAGGCAGTCCCGCCTAGTTTCTTAGTGTCTGCATGAAGCTTTTCAACTTTTAAAAAAATATATTTATTTACTTACAATGCACACAGTATCCTGCCTGCATGTACGCCTGCAGGCCAGCAGAGGGCACCAGATCTCACTAGAGATGGTTGTGAGCCACCGTGTGGTTGCTGGGAATTGAACTCAGATTTTGTAGAGGAAGCAGAGGCAGGAGGCAGCCTCCAGCTCACGGTTCGTTAAGACCGTGTGGGGCACCAGAAGGCTGAGGCGGGAGTGTTGTGTGCTGGAGGCTAAACGGGCGAAGAACAAGACCTTGTCTTGACAACATGAAAACAGACAAACAAAAACCCCTCCCGAAGTGAGAGGGGCAGCATAGGAATGAGCTGGCCAACGGGCAACGGAAGCCTCCGTTTCCGTGTGCCCCACGCTCTCTGCCAGGAACCCAGTCTCTACCCTCAAACGGCATCCACCCCAAACCAGGTCGGGACGTCGAAAGGTCACAGTGAGCGTGGGACACAGGGCCTGGAAACCCAAGAGAAAGCCACCCAATCGAGAAGGAGCTGGAAGGAAACCCGGGTATACTTTGCCCGAAATGTTGCTCTTCCGCCGAGCTGCGGATAATAAACAAAGAGGACTTTGCCAATGAGAGAAAAGATAAAGGAAGTTCAGAGACAGGTCGTCACACTTAGAAAGCCACCGGCTTCTGCTTTGGGACAGGGGGGAAATGGTTGTATAGTTGTCAAAGACAGGGACGACAGCAGGGTAAGGAGAGAGGAACCAGAGAGCTCAACTTGGCATGGGAAAAATGAGGGCTGGAGAGGTGGGTGTCGGCCCTTCAGAGGGACACCTAGAAGGTGGCTAGACTGTGTCACTGGTTCCCGAAGTCCATCTTCCGGTTCTTCATCAGCGAGAGCATTTTGAAGTGGTAGTTGGGAACAATAACCACGGGGAAGAAAATTCACCTTTCCCACGTATTTCACACGGTTCTCAAGCGTCCCGATTCTGTCCCTTCCCTCTGTGTGCCTCCTTCCATCTCATTGTTTTGGGATTTTTTGTGTGTGGGGAGGGGAGGTCAAGACAGGATTTCTCTGTGTAGCCCCGGCTGTTCCGGAACTTGACCAGTAGATGAGATGGCCTCAGACTCACCGAGATCTGCTTGTCTCTGCCTCCCAAGTACTGGGACCGAAGGTGTGTGCCACCGCCAGCGGGCACCCACCTCGCTGACCAGAAAGCCATTCTGTGGCTATCGTGGAGGAATGTGAGAACAGCGAGTCTTGTCTTCCCACGTATGTAAGAGTAACTTAGGCATGCTTAGGTCTCACGGAGACCAATAGAGGGTGCCACAATATGGCAAACTGGAGCTGGTGTTCGAGCCAGCAGTGGGTGCTGGGAACTGCGCTCCAAAAATGGACAGTGCCTTAATCGCTGAGCCACCTCTCCAGCCTCTGTTTTTTAAATTGATTTAAATTGTGTGTGTGTGTGTGTGTTTTGAGATAGGATCTTACTACGAAGCTCTGGCCTTCCTGGAGCCTGCTACCTAGACCAAGCTGGCCTTGAATTCACAGAGATCCTCCTGCTTCTGCCTCCTGAATGCTGGGACTAAAAGGTGTGTGCCATCCCAGCCAGTCTGTTTCCCACTGAAGCTAAATCTTGTGGGGCTGGGGGTGGACATAGCGAGGGCAGAACCTGGGAACGGAAATATTTTTTTATAATTTATTTTTATTTTATGCACATTGGTGTTTTAACTGCATGTATGTCTGGGTGAGGGTGTCTGATCCCCTGGAACAGGAGTTGCAGAGGATTATGAGCTGTCATGTGGGTGCTGGAAATTGAACCCGGGTCCTCTGGAAGAGCAGCAAGTACTCTTGACTGCTGAGCCAGCTAGACCAAGGGAAGAGATAGTTTTAATTTATAGCTTTCTGTGATTTGGTTTCCTGTGAAGGGATATTTGGATTTTAGTCCGTTTTCTGCTGTTATGCCAATATTTAAGACTGTATAACTCGCAGAGAGAAGTTTATTTAAGTTCCAGTTCTAGAAGCTGGGGTGTCAACAGCATCGTCTGGTCAGGGCACCATAACATGAGGGAAAGTGAAACGGTGAGAAAGTAAACACAAAGCAGAAAGCAAGAAGGGTTCTGAGGCACAAATCCTTTTTAATCGCTGCTTGAAGGCTCCAGCTTCCAACAACACTGCAGTGTCAGTCTGATTTCAACGTGACCATCCTCAGAGCCGACGAATACACGCAAACCACAGCATCTGCGCTTTACCTGTGCTGTTGTACTTTTTAAAAACTCTTTTGTTTATGTTTCCTATGAGTCTTTCTCCCTACTCCACCCCAATCCCTTCCAACACCCCAACACCAGGTAGGAGAGAGAAAGAGTGGGAGAGGGAGCACAGTTCTTTCTTAGCTGCTTCCTGTTGGTCAGAGCCGTCGGGTTCCTTGGAGACGGTCCAATCCTCATTTAGGAGATCTCCACTTTCTTGTCTCGCAGCAGCAACCAGGAGCAGCAAGGGGGGGAGCAGCAGCAGCCTTGTCCTTTCTCCTCTCCACTCTCTGCGCTCTGGCATTTATCCTCTCTCCAGAATCTCAGATTAAACTACCTGCATCTGGCAGAGAGTTCCTCTCAGAGCCCGCATGAGGCAAATAGGTTGCTGCTGTGGACCATCTGAATCAGTTCCACGCGCCACACCTGGGATCAAAACAAAAACATGTTTATACCCACGGGGCACACGTGTTCACATGAGCACGGTTTCTTGTGAGCAGGTGCAAGTGTGTGCGTGTCTGTAAAAGCAGGAGGACAAGCTCAGGTGTTGTCTCCTCCTGGGCTGCCTGCTCTGTTACCCCCACTGGCCTGGGGCTCTACCTGACTGAGTTAGGCCGGCTGGTTAGCAATCCTCAGGGATTCGCCCGGCTTCATTTCCCCAGTGCTGGGAGTGTGGGTGCCGTCAAGCTCAGCGTTTTGCGTGACTCCTGGGGATCAGGTCCTTGGCACATCCTTAGGTCCAGGAGTCAGAGGCAGTTGGACCTCTGTGAGTTTGAGACAAGCCTGCTCTATGTAATGAGTTCTGGGTCAGCCAGGGATACACAAGGAGACCCTGTCTCAAGAAAAAGGAAACAAAGAAACTAAACAACAGCAACAAAAAACCCAGTAGGATAAGTTTTTCACTTATTGTATGTTTGTATGATCATATATGTATCACAATGCATGTGCGGAGGTCAGAGAACAACTTTCTTTCCTTTTCTTGTATTTTTCGGGGCAGGGTTTCTCTGTGTCGCTTTGGCCGTCCTGGACTTACTCTGTAGACCAGGCTGGCCTTGAACTCACAGTGATCCACCTGCCTCTGCCTCCCGAGTGCTGGGATTAAAGGCATGCGGCACTGTGCCCTGCTCAGAAAACAGCTTTCAAGAGACAGTTCTACCCTGTGAAACCCAGGGATCAAACTCAGGTCAACAGATTTGGTTGCAAATGCCTTTATCTGCTGAGCCATTTTGGCAGCCCCAATATGTATGTGCACACCCATACACACACGTACGTGTGTGTGTGTGTGTGTGTGTGTGTGTGTGTGTATACATTTTGTTCAGTTCTTTGAGACAGTTGTTCTGTGTAGCCCTGGCTGTCCTGGAACTTGGTCTGTAGACCAGGCTAGCCTAAAACTATGTCTGCCTCTGCCTTCTAAGTGCAGGAATTAAAGGTGTGTGCCACCATACTTGGCCCCAACATGATTTTTTAAAAAATAGTTATTTATTTTATTATGTATGCAGTGTTCTGCCTGCATGTACACCTGAACGCCAGCAGAGGGCACCAGATCTCATTATTGATAGTTGTGAGCCACCTTGTGGGTGCTAGGAATTGAACTCAGGACCTCTGGAAGAGCAGACAGTGCTCTTAACCTCTGAGCCAGCTCTCCAGCCCCAACATGTTTTTTCTTTTGTTTGTTTTTAGAGACAGGATTTCTCTGTGTAGCCCAGGATTTCTCTGTGTAGCCCAAGCTGTCCTGGAACTCACTTTGTATACTAGGCTGGCCTCAAACTCAGAGATCTGCCTGCCTTTGCCTCCCAAGTGCTGGGACTACAAGTGTGCACCACCACGCCCGGCACCAACATATTTTTAATATATAATTTTTTCTTTCTTTGTAATGTTATGTGTATGGATGTTTTGCTTGTAGATGTGCCTGGGCACCAAGTGGTGCAGTGCTCAAAGAGGCCACAAGGGGGCATCAGATCTCCTGAAACTGGAGTTGTAGCTTGTGAGCTGCTGCCTGGTGTGGGTTCTGGCAATTGAACCCAATTCCTCTGCAAGGGCAGCCAGCGCTCTTAACCACAGAACCAGGTAAAGGTCCAGAACCTGGAAAGTGTCCCAGAAGGGCAGGGCCTGGGCCTGGAGTGTGGTCAGGCGTTCCACAAATAATATGGTTGGCCGGTTGGGCCACTCTGAGTTCATCTCAGCTTCGTGCTCCGTGGCCAGACTTTGAAGAAGTTTAAAGTCCCGCACAAGTGTCCCACTTCCTGCTGGCATTAGGGTTGGAACAGCTTTGGAGCTGAGCAGTCTGAAGCCCTGTCTTCCAGGCTCTGATGACAGGGTTTGAATGAATCCCACCTGGCTATCTGCCATTCGGATCCCTGTGCACAGAATCAAGGCCAAAAAACTGTCACCGTCATGAAACGTGACCCCAAACCTGGTTGTAATGGCTCTGTCTTAACAACAGGCCTGGAGGCTCTGCCGGTCCATCTGGGCTCTAGGGTAAGGGTCTCCAGCTCCATGTGTATGAGAGCTTGGAGAGGTTTCTCAGTGGAAAAGCACCTGCCTAGCATTCTTTCTGTTTTGTTCTGTGACAGGGTTTCTCTGTGTAGCCTTGGCTGTATTGGACTCACTTTGTAGACCATGCTGGCCTGGAACTCATAGAGATCCGCCTGCCTCTACCTCCCATCGCTGGGACTAAAGGCGTGCGCCGTCACTGCCTGGCCTGCCTAGCAGTCTTATTCTTTTTTTTTTTTTTTTCTTACTATAGATTGTTGTGAACCACCATGTGGTTGCTGGAAATTGAACTCAGGACCCTTGAAAGAACAGCGAATGTTCTTAACCTCTGGGCCAGCTCTCCAGCCCCTGCCTAGCATTCTT
The DNA here is from genome assembly GCF_907164565.1 of Psammomys obesus. NCBI lineage: Eukaryota > Metazoa > Chordata > Mammalia > Rodentia > Muridae > Psammomys > Psammomys obesus. The sequence goes on from NW_026595981.1 coordinate 21,196,054, forward strand.
AAAGCCCTAATTCAATACCCAGCACAGGTTGGAAAAAGAGAAAGAGAGAGAGAGAGAACACGTGCATTTCCTTTGAAGAGCTGTCTATCTCCACCCTCTTGTTCTCAGCCACGGCATTTATCTGGAATCATTTTTGCTCCCAGATTGTGCCCATAAGCTTGCTTCCGTGTCCACCATCAAGATGACTGCTCGTGACTGGCAGATAGAACAGGATGACTCACAAGTCATTTTCTGGGAACCATAAGAGAAAAACCCGCTCTTTAATGTTCATTTCTTGAGACAGGGTTTCACCATGTAGCCCTGGCCTGCCCGGAATTCCATCGAAGACCGGATCAGACTTGAACTGACTTTTTCATGTATGTGGTGTTTTGTCTGCATGTGTGTCCGTGTACCACAGGCACATACAATCCATACAGAGACCACAGGACGGCGTCGGATACCCCGGGACTGGAGTTACGGTTGGTTGTGAGCTGCCGGGTGGGTGACAGGAATGGAACGGGCATCCCCTAGAAGAAGCAGCAGCACTGAGCCATCTTTCCTACCTTGAACTCCACGGTCAAGAGCGTCCATGAAGTGGCAAGCTTCATGGGCCTTGCTGTTCACACAGGACACCACCTTCACACTGCAGGAAACATGGCTGGTGCACGGGTGTAACGTGCAGGCAGAAACGGGAGGACATGAGTTCAAGGGCAGCGTGGGCTACACAACAAGAGGCTGCCTCAAAAGGAAAATGAGAACAAGACCTTCAGCAAGATCTAGGAACAGCACTTTTTTTTTTTTTTTTTTTTTTTTAATATATCAGAAGATGTCCACAGGGCTAAAATATGGTCTCTGTCCCATTCTCACTCCCGGGTAGCTGCTATTACTGTGGGAGGAGCCGGGTACCATCTTCCCATAAAAGGAAGCGAGGATGTCACCATCGTCACCCTGTTCCTCGCAGGGGCATGACTTGGGGAGGCTACCTTCAGTGACAGGCACTGAAGACTCTCAGACTCCCGCTCCAAATCGAAAGCCTGGGAGACAGGGAGGCCCAGTAGGACCTTCGAGGAGCTGGGACCAGGGAGCGCCCTGTGCTCTTGCTCTGGCCTGTGAGCTGCAGTGCACATCGTCTCCCTGTGTCTTTGCCTCGAGACAGGGTCTCGCTCTTGCTTTGAACTCCTGGCCGCCCTCCTGCCTCAGCTTCCGGAGAGATGGGATTAGAGATGCCATTAGTAGAGTGTTTGGTTTATTGTCTAAGCTGGGAAAAGTCATCGGACTGGCCTGTGGGCAAGTCCATTGGTTGTGGGAGAGTGTAGTCTACCCCAGAAAGGTGACCCTGTGCTGTGAGAGAGAGAGAGAGAGAGAGAGAGAGAGAGAGAGAGAATCCCTAAAAACTGTGATAAAGATGCTAGAGTGTAGCTCTTCACAGTTGATGGCTTCTGGCGGGGGTAGGGAGGTGAGGAAGGATTCAGTTGTCTCTAAGGGGCTGGCCACTGGGAGTTTGATCATGATCCAGTGAGTATATAGTATATGGCCAGTACAAGTTGAACTTTATATTTGTTGTTGTTATTGTTTTGGGGTAGACCTGGGAGGAATGGAAATGTGATCAGGGTGCATTATGGGAAACTCTCAAATAATTAATAAAAATATTATGTCGCTGGGGGAAGGAACCTTTAATCCCAGCACTCGGCAGGCAGAGGCAGGCAGATCTCTGAGTTTAAGGCCAGCCTGTTCTACAGAGGGAGTTCTGGGATAGCCAGGGCTACAACACAGAAACCCTGTATCAAAGTAAATTAACCAAAAATCTTAAAAAAATATAAAAAGAAGACAAGGTAAGAAAAGAAAAACCAAGGGCCTGGAGAGATGGCTCAGTTAGCGAAGAGCACTGGCAGCTTTCTCAGAGCGACCTAGCTTTTGACTCCCAGAGCCTACATGGTGGCTCACAACTGTCTGTCGGTCCAGTTCCAGAGAACTTGGCCCTCTTAGGCCTCCAAGGACACGCCGCATTCTCCATGCAGAGGAAAACATACAGGTGCAATGCCTGTACGTGTAAAATTAAAAACAAACAAACTGCAGGGTGGTGGTGCCACGCGCCTTTAAATCCTAGCACTTGGGAGGCGGAAGCAGACGGATTTCTGCAAGTTCAAGGCCAGACTGGTGTACAGAGTGAGTTCCAGGATAGCCTGGGCTACACAGAGAAACTCTGTCCTGAAAAACATAGATAGATAGATAGATAGATAGATAGATAGATAGATAGATAGATAGATACATAGATACATAGATACACAGATAGATACATAGATAGACAAATAAATAAGCGAGCAACAGCTGAGCAAGCCAGGGGGAATAAGCCAGTAAGCAGCAATCTTCCATGGTCCCTGCTTGAGTTCCTGCCTTAGCGTCCCTTACTAATGAACCCTGATCAGAATGTGTAAGCCAAAGATGAATGTAAGCTTCCTCCCTGGCTGCTTTTCCTTTTTTTTTTTCCTCACAACAGCAGAAAGCTAACCTTGGTTACCCTTCTCTCTCTCTCTCTCTCTCTCTCTCTCTCTCTCTCTCTCTCTGTCCCCTACATGTTCATATGCTTGGCTGCTCTCACAACACGATTCACACAGCCTCAATTAGAACACCACCCGGACTCACTAACCACTCTCTCGTTCCTCCCTGTGACAAGCCCCTCTCAGGGGACAGGATTTTCAAAAGGAGGGACTGTGGTCTAACCGATTCTTTTGAGACGTGTCTTAGGGAGCCTGTGCTGGCCTCCCTCTTACTGCGTGGCTGGGACTGGCTCGTGATTAACACCGCTCCACACTCTGGAGCTGAAGATTGAAATGCCTTCTAGGAGGGCTGACCCTAAGAGAACTGATTGGTGCCGGCGGGAGCTGCAGAGTCCCAGGGCTTGTAGAGAACTGTAGACTATCCAAAGTCTGAACTCAGCCATGTCAGGACGCCCGGGTCCGCTTCTCACACTCAGCACCTGGAAACAGAGAGTCCTCCTCCAGAGAGGAGCAGAAGAGCAAACACAGGGCTTTGGGAAACATCAAGACAGTCAGAGGGGTCCTGCAAAGTGGGGGAAAAAAAAGAAAGAAAAGCGAAGTCACCTTTGGCGTGGAGGGGCTAGAGAAGGTTCAGTGTGTAAAGACACAGGCGAAGACCTGAGTTGGTATCCCCAGATCTCACGTCAGAGCTCAAACACCTCTGACCCCGGCGCTTCCCGGAAATGGCAGGTGGAGACAGGAAAATGTCCCCAAAGCTCACAAGCCAGCAAGCCACACTCGCAGTAGAAAAACAATAGAGTCCTTGTCTCAAACAAGGTGGAAGGGGAGAACTTGTACCCACAGATGTCCCCTGACCTCCACGTGCGCACAGCCCCACCCACAACCCACCCACAAGTTCATGCATGCAGCGCGCACACACACACACACACATACACCATACACACACATACAAAAATTGGGGGTGAAAAGTGGACTTCAGTGAGGTCAGCCTTCACAGTGGTCTTACTACACGGGACCCTGAGAGGTGAGAATCGCCTCATTAGGAGATACCCATGTCGTATGTGGCATGATGGGGCAGGAAGGGACACATGGATCCTTTAGCTCACAGACCATCCCACAGCGTCACGGCCATGGAGACCCACAATGGGGCCCCAAAGAGGGGAAGGGAGGCTTCCCTTCAAATCCAGTTGACCAAGGCAGTTTTTGACACTTAGGGGTTTTCAGGGGACAAGCTTCATACCGAGTGGTCTAGCCTGGCCTACCTGTCAAGGGGCACTGGAGCAGGCGCTTGACAAGATCTTAAACGAGAACTGTAGGACCACAGCCCAGGATTTCTCATCAACTCTGTCCCAGGGAGAGAGCTAGGGGAGGAAGGGAGAGAGGGAAGGAGGGAAGGAGGGAGGGAGGGAGGGATGGAAGGAAGGAAGGAGGGCTGGGCTGCCTTTTCCCTCAGAGATCTAAGGACTGACTGTAACAGCCAGAGCTGGCATCTGTTAGTTCTTCGAGTTAAGGGGCAGACGGCGTGGGAGTTCGGCCCGATTTCAGGAAGGGAGAGGCAGCTAGAAGGTCTTTTCTTTTTTTTTTTTTTCAAAACATAGCCCTAGGCTATCTGGAAACTCACTCTGTAGGTCAGGCTGGCCTTGAACTCACAGAGTCTAGAGCAGTTGGCTCTCAACCTTCCCAACAGTTGCAATGCAGTTCCTCATGTTGTGGTGACACAAAATTGTTGTTGTTGCTTCGTAACTGTAATTCTGCTGCTGTTATGAATTGTGATGTAAATATCCGGTGTTTTCCAATAGTTTCAAGCTACCCCTGAGGAAGGGGTCTCGACCCATACGTTGAGAACTACCGGTCCAAACAGGGACTGGGAAAGTAGCTCTCAGCTGGAGCGTTTTGCCCAACACGCCTGAGGTCCTGGTCCCTGAGGTCCTCAGGAACGCCCACCCACATGCTCACACGTGGCCACTCCCACCCGACCACATGGCTCCAAAGCAAGATAGGCAGCCTTCGATATTCAGAACACTGAAGATGAGGAAAATGCCAAAAGTTTAAGGAGGGATCTCATGATCAGAACGGTATCGTGCTTCCTAAGAGCAACGGTATAAATGAAAATACAATGGGCAAATGTCTTAGGAGTTCATGATGTGGAGCGAGAGGGATGGGTCGACGGTTAAAGCGCTGGCTGATCTTCCTTCCGGAAGTCCTGGGTTCAATTCCCAGCCCCCCACAGGAGGCTCACAACCCTCTGAAATTCTGCTCCCAGGGGATTTGACGCCCTCTCCTGACCTCTGTGGGTACTAGGCAGTCTACGTCAGTCATACCTGCAGGCAAAACACTAGTACTCGAGAAACTGAATAAGTTAATAAATAAGCAAGAATTTAATGGGTTCTTGGCTTACTGGTTAAGAACATTTGCTGCTCTTACTGAGGGCCCAGGTTCAAATCCCAGCAAGTGGCTCATAACCATCTATAACTCTAGCTCAAAATCTTTCTTTCTTTCTTGTTTTGTTTTGTTGAGACAGGGTTTCTCTGTGTAGCCTTGGCTATCCTGGACTCACAAGACCAGGCTGGCCTTGAACTCACACAGATCCACCTGCTTCTGCCTCCTGAGTGCTGGGTTTACAAGCGTGCACCACCTTGCCTGGCCCTCAAAATCTTACTTAACCTTACAGTGTTCCTTTCAAAAACTTATTTTTTTTTCTTTTCTCCGTGTCAGGAGTGTCTGTACAGAAAATAATTTTCCTAGTAAAAAAAAAAATTATCTCAGATCAACAGTTATCTTATTTCAGCTGAGTTCTGAGTTCTGTGTTTTTGTTTGTTTGTATTATTAAACTACAAATTTCTTTAAAGATTTTATTTATTTATTATGTATACAGTGCTCTGCCTGCATTATGACTGCGTGCCAGAAGAGGGCACCAGATCACATTATAAGATGTTTGCTCAGCACCTCTGGAAGTCAGTGCTCCCAACCTCTGAGCCACCTCCCCAGCCTTAAACTATAGATTCTGGTTTCCATGGTACCCACGCAAATGCACATACACCCAGCTGGGTGTGGTGGCTCTTACCTTTGGTCCTAGCACTCAGAAAGCAGAGGCAGGCGGATCTCTGCAGGTTTGAGGCCAGCCTGGTCTATATTGTGAGTTCCAAGACATCCAGGGCTCCATAGAGCGACCCTGTCTCGAAATACAAAAACAAGTCATAAATGACATAAGCACTTTAAAACATGGTTATTTATAGCCAGGTATAGTGGCACACACCTTTGATCCCGTCATTTGGAAAGCAGAGGCGTGTCGACCATTGTGAGTTCAGGACAAGCCTGACATAGTCTCAGGACATCCGGGGCTACATAGGGAGACCCTGTCTCAAATAGATAGATAGATAGATAGATAGATAGATAGATAGATAGATAGATA
>NW_026595981.1:21201952-21246163 GCF_907164565.1 Psammomys obesus
ATAGATAGATAGATAGATAGATAGATAGATAGATAGATAGATAGATATATGCTGAGTACAGTGGGGCATGCCTTTAATCCTCACACTCAGGAGACAGAGGCAGAAGGATCACTGTGAGTTTGAGGCCAGGCTGGTCTACAGAGTGAGTTCCAGGAGACCTAGAATTTCATAATAGAGACCGTGTCTCAAAAAATAAATAAACAAACAAACAAATAAATGAAAACAACTAAAAATATTTACTCTGTATTCACATGTGTACATGGTGTGTGTGTGTGTGTGTGTGTGTGTGTGTGTGTGTGTGTGTGTGTGTGTGTGCAGGCATGGAAACCAGAGCTATCTTCTGAGGTTGGCTTTCTCCTGCCAAGTTCAGGCTGTGTCTCTTCTCCAGTGTTTTCCGGCCTTTATTTCATACCTATGGCTAGTCATCTGGTGAGCGGCCAAGACAGCCGCCTGTCTCTGCCTCCCAGCTCCGAGGAGCACTGGGATGATGCCTGTGCCCCCAGATCCAGCTTTTACATGGGTCGAAGTCATCAAGCTAAAAGCAAGTAGCATCTCTACTCACTGAGCCATCCCCCTGGGCCAAATTCTTTTAAAAAAGAAACAGAGCTAGAAAGCTGGGCATGGCGGTTCGTGTCTGTAACCCTAGCCCTTGGAAGGAGGAGACAGGAGGATCGCCATGAGCTTGAAGCTAGCCTGGGTAAGAATCTGTCAAAAATGAGTAAGTGGGCTTTGCAGAGGCCACTGTGCCCTGTCGACACAATACAGCTGTGGTCAGCCCTACCGTGTTCTTGGAGATCACAGCGGATGGCAAACCATTCCAGCTGTTTGCAGACAGAGCTCAAAACACAACAGAAGAGTTTCGTGCTCTGAGAGAGAAAGGATTTGGATAGGTTTCCTCCTTCCACAGAATTGTCCCGGGATTCACGTGCCAGGGTGGTGACTTCACTCGCCACATTGGCACCGGGAGCAGGTCCATCTATGGGGAGAAATTTGGGGATGAGGACTTCATCCTGAAGCATCCAGGTCCTGGCATCCTGTCCGCAGCACATGCTGGACCAAACATAAATGGTTCCCACTTTTTTTTATCTGCACTAACCAAGACCGAGTGGCCAGACGGAAGCCTGTGGTCTTTGGGAACATGAAAGAAAGCTTGAGCATCGTGGAAGCCATTGAGTGTCTGGGGTCCAGGAATGACAAGGCCAAGAACAGCACCATCTGCAGCTGTGGACAACTCTGATTCTTTTGACCTGTGGTCATCTTACCTCCTGCAGCTCAGGAGAGCGTCTCCACCACGTCTGTTCCAAGTACCCCGTAATCTCTGCCCTCACTGACATTCTTGGGGGTTCCCTGTTTTCCTCATTTCCCTCCAAGTCTAGCCGGACTGCAGAGCTAAGCTTATGATCATGAATAAAAACAAAACAAAACAAAACAAAAAACTAAAAAATAAATAAATAAATAAAAGAGGAAAGAGAAAGAGCACGCATGCACCCTTTCAAGATGACGGCTGAGGAGTTTGTCAAGTGCTAAATCCTAAATCGTGCCCATGTACTAAGCTGGCCCCCACGAAATTGCTGGTGTGCCTCCTCCCCTCCCCCACCAGGGTGCTAAGCAGGCAGCAGAGGCCGAGGGTCTCCTTGGTCACGTGTGGCGGCATGCACACAAAACATACTCTGACTCAGTTTCCCCCTAAGCGAGGACTTTGGGTTCCTAACAGTTACACGCCTCCCCCCCCCCCCCCCCCACCCCGCCCCCGGAACAACGCCGCCAGATGAGCCAACCTCGATCCACACACAGCCTCCCACCCGCCACGGAAGGAGGACACGGCCACCGGTTCCATGTTTATTTCGGAAAGTGATGAAAACAAGAGACCACTCTCTCTCCACAATAAATAGCCTCCCCCTCCCAACGAAATTTAAAAAAGAAACAGAGCGTGTGTACACACAGGGGTTTGAAGTGACCTCGAGCAGGGAAATGAGCACCCCACCAACCCCTTCCTCTGCACCCACTCTCCTGTCTCCTGACGGGCAGGTGGGCCCAGTCCACCCCAAATCACCAGAGCCTTCTCCCCGTCTCTGGTTGGTTGGCTGGCTGTTATGAAAATGCATGTAGGTATCTTTACTTTCAGGTCAGAGATTAACAGTTTAGGTGAGAGACCAACAGTTGAAGAAGAGGACAGGTCTTCAGTCCCGGAAGCTTCCCTGACCTCTCCACCCGGCCAGAAGCCATGAAGTCCAAAACGGGTCCAAAACTTTCTGGAGTCCATTCTCTAGGGAACCATCGATCAAAAGCAGCACCAGGTACATGACTGTGATTCGGGCAGAGGAAGGGACAGGGGACACTCCTGTCATATTTCCTAGTGGGCCAGGAAACAGCCATCGAACCCCAGGATCCTTCTTGCCCCTCTCCTTCCCCAACCAATCACCGCACAGGGAAGGGATGGCGAGAGCTCGGGGGCCCCGTGTCTGTTGTCTAAGTTAGTTGGCGCCTTCCGATTCCGTGGCATCTTCTCAGTTGGGAAAATAGTTATAAAACTGGCCTTCGGTTTCCTTATCAAAGGGCGAGGGGGCTCCGGCAGGAGAGGAGCTGTCTCCGCTGGAAGGGTAGGGAGATATCCGCCTCCTCTTTGACTCCCCTTCGCCTAGTCCCGAGTCGCTGGGCTCCGGCCTGAGGGAGGGCACCTCAGTCCACAGTGATGGGGAGCCCTGTTCCTCTGGCCCCCTTCCATCTGTGGCTCCCAGGCCAGGGTCCATGGGCAGAGTTCGCATGGGACGGAACCAGCCAGCCGGGCTCATCTTAGTTGGGTACTGAGGGGCCACAGGCCAGCCAGCTCCTGGTGCCAGGACTTCTTGGCCGCGGTAGTAGGGCACAGTGGGCCCGGAGGCAGAGGGCAGGAACGAGGGCTTCATGCTCACTGCTCGGAACTCGGCCTCATAACTGTGTTCCCGAGGTGTGCCCAGCCAGTAAGGTTGTGACACCACATCCTTGGGCTGGCCGGAAAGGTCAGGGTAGAAGCGGCTGGGAACAGTGTACTGGCTGGACAGAAGAGGTGAGTAGGGGTCTCCCGCAAGGAGTTGACAGTTGGGTCCAGGTGGGGAGGGGACGCCGGTGTCAACAGATGTATACATGCTGAAAGAAATAAAAACAGCAAATGAGAAACCAAGTCACAAGGATGTCTCTTCCCTGCCCTGTTCCCCCCGCCTCCCTGGCCTGCCCGCCTCCCAGACCCCCAAAGCAGAGACAAGCCATATTGAACAGTGATCTACAGTCCCATCTCAAAAAGACCAAAGGGGCACTTACGACTCAAAGTTCTCCCGGAAGCCTTTGGCAAAGGGGTTGTTGTCGATTTTCAGCTGAGTGATCTAGAGAAGGGAAATAGAGTTGCCTGAGTCTGAGGCTCACTCAGACTCCCCCCCCCCAAAAAAAAAAAAAAAAAAGACTGTGCCTGCCCCTCAGCAGATGCCTGGCCCCAGGCCCCAGTGGCCCAGCCCTCACCTCAGCGTTCTGGTAGGCAGTCACCGCAATGAACTGGGTCTCTTGGAAAGTGAAGACGTGAGTGTTGGAGGCGCTGCAGGCGGCCTCGGTCTCTCCATCGTTCACCTCCACGATGTGGAGCCGGGGCTGATACTTGTGGAGGGACTGCAGGACGATCATCTGGAGAGCAAGCCGGGTGGCCGAAGGGTCACCGAAGGTGCTTCCGACCCCCACGGTGGCCTCCTCCTATCTGGAGCCACTTACCCCGCCAGTAACCACTCGGCTCGTGCCTTCACCCACTCTACCCCCGTGCAGCTTCTCCTAAGCCGCCCAGCTGCTCTTTGGGGCGCCTATTCTGGCCTCTTGTCACTCCCCTGATCCTACATATCCTTGAGACCAAGGTATTAGCTCCAGAGGTTGTGCGTGTATGGAGGTGTGTGTACGTGCGTGCCTCCGTGTGCTCCTGTGTCTATGCACAAACGGATAACCTCAGGCACCATCCACCTTTTTGAAGGGTCTTGGAATTCACCAAGTAGGCTGCCTGGCCAGCGAGCCCCGGGGGTCTCTGCCTTCCCAGAGCTAAACTGACTGGTTCATGCCATTACAGCCAGCTTTTCTTTTCTTTTCTTCCTTCCTTTTTTTTTTAACATGGATTCTAGGGATGAAACTCAGGTCTTTGTCTTTGCAAGGCAAATGCTTCCCACTGAATTGTCTCTCCAGCTCAAGGTTTTAAAACACAGGGTTGGGGCTGTGGAGGTGGCTCAGCAAGCGCTGGCAACCTGAGTTTGGTCCCTGGGATCCACGAGGTAGAAGAAGAGAACCAACCCCAGCAAGCTGCCTTCTGACCTCCACAGACACGCTCTAGCACACTAAACCCCCAGCACAAAACAAACAAGTAAATGTTTAAAAAAAAAACACGAAACAAATGTTCACGAGGAAGATCCTTTACATCCGTTCCCTGGGACAACAGGACCCATCAAGGTGATAAATCATGAGCTAGTGAAGAAGGAAGTCCCCAGGCTGGTTTGGCCTGTGCTGACCAGAATGTGAGTCCTGCCAGAGATCCAGTGTCCTTCTGTGTCATCGTCTTCCCAAGGTGGGTAGCAAAGAGCCAGAGTTCAGAGAGGAAGGAAAGGGGCCGGGGCATCAGGAGCATGCTTGCCTGGCATGCACTAAACCCAGGGGCCACATACAGAATCGCATCAAGCCGCACACTGTAATCTCAGCACTCAAAAGCAGAAGGATCAGAAGTTCAAGATCATCCTCAGTTTATGTAAGGAGGGGAGGGGAAGACACGAGAGGGGGAAGAGGAGAGGAGACGAGAGGAGGGGAGGGGTGAGAAGGAGAGAAGAGGAGGGAGGGAAATGGGGAGGGGAGGAGAGAGGTGGAAAGGGGAGAGAAGAGGAGGGGAAGGGAGAGGAGAGGAGGAGAGGGGAAGAGAGGAGAGGGGAGGGGAGAAAAGAAGAGGAGAGAGAAGGGCGGTAGAGGGGAGGAGAGGAAAAGGGAGGGGAGAGGAGTGGATAGGGGAGGGGAGAGGAGTGGATAGGGGACGGGAGGACAACCCAGCAGTATAGAGTGGGTGTTAGGAAAGGCGAGAGAAGGGGTCTCAGCTGCGGGGGCGGGTGGGGCCGACAGTCCTACCTGGGTCACATTGTTGGAAGCCCCCTTGTTGTTGGTGAGCTTTAGTTTCCCAAATGAAACTTCCTGGCGCATCCAGTGGGCTCCGGTGTTGGGGGAGTCTGGGTGGACGTACAAGCGGTTCCCTGTGGACAATTAACCTTCTTGCTAAGTATTGAACAGACCCTGGGGAGGTGGGATCCTGCCTGTCCTGAGAATGTGAGAAGAGATGCAGGGAGGGGACAGGCAGGCTGAGCGGGAGCAGAGGAGGCGGAGGTGACAGTCCAAAGGAAGGGAGGATATAGGAGGCTCAACCTCTCACACCAGGGGCAATGGCTCGAGCCATCCACCAGGGGGCGCCCCGCCTTGGAGAACCAGCACGCCCGCCACTCCCGAAGGGGATCGTACCTGGCATGCTGCCTTCTGCCTTGCCACACTGCACCCACTTGCCACTCTGGTACCGCCAGTGGTGCTGGTCCACCAAGACCACATCCACAAACATCCTGTAATGGCTCGTGGGCTCCAGCCCGGCCACAGTGAACGAGAGGAATGGGAACATTCGCCTGTGAGGGACAGAGAAGCCCCGGGGGTCCGTCAGCCTAAGCTCAGCGAGGATCACCTGTGCGCATGCGCGTGCGGCAGCCAGCCCTCTCCACCTGCTCACCGGAGCCAACTGGCCGCAAGTTACACATGTAACGGAAAATTAATTCGTAGGGCTGGAGAAATGGCTCAGCGCTTAAGAGCACATACTCCCTTCCAGAGGGTCTGAGTTCAGGTCCCAGCACCCACAGCAGGCAGCTTACAATAGCCTGTAATTCCAGCTTCAAGGTGATCCAACGCCTCTGGCCTCCCTCCACAGACGTCTACACGCGCGCGCATGTGCACGCACACACACTTTATTAAAAATAAATCTTTTAGCCGGGTGCGGTGGCACACGCCTGTAATCCCAGCACTCAGGGAGGCAGAGGAAGGTGGATCTTTGTGAGTTTGAGGCCAGCCTGGTCTACAAAGCAGAACAGCCAAACCCTGTCTTGAAAAACAAAAAAATGGGCAAAATAATTTTTAAAATTAAATTTTTAAATTAAATTGTGGCTGGGTCAGCCTGGTCTACATAGGGAGTTCCAGGACAGCTAGGGCTACAGAGAGACCCTGTCTTGAAAAACAAAACCAAAAAACCTAAAACAACAACAAAATCAAATCGTACTAGCCGGTGTGGTGGCGCACCCCTTTAATCCCAGTGCTTGGGAGGCAGAGGCAGGAGGACTCTGAGTTCGAGGTCAGCCTGATCTACAAAAGCCAATTCCAGGACAGCCAGGGCTATACAGAGAAACCCTGTCTTGAAAACAAAACAAAATTGTACAAACTTGACGATTAAGTACATTCTAAGAGCGCACAGCACTCAGGAGCATCTTTTTGGCATTTTGCTCAGCTGTACTGTGGCCTGAGCTGAGGTTATTTGTGTCTGTCGTAGGAGGTCACAGAGGAGCTGACAAAGGCGGACGTCTCCCCAACTCTGCGTTCAACCCGGTCATGCTGGGAGCCTGGAGCCAGCCACAGCCCTGTCTGTAGGGCCAATGACTAAACCCTGGGCCTCGTGTGTGCCAGGCTAGCACCCCACCGCTGTGCTCCATCCTAGCGTGTAGACTTTAGAGCACGCTCTCCTCTCAAAAGGCCATCGGCTAGATATTTATCTGGAAACCACAGTCTCTAACACTGGTGTGCCCCCTGCGTGGGCCGAGGACACCGGCTGGCTCTCCAAAGATAGTTCCCAGAAGGTGGTCGTGCCTCTGTTCCGCTTCTCCACCGCAGCTCTCCCGCTCTGTCCCACGGCACTCCCTGTCCCATAGTCCCGGCACTAACGTCTGTAGTGTGGCCTGCGCCTAGCCTGGGCCTTCAGAAACTCGGCGACGGCCTAGGTGTCGTGAAGGCTCTCGCTGTTCTTGGCTTAGTCTGGGGTCCCAGGGAAAGCAGAAGTCCGAGGACGGGATTTGGCTCTCTCTGCCACCGTTCTAAAGCGAAAGAGCCAGAAGAGGAAGCCCTCTCCTGCGATGGCCTCCCCACCACTTCCACCATCACCGCCCCCATTATCACAGTCATTCCAACCACACCCTCTATCACAACCGCCATCGTGCCCGCTGCTATCTCCGCCATCGCTTCGACACTGTCTTCACACTGTCACAGCCCTCGGGGTTGCTACCGTCGCTTCCACAATCGTCACCATTATTACCCTCCATGGTTACAACCACAGTCTCTCCAAACATCGGCTCTGTTATCTCCACCACAGCTACAGCCATGATCACCTCCACCACAGCTACAGCCGCCAACTCCACCATCGCTACAGCCATCGCCTCCACCATCCCTACAGCCGCAATCTCTACAATCTTATTAATATATTCACCATATCTCCTATCTCTCAAATGAACGAATCTCATGAAAGCCACCACCTCCCCTCTCTCTCCAGCTGTGCCTCCACCATGGCCATCACATCATCACCAAAGCCACCGTGTCCACCATCGCTATAACCACCACATCCACCATCTCCATCGTAGTTACAGCCACTGCCTCACCCACCATCACGACAGCCACTACTTTCAGCATCAGCATCACCATCACTACCATTACCCTTCTACCACAACCTCCCTATCTGAAAGCACTACCATTGCCATCTCCTCCATCCACTCTAGCCACAGCCTTCACCGTCACAACCACTGCTACCCGCCTCAGAGTCAGCACCAGTTCCCATAACTCGGCTCTGCCTTCACCCCAAGTGAAGGGAGTAGGGAGAGCAGGGTTGTCAGGACAGCAGAGACAAACACTCGTGGGATGCCCCTTTCACTCCCACATCCCTCTTCCCGGGGGACCACTCAGATCATAGTTTCTGAAGCTGGAGAGATGGCTCAGTAGTTAAGGGCACTAACTGTTCTTCCAGAGGATCCAGGTTTGGTTCCCAACACCCCAGGTAGTTCACAAGTGTTTGCAACTCCAGTTCCAGGGGATTCAACAGCCCCTGGCTTACACAGGCACCTGCACATGAATGGTGCGCATAAGCTCATGCAAGCACACGTACACATAAAAATAGATTTTAAAACTAGGGAGCGGGGTGTGGCGGCACAGGTCTTTATTCTGAGTGTGATTGTTAGTTGTTTTTGTTTATTTGTTTTTCAAGACAAGTTTTGTCTGTGTAACCCTGGCTGTCCTGGAACTTGCTATGTAGACTAGGCTGCCCTCAAACTCAGAGATCCGCCTGCCTCTCTGCCTCTGTTGGGATTAAAGGTGTGCGCCACCATTACCCAGCTTTATTTTATTATTTTGAAACAGGGTTTCACAATGTAGCTCTGCATGCCTTGGAACTTGCTATGTAGACCAGGCTGGCCTCAGACCCACAGAGATCAGCCTGCCACACCTGGCTTGGCACTTGTCTTTAATGCCAGCACAAGTGGATCTCTGTGAGTCTGAGGCCAGCCTGGTCTACATATGGAGTTCTAGGACAGCCAGAGCTACATAACAGGGAGACCCAGTCTTCAAAGGGTGAGGCAGCCAGAGAGATAGCTCAGTGGTTTAGAACACTAGCTGCCCTCCCAGACAGCTTGGGTTCGAGTCTCAGCACCCACACGAAGGCCCACAACCACCTGTAAGACCAGTTTACTCCTTGGGATCCAGCACTCTTTGTTGGCCTCAGCAGGTACTAGGTCCTCATGTGACACACACGGATGCATGCAGACATAACATCCACACATTACAACATCCACACACACCACAACACCAACCAAAGAAATGTAGTTTCTTCTGTAGTAACCAGTTCTCATTCACAGTTTCTATTCTAACGGAATAGAAAGAAAGCGACACCTTCTTGGGTGGTACCAAGAACCCAGGGCCTTGCGCATGCTAGGCAAGTGCTCCGCCACTAAGCCATCTCCCCAAGCTCCCAGCATGCTTATCAATCCTCTGCTTACACACTAGATAGTTCATCAAGCCAGTCCTTTGAGATATAAAATGTTCCTTAAAACATTATGCCTGAAGTCAGGGAGGCTTATAGATAGATGTTGACGAGAGCCCCATGCTGTGGTCTCTGTCTCACTGTCCTACTTTTATCCTGATAGCGGGTGACAAGAAACTCAGGAAGATTGTGAGTGAAAGGCATAGGAGGTGTGTGTGTGTGGGGAGGTGTCTTCGTTTCACTTCAAAAAGATGGTGAGATATTTTACAGTCATCAAGACTCAACTCCAATACCCACACTGGAAGAAGAGGAGAACGAGGAGGAGGAGGAGGAGGAGGAGGAGGAGGAGGAGGAGGAGGAGGAGGCGGCAGCCTGATGGGGTGGTATATACTTATAATCCAGAACTGGGAAGGTGGAGACATTCAGATTCTTGGGGCTTGCCAAACAGCCTAGCCTACTTGGTGAACTCTAGGCTAGTGAGAGACCCTGTCTCAATAAATAAACAAACGAACGAACAAATAAATAAAGTGCCAGGCGTGGTGCCACACTCCTGTAATCCCAGCACTCTGAGAAGCAGAAGCAGGCTGATCGCTGTGAGTTCGAGCCCAGCCTGGTCTACAAAGTGAGTCCAGGACAGCCAGGGCTACACAGAGAAACCCTGTCTCAGGAAAAAAAGGGGGGGTGCTAGAGAAAGAAGGAAAAGACAGAAGAGAGGGAGGGGAAAGAGAGAGAGAGGATGATTCCTGAGGAATGACTTTATGCGTGCACACCGGTGCATGTACTCTGGAGTGCGCACATGCGTGTGCACACACACACGCACGCACACACACAGAGCTAAACTCACCAGCAGCTAGGATCCCAAAATAACTCTACTCTCCGATTTACATATCGCCATGCTGGGAATAAACCAGTAGTGGAGATGATTGTGGTACCACTTAAAACCACTCACCACACCACCTTCAGGGGACAGAGTCAAGATCCCATAACCCTCTGCTGCTCCAAGAGCCGGCCCAGCCATGGATGATGTTTTCAGGGTAGTGGGGCGTGGCTGGGAACACAGTGAGTCCAGACTAGACAAGACTACACAGCGAGACCTTGTCTCCAAAATCAAAACAGTAACCAGTTTCAGGCATCTGACCAACTTTCAGTATTGCCAACCGGCTATATCTTCCTGGGAACAGGTGAAGAGCAGCTAGGCTTTTCTCTGAGGCTATTTTCAAGTGGTTTTGTGAGTCCCAGTCTGTGGGTTCAAGCCGAGGAAGAGGAGGAGGAGGAGGAGGAGGAGGAGGAGGAGGAGGAGGAGGAGGAGGAGGAGGAAGAGGTCTCTTGAAACAAGTGGGTTTTTGTTTGTTTGGTTGGTTGGTTGGTTGGTTGGTTTTTGTTTTGTTTTGTTTTTTTAAGACAGGGTTTCTCTGTGTAGCAGATCCCTGGCTGTCCTGGAGCTCCCGTTGTAGAGCAGGCTGGCCTTGAACTCACAGAGAACCATTGCCTCCACCTGGAGTGCTGGAATTACAGGAGTGCACAGCTGTGCCTGGCTGAAACAAGTGTTTTTTAAAGATCTAAACAGTTGAGCTAGAAAGGTAACTCAGTATGAGAGTGCTTGCACAACATCCATGAGACCCTGAGTTCAGGACGGCACTACCACCAACCAAAACCCAGCCGTTCAAACCACGCGTTCTCGCAGAGGACCTGGGTTCGATTCCCAGCACCCACACGGTGGCTCACAACTATCTGTCAGACCTCCAATTTCAACATCCTCTTCTGACCACACATGACCGTGGTGCACAAATATACATACATACATACATACATACATACATACATACATACATACATGTAAGCACAACACTCGTGCACATAAATAAAATACATCTAAATGAAAAAAAAAAAGTCTGCAGGGTCGGTGGGGTACAAGAGCTCACACCTGTAATCCCAGCACTTAAGAGGCCGGGGCAAACAGGGTAATGTGGACACAGGGAGCTCCAGGCTAGCCACAGAGTGAGCCTCGTTCTCACAAAAGAGAGATGGCTCAGTGGTTAAGGGTACTTTCCACTCTTACAGAGGGCCTGGGCTTGATTCCGATACAGGCTCCGAGCCACCTATAATTCCAGGAGCTCTGACCTCCAACCTCCACAGACTCCACACACACACACACACGCACACACACACACACACACACACACACACACACACCCATAAAAAAAATATTTAAAAGTAAAATAATAATAATAGTAATAATTAACATTTGTGAGAGTGGGGAAGATGGAGGAGGGACTGGAAATCGCCTTTGCCACCCCAACTTCCTATATAACCAAATGCGCTTGAGAGCTGAGCCACACAACAGCTCTCCCCAGTTATCTTAATTATAATAATCAACCAATCACAGCCAGAAAAGTGGGGATTACCAGCAATTAGTGCCCACCCACACGCCCTCGGGGGCCCAGCCTCTTCCCTGCTGAGAATGTCTAGCATTACAGTTTACCGCCCCATTCAGAACACGCACTGCACACAGGAATGCCGCCTCGGCCTGTGTGCAACGTCCCCAGGCCGCTCGGTCCACAGAAACACACAAACGGAGGCTCCAGAGTCCTCTTCCTTTGTTTCGTTTGTTTGGTTTTTTTGTTGTTGTTGTTTTGTTTTTTTGGTTTTGGGTTTTGTTGTTTTGTCTTCAAGACAGGTTTCTCTGTGTAGCCTTAGTTGTCCTGGACTCACTTTATAGACCAGGCTGGCCTCGAACTCACAGAGATCCGCCTGCTCCTGCTTCTCCTAGCGCTGGGATCGCAGGCGTGCACCACCAGGCCCAGGTTGTTTTGTTTTGTTTGTTTTGTTTTTTTAAGTATTACATTTACAGAGAGGTAAATATTATATTACAGAGAGGTGGTGGCGCACACCTTTGATCCCAGAACTCAGGAAGGCAGAGGCATGTGGATCTCTGAGTTCAAGGCCAGCCTGGTCTACAGAGTGAGTTCCAGGACAGCTAGGGCTACACAGAGAAACCCTGTCTCAAAACCATCCCCCCCACCAAAGAAAAAAAAACAAAAACAAAAAGCAAAAAAACAAGGTGGGGGGACCGAAGAAGACAGGAAATATTGCATTTTATTTCGTAGGTAGTATATGTCTGTGTGTTGGGGTAGCCTACCCCACATGGCCGCGTGGAGGGAATCAGCTCCTCCTGTCAGGATTATCAGGAAGCACCTTTACCCCTGAGCTACCCCAAACTCTTCTTATTCTCAATCTCCCTCTCTGAGCCCCACTTGAACCACCCTCATCAGTCATCACGCCAGACATCACCCCAAAAGGCTCTCCACTCATAATCAAAAGCCTCACTGGTCCATACTAGTGGGTGGGTCCCGGGGGTGGGAAAGGAAGGACCAGGGACAGACTGAGTCAGCCCAGGATGAACGGCTGAGGGCCTGTGGGCATGTCTGGGATGGAAGAATTTTTCAAAAAGAAAGAAGGTCGTGGGTGAATGTGGTGGTGACTTGAAGGTCCCTAGAACCCACAGGGGGACAGGCCAGCCTGCCAAAGCAGGAGAACAGAAAGGACCTGCTCAGAGCCCAAAACTCGACAGCAAAAGGAAACAGCCCAGGACCTCCCAGTCACCGGAGCTCAAGCTGAGATGGGGAGGCCACAGGGCTGGGGTGCCCCGGGTTTCTTTCCAGGATGGACCCCTTGGGGTCTGATCCAAAGGGAGGCATCAAAGGAAATGAAGAGGAGCCGCCGCCCCGTCCAACCCCATGTCCTGCACTGTGGACTCAGGAGAGACCCCAAATGGGAGGAGAATCACCACACAACACTGTGCAAGCACACTCTTCTGAAGTACTCAGAAGGCACTTAGGAATTTCACTTTCAGGTTTGCTAATCGTATTTTTAAATTATTATTTATTCACGTGTGTGCACGGGTATGCATGTATGTGCAAGCCAATGCACAAACCAGAGGACGGCCTGAGGTGTCATTCCTCAGGCTCTGTCTGTCTGTCTGTCTGCCTATCTATCTATCATCTATTTCAACAAAGGGCCTTCATTCTCTAATTACTCTAGGTTAGCCATCAAGCTCCAGAAATTATAAACACCATCACACCTGGCTAACTGGCTACTTTTCTTTTCTTCTTTGTTTGTTTGTTTGTTTGTTTGTGTGTGTGTGTTGGTTGGTTTGTTTTTGGAGACAAGGTTTCTCTGTGTAGCCCTGGCTGTCCTGGAGCTCATTATGTAGACTGAGCCTCAAACTCACAGAGATCTTCCTGCCTCTGCCTCCTAAGTGTTGCGATTAAAGGTGCGTGCCACCATGCCAGGGCCAAGTTTCTTTTTAACATGGATTCTGGGGCTTGAACACAGGTCCTCAAGTTTGCAAAGCAAGCACTTGGCCGACTGAGCCATCTCTTCAAACCTGTTTCGGTTTTTCCTTCTTTCCTTCTTTCTTTTTTTTTTTTTTTTGGAAGGTGGAGGTGGTGGACAGTACCCACACCCCAAAGTGCATGTTGGAGGTCAGAAGATAACCTGTGGGAGTCAGTTCTCTCTTTCAATCATGTGGGCACTGGCAATAAATCACTCAGATTGTCAGGTGTCTTTACCCACTGAGCCATTTTGCCAGCCCTTTTTTTTTTTTTTCAGTTCCACCTTCAAGCCCAGCACGGTTGCAGTGTAAACTTGTAATCCCAGCATTTTGGAGGCTGAGGCAGGGGGGCTGAGAATTCCAGGCCAGCCTGGGGTACATGAAGTAAGAGACCTCCACCAAACCAAGCAAGAAAAATGCATTTTTCAGAAGAACACAAAGATTCGAAGCAGGAAGATCACCATTTGCAGACAGTTCTGATTGCATGGCAAGATCCTATCTCAAAATAACCACAACATGGTGAATGCCTTTAATGGCAACACTCAGGAGTCAGGGACAAGCAGATCTCTGTGAGTCGAGGTCAGCCTGGTCTCCACTGTGAATTCCAGGCCAGCTGAGCCTGTCTAGTGACTTAAAAACAAAACAAGAACCAAACAAACAAAATAACCACTACCACCATCACCACAACAAAAAAACAGACCAATACTGAAAATTTTTGAAATCAATCCTGTTATATTTTTTTAATACTTATTTATTTACTTATTTATGTGTTTGTATGTTAGAGACAGGGTTTCTCTGTGTAACAGCTCTAGCTATCCTGGAACTCACTTTGTAGACCAGGCTGGCCTCAAAGTCACAGAGTTCTACCTGCCTCTGCCTCCTGAGTGCTGGGATTAAAGGCACCACCACGCCTGGCCTTTTACTTTTATAGAGTGCAATTTAGCATGATAAAAAGTTGGTTTAGAATGTACCTCAGCGGCAGAGTGTCTGCAGAGCACCCACAGGACCCTGGGTTCAATTCTTAGCTTTGAAAAGAAAAAGTAAATCAATTTCGGTTCTCTGAGACAGCGTGTCAACCGTGCCTGGTGGCATTCACCTACAGTCCTACCACTGGGAAGGCAGAGGTGGAAAGACCTGGAGCTTCAAAGGAACCTTTGCTACATAGGAAAGAGAAAGAAAGCTTCGTGTGGGGTGGGGACAGTTCACAGTGTAGCACAGTCTAGTTTCCAGCTACGGGTATCACACAGGCGCATTAGCACAGATGACTTGAACGCTAGGCCCCAGGTCCCAATCGCAGCACTGAAGCAAAAGGAGAAAAGGGGGAAGGCCTAGATCCTGAAGGAAGAGAACAAAAGGGGACGAGGGAAAATCCTGCAGTGGGAGCACGCTGGAGTGGGCGGCCATAGGAGTCAAAACAGTGATAAATAAAGTTAGAGAGGGTTCCTCCAAATGTCTGCCCTGACAGCCCACAGACAGACAGACAGACAGACAGGCCCCAGCCCGGCTCAGCAATTAATGAAGTTGTGGCTGCTTGCTCTGCTCCCCGATCCAGACTGGAGGAGCCGAGGCCTGACAACGGTCTGAGGCCCCACCTTGTCTGCTCCGACACTGTAGGCTGGCCGGGTTATTCCTGCAACTCTAGTGGGTGGCTCGGGAGACTGGAGAAAGGGGAGCAGACAGGTGCCACGGGAGCCCCCGATCCCAGCGCTACAGGTGAGAGCAAGCCTGCTGAGTCCCAACCGTCTCCAGGCCTGTTCCTCTGTCTATGCAGGAACTTCTGCACCCTTCCAGGCACACTCTAGGACTAGAAAACTGGCCAGTGCCTGAGACACCCAGGGAAGGATGAGCAGCAGAGAATCATCAGAAGTCTTTGGAGAGAAAGGATGCCCCCCCCCAGCAACAAACAAACAAACATGGCTTATCCTGGGCTCATCAATGAGGAAGAGCAACTCAGCTGCTTGAGACCAGCTATAGTTGGCAGCCGCCACCCCCCACGTCATCTGGAGGGAATACACTCTAGTGATGCCACCCCAGGCAGGACCCAGCAAGGTTTCTGTGCCCAATCCCAGAAACCCCACCCTTGCAACCTCTCAATAACCTCTGAGTGTTCATCCCGACACCCCACGTCCTAACTCATGACAAAGTCCCGGCTGGTCCCCAGGTAGCTGCCTCTTCCCATGAAACACAAGAGGGTCCACTCGGGGTGCCTCATCCTAGACGACCCCTTTCTTCACAAACTGCAGGTTTCTCTTTCTGTCTTCAGCAAAGAGACTCCATCCGGAAGCAGCAGGCTGAGCCACAAACCATACAACTAATGCAACAGCTTCGGGGGACACCCTCCCTCCCCTCCATCTTCTTCCAGGCCGTGCTGGTCAACAGCTGGTTAAGTAAGTGGCCAGTGCTTTAAGGGACCAGCTCTCAAAGGGCACAGTACAAGACTGGACACCAGATTCGGCCAGTCTTGAGCTTGACATGTTCAGGCCCTGGGCATGAGCGCTCGCGCTCTCTCTCTCTCTCTCTCTCTCTCTCTCTCTCTCTCTCTGCAGACATATGATCTCAAAGTAAGACCGGAAAAGAAAACTTGGCCACCGCTTCTCCGTGTCACCAAATCCCAGTCTGCCCCCCCACCCCACCCCCCATACACCCAAAGCTACCCTGAGGACAGCAGCAGCAGCAGCAGCAGCAGCAGCAGCAGCAGCAGCAGCAGCAGCAAAGGAACAGGGACACCGAGATCCCAAAAGCTTCGGCCCACCCTCCCCAACACTTGAGCTTCCCCTACACAGGGATTGAGAGGCATCCAGCTCCTGCCAGGCCCAATAGTGCTCCCCCAGGCCTCCTGAGACCCCACACTGAGGCAGGGGGCAGGTCCTGAGGCCCCCGGGGGCCGACTGGTGAAGCGGTGTCACCTCCTCCTCCCGCACCGAAGTTAACTTTTAACTGCGCGCACACCGCCATCCCCGTGCTTTCTGAGCTCCCTGACCGGCTGTCGGCGTGACACCCTCGGCCCCCGCGGCTCGGTCCTCACTGCAGAGCCTGAGGCTCAGGCGGCGAGCACGAAGACTCGGCAACGTGCAGCCTCAGAATCTGCTACTTGCTTTTTTTTTTTTTTTTAATTTTTAAGAAGAAAAGTCCTTGTTCCGGCGGGTCCCCTCCCCGGGGCCAGACTCCCGCCGGCTCCGCCCCGCGAGCTCGCTGCGCCCCGGCGCGCGCCCCGCTCACCTCCCCTGCTTGGTGATGATCATCTCCGTCTGGTGCTGGTTGAACTTGGACCACAACAGGTGGTTGCTGAGCGCCACCCTCAGCTTCCCCGACACCTCCAGCCCCGCGGGCAGCGCGTAGTCCTCGCGGGGGCCCGGGTAGAGCCCGGCGCGCGGGTCCGGGGCGGCGTAGCCATCTCCGGCCGGGTAGCCCTCGGCGGCCGCGGGCGGCGGGAAGGGCTCTCCGGCCCCGGGGAAGCCGGCCGCCTGGGCCCGGGGAGGGTAGGCGTAGGCTCCGAGGAAGCGTCCGGGCGCGGCGGGCACCAGGGCTCCCCCGGAGTAGGGCGTCCCCAGGCCGCCACCTCCGTGGTGGCGCTCGGTGGAGGGCTCCTGCGCGCCGGGCTCCGGGTAGAAGAAGCGAGGCTGTTGCTCCGCTCCGGGACCCCGGCCCTCGTCACTCGGCATCGGCTCGGCGCCGGTCAGCATGTCTCCGCAGCCGGGCTCCACGATGCCCATCCGCGGCGGGCTGGGCGCCTTCCCGCAGCCGTCGTGGGGGGTGGGGGTGGGGGAGGGGGGGGGGGGGAGCCCGGGGGGGCGGGGGGGGGGGGGCGGCGTGGGCGGGGTCCGGAGGGTTGTGGAAGTCCAACCCGAGCCGGGGCTGGGACGCCCGGCTCCCGAGCGCGCTTCGGGGCAGAGGCGCGCAGCTGCCCCGGGCCTTTTCCTCCGGAGGGGCCCCGCTTGTCACTAGCGGCGCGGCGGCCTTTGCTGTGGCTTTATGAAGCTCCTCGGGTCCCCTCACCCCCCGCCGCCTCGGCCCCGCCCCGCCCCGCCCCGCCCCCTCGCGGCTAACCCAGCGCCGAGTCGCTCTTTACGGAGGGCTGAAGCCCCCCCCCGCCCCCCAAGCAGGACCCCGAATCTGGGAAATTCGGAGCCCGCCACCTGAAACCTCGGGCGGGTTTCTCTCCCTCCCCCAGGAAATCCGCCCGTCCTGGAAAGCACGGCAAAGGCCCCTTTCCCCAGATGGGACCCTCTGAGGCACGCTCACGGCTCGGGCCGGCTTGGAGCTGCCTAGGTTATCCACACTCGGCAAGTATCTGTTGCTGCGTCCTGCGTGCTCAGGCTTGGTGCCTTTGCAAGGGGTGTTTGCCTGCTCTCTCTTGACCGGGGGTCCCCTCATCACCACCCTACCCCTCATCCCCCCCAGCTCGGGGAGGACGCTTGTCCCTCTAGCCCAAGAGCGGACTTGGAAGCTGTTGGGTAATAGGCTCCCGAAAGGATTTGCACCCCGAGCGGGTGGGGAGGGGGGGAGCAGCCCACCTTGGGCTTGGGCTGGGCTGAAATGCTCCCGCAAAAGCGTGTTCACGTGGCTCAGCGGCGCTCGGCTGCCGGTGTTCAGGGTCCTGAAAGTCAGGCCTTCAGGCCTCCTAGGGCAGGCTAGGGAAATAAACAATCTTTGTATGGGGGGGGGGGGGGGCTGTGAGCCTCACGCCAGCCCAGCGGGCTCTGCACGCCTCACTTTCCATCCTTTTAGAGGGGAAACGAAGTGTCTTAAAGGTAGTCAGAGCTGGCGGATAGGGAGCCCAGCGCATGCTCGGATGAGACAGACACCGTCCTTCGCTCTAAAGTTAAGTCACGAATTTTGAGAAGTTTCCCTTACTTCCCAAGTGAAAGTGAAGCCACTGGGAGTTTTCTTTTGAAGTAAGAAGCATCCTTAGGGTCTGGGGATGCCGTTCAGTTGCTGCCTGGTTAGCGTCCGCCAAGCTCTGGTTCTATCCCCAGCTTTGTAAGGATGGAGCAGGCTGGCACACAGCTGTAATCGCAGCACTGAGCAGGGAGCTAGAGGATTAGAACGTCATCTTCAGCTAGAATTTGAGCCAGCCTGGGTTACATGGGATCCTCTCTCAAAAATAAGTAAATAAAAAGGAAAGCATCATTTAAAGGTTGTTTGCCTGTTGTGTGTATGTGTGGGCATGCGTGCCCCGGTGCATGTTTGGAGTTCAGAGGGCAACTGTACAGAGTCAGTTCTCGCCTACCATCCTTTCGTGGGTCCTGGGTCCTGAACTCGGGTCATCAGGCTTGGACACAGACCCTCTCTGCGTCTCTGTCTTTTGTACACACTCACACGTGTGTCTAATTTCATATAAGCATCACAGTCTGTTCTGTTCTGTGGCTTCTTTTTTTTCTTCACTCAGCAAGGTGTAATGGATTTTTTTTTTTTTTTGCATGTCAAATATATAAAGATCTACATTTTAGAGGATGTTACAAAATATATTTCCACACAGTTTTATTCTGTTAAAGGGTGACTTCTTTCCCTCCTCTCTGTGACACCTCACTTCTCCCCTGGGGGCTGACCTCATCACTACATTTCTGTCTCAGCCCAATAGGGCTTCACCCATAGGGGCCCAGAGGGACACTCTCCTTCCAACTAGAGCTGAACCAAGAGTCAGGCTGGCAGGCAAAGGTGAAGCTTGGGACCCCAGGAGGCGGACATGACCCAAAGGGTGGGGGGAGAGTGAGCCAATCGCTGCCTGGATCCTGGATAGCACTAGAAATCAAGGTCTAGCCTCCTTCTTACCCCTTTCACCCCCATACGTCCTCACGCCTTAGCATGTAAAAGCTTCCGTGTGCTGTCGAAGTGAGGTGGCGTGGCTTGAAAGGGGGTGATTTTGGGATGCTTGGTGACCTGGTATGAAAAAAAAAAAAAAAAAGATTTCTGAGATTCGTTCAAATGACTGATTTCCCCAGGAGGTGAAGAGTTTGAACACCAAGAACTCTCCGGGGGAACATTTTTGCTAAGGGCCCCATTGTGAAAGGCCAGATGGAGTCTTGGCCTTGTTCCTCCACCTTTCTGAGCCCTCAGGTCAGCTGAGCCATCCCTCTGCTTCAGAACAGAACGTTCTACGTGCCAGCCCAGCAAGCTCTTCAAAGCAGGAGCGATTATGATTGGTGGTCCTAGGAACATGTCTTTGGGGGGGGGGGGCAGGGATGAGCATGGTCTTTCGTCGCCTGATGAGTTGCTAGAACCTGCCTTATTCACCTGAGAGTCCTCGCCACTCTCATCCCCCAGCTCCCTCTAATTTCTTCCACCCAAAAAAGAAAGTGCTTGTGAAAAGCGGGGGCTGAGTGGCCCTGGTGTCATTGCTGCCAGTCCCGCCCCTCTGCCAGCTTGGGTGAGAAGAGCCCTGGCAGCGACAGCTCCTCTTCCTGCTGCCACCTCACCCCCCCCCCTTTCCCAGTCTTCAGGGCTGGAAAGGTGGGAAGTGAGGATCGAGGAGAGGAGGTCCCGTGGGATCCCCTCTCTTCCCTGTGACTACTGCTCTAGGCCCCCTCTCTCACACTGCCAGCACGTCCTACCCACAGGCCGACCCTGATGGGACACAGGCTGGCTACCCAGGATGGAGGAGGCAGCCTCCAGCCAGCATCCCACTGCAGAAGTCTGTCAGGATGGCTAGCACGGAATGCTTCCAAAGTCACACACCCTGTTGGCCAGGCTAGCGCTGAGGGTCTGACGTGGACTTCCCAGAAAGGCTGGGGGCATCTCGTGGTAGTAGGGCATGGACCTGGTATAGGTGAGAACCTCAGTTCCATCCCAGCATCCCAACAAAGAGTCTGTTGATCTCCTAGAGGAGACACAGAAAACAGGGAGCAGGGAGAAACTGCCCCCAAGGGGCCTAAGCCCTCCCAACATGATACTGGCTCTTTTCGCCCTGTGATGTTCTACAAGTGTAGAACGAGACTTCTTTCAGGTCCAGGAAAGAGTGCAAGGGGCTCCCCCAGGACCACACAGCCAGGCCATACCTCTAGGCCACCGCCTAGCCCAGCAAGCTGTCACGTGGATTTCTGGGACTTGCTCCTAGACACGCTGATTCGCCGATTCTGGGCCCTGACAAGCTTTTCAGTGTCTTGGGTTAAGGAAACTGGCCTTCAGAGATGCCTCACATCCCACTTCCGGGTTCCTCCCTCTTCCTCTCCGCTATCGCCAAGTCAGGGAATAGTGGAAGAAAGACAACAGAAGCCACGTTGCAGGGTCCTGGTCATCACCCTAGGCCTACAACGTCCCCTCCTCAGATAGATCACTGGGCCTGGTCCTCTCCTGAACATGTGTGCAAGACCAACCCCTCCATCCCAGGGGGTCAGTGACGAATAGATACAGATCCAGGGGTCAACTCTCTGCCTTTGGAGCCTCGGAGGCTAGAACAGGAGGCCTGCAAAGGAAGGCATGCTGGCCTCAGGAGATGCTCATGAGAGATTCAGAGTCAAGAAACCATGAAGTCAGAGACTTAACTGTGACTCAGTGAGAAAGTGTCAGGCCCCGGAGGGGGGAAGCAAGGAAGAGAGACGCTCTTGAGAGCAAAGACCTCAGACGCTAGAAAGTTTGGGGGGGAGTACCAACGGCCTGGCAGAGGGAAAGGGCATCTCTCCCAGGTGGCTTCCTAGGAATCCCCCAACTCCAACCCTCACCATCTGGGTGAACTACCACAGTGTCTCGACAGCTCCGGTTTCCTGGTCAGTGAAGAAGACTCCCCCGGGCTGTAAAGGCTGAGAGCCTTGCCCTGAGCCAGGGGCGGAATGGAGGCCAGGCTGTGCTCAACTGCCCGCCTTGTCTTTGGCTTCCAGCCACCTGCATCTTCTCTTTCCTCTCTCCAGCTCAGTGCATCCTCCACAAAGGGTCCCTCACACTCATCCTTAGTCTCTGCTAAGGCCTTGGGCCAGAAGAGACCTCCTTGTTCAGAGTAGGGCAGGCCTGCCTCCCTCCTGACCCCCTACACCACTCCCACCCCCACCCCCACTCAGGGCTGTGATAAACTAGGCCCTGAGGACTGCTGGAACTCAATTCAGGATCAGTCTCTGACCCCAAAGAGCCCCTAGCTAGGTAGGAGACCACGGGCTGCAGGCTTCTCCAGCTCTTCAGCCCACCTGTCCCAGAGGCAGATTGGCAACCCTCCTTTTGCACACCCACCCAGCGGTGTGTTTGGCGTGTACAGGCATGCCAAACACGGGGTCTCCCTCAAGATAACCCCTGAGCCCCACTTCCAGCTCTGCTCCCACCTCTACCTAACCTACCAGGGTTCTCTGGGCATCTCACTCTGTCATCCATCCACCCTGGAGCCCTTCCAGCTCTGGGCCTCAGACTGCCAGTCCTTCAAAGAGCATGGCTGTGGCCGGAACCATCGGCTTAGCAGGGAGGGGGCAGGGTGATGACCAGCACCTGGAGAGCAACCCCAACCCCCAACAGCGACAGCTGCAGGAGGTCGGAATCCCCAGGACCCAGCGCTTACTCCAAGGTCAAGGGCTTCAGGTTCTCATTTCTGGGTTGGGGAGTCATTCTATGTCACTTTGAACACCTCTTAAGATGGGAAGCTTTTACCCTCTGCTCCTAGACAACACCCCAGTCCTGACCTGCAGTCTTCCTTTCCCCTAACTTTTCCCGTGCCTTTCCACCAGCACCCCAGCCCTAGGGAAAAGGGTCCCCATACTGTTACTACCAAGACAACTCTGATCACAGGGATAGTCAGGGTACCAAGGGCAAGCACAAGCCTCAGGAAGGCCCTGGGGGACAGGGTGCCTCTTCCCCCCCAGGGAATCTGGCAAGCAGGCCTTAATCTCAGCAGGAAGCAAGGTCTGGTTACCAAGGGTAGGGGTGGGGGAATGCCAGGGCCTTGGGTAAAGGGAGCCAGGGAGGAGGGATGGGAGAAAGAAGCCAGGGCAAGGCTGCAGAGGCAGCTTTAACTCCTGGGTAGCTGGGTTCCTTTGTCCCTAAGTCCATCAGGAAGAGTCCCCGGCCATGTCAGGCTGTGCAAACTAAGCTTGGGGCTCTGGTCACAGATATCAGCTTGGGCCCTGATTTCTCTCACGCCCCCAAGCTCCCCCCCCCCCCCCCCGAGAGCCTGTCTGTGTGGCTCTCTCTTGTGTTTTCTCTCTGTGTCTTCCTCCTTCCTCCCTTCCCTCCTTTCTTACTTGAGGCAAGGTCTCACTACGTATTGCTGGCTGACCTAGCACTATGTAGGCCAGGCTTCAGAACTCACAGAGTTCTGCCTGCTTCTGCCTACTGAGTGCTAGGATGAAAGGCGTGAGGCACCATGTCTGAAGCTTTTTTGAGTTGGCGTCTCTCTGCGTACGTCTCTAGGTCCTTGTGTCTCATCTGTGCCTGAGTGCGTCTCTGCCACATCTGCCTCTGTCTCTGGACCTATCAAGTTGTTTCTGTCTTGCCAGGCTTGATGGTACTTGTCTAAAATGCCAGCCTTTTTATAGGTAGAGGCAGGATGATCAGAGATTCAAGGTCATCCCTAACTACATATCGAGTTGAAGGCCAGCCTGGACTACATGATACCCTATCTGAAAAATAACCAAAACCCAAACCAAAACAACAACGAATACACTTGCTGGTACCGTGAGCAAAGGGTCACTCTTTGTCATTGCCTTCTTGAGTCTTCCTGTTACCCCTGGCTTCATGAACCTACTGTAGTTCCTATCATGGGTTTGCATCTCCTATCAGAGTGTCGAGGCCAGTCCAGCTGCATGTGTATATAACTGGGACAATGCCTCCTTTTTGGAGGCCTCCATCTCACCCCGACCCTTGGCTTTTCCCTTCTTGCTAACGTGACGGGATAAGCTGATATGGGACAGCTGATGGCCTGGCCGGGGAAGGGGGCAAGAGCAGACAGCAGGTACATGTTGGGGAGAGATCGAGGTACTCAATCAGTTTCTAATGGTTTGTGGAGCAAGCTGGACGGCCCCCGACCTGACAGCAGTGTTCAGAGGGGACGAGGAATGAGTCACACAGAAACTGAGGTGGGAGTGTGGTGTCTCAGGCCTCGAATGCCAGCACTCAGGAGCCTAAGGCAGGAAAGAGCCTGAGTGCCAGGCCAGCCTGGGCTACACAGTGAGCAGAGGACGAATGACAAAACAGGGAAAAAATGGGCTGCTGGGGCGGCTCAGTCAGCAAAGCGCTTGTCTCACACAGGCTAAGCACAACCCAACAGCACCCACTCTTGATCCCAGCTCTGGGAAGGAGGAGACAGGAGGATTCTTGGGGCCCGGCGGTGACCAGCCAGTCTAGCCAGATTGGCAAGCTCCAGATTTGGTGAGAGACCTGTCTCCAAAAATAAGGGGGGGGGGGATTGGAGAGCACTGTCTGCTCTTGCAGAGGACCCTGATTTAGTTCCCAGAACCCACACGGCACCCCACAAACATCATTAACTCCAGGTCCAGGGGAACTGACACCCTTTTTGGCAGCCAAGGGGACCAGGTGAGCACCCCGCTCCCACACGTCAAAAACCATCTTTAAATAAGTAAACATGGAGACACCGCTGAGAAAGACCCCTAACGCTGACCCGTGGCCCTCGCAGGCACCCGCTAGTGCCTAAGAGCTCACTTCACGCAAGGTGGGGAGAAACCAAAACAGACCCAGAAACAGACAGAAAGACAGTCAGGAAGCTTGGGTTCTGATCCTAGCTCCCGCACTGGGCCCACACAACCTCAGACCTGACCCCTTCTCTCCAGGCACCTCAGTTTTCTGCCCTGTAACTGAGATCACCCCCTACAGTTCAAACAGGAAGGACATTTCTAAATCCAGGTCACAAGACCGGGACCTTTACCGTCCCCAGGAGTGTCCCAAAGTCCCTTCTAGTCTAGACCATCAGTCCCTGCCTGGGTCTGCCATTCAGCACCACTAGGGGCAGGACAGAGGAAAGAATGGAGGTTAGACTGCAGGAAGGACTTCCTGCCCTGCAATAGGAGGAGGGTAGGGAGGCCCCAGCTTCTCCTAGCAGCAGGCCTCCTGGGCCCTGTCTGTTGGGGCTGGGGGTGGCGTGGCGGGGGGGGGGTGACGGCGACACTGAGCGGCTGGGTAATTAGCCTTCGCTCTCAGGCCCCGAGGGGAGGGGCCGCTGGACTAAGAAACCGACACAAAGTGACAGGGGTGGTTTTGACACGCGGTGGAGCTGACGGGCCCAGGGGGCCGGGGTTTGGTTTGGGGTGGGGGGATCTTATCAAATGATTAAAAAATAGGTCAGAAGGAAGAAGCCACAGCCGGCAAGGCACTGGGCGCGTGGTGAGAAGGCCACACAGCTTCCCCAGGGCTGTGGGCTCTGGTGGGGCGGGGAAGCCACGCTGGGGACGAGAAGACTGCTGCCCCCACGGCAGCAGGCCTCTGCATCTGCAGCCTCTCTGCATCTGCAGCCTCGTTCATGGGGTTGTTTGGAATTCTGCTTTCAGCCCCCTCTCCTCACCTTCCTCCTTAGAGGCAGGACAGCATGCCTCTTCCTTCATCCCCCCCTTCCCTTACTGCAGTCCCTGCACACCAACACCAGAGAGCCTGGGTGGAAGTCCTTCTCCCCCTCTACCCTGTTTCCTGCCTCTCCTCTATCACCTTACCCCCTCCGGGTACTGCTGGGGTTCACTTTGGCCCCCGGCATTATTCTTAGAGCTCCCCTGTCTCCCTCCCTTCCTGGGAACATTGTAACAGCCGTTTGGCCTGGAAAAGGCAGAGCCTGAGGTGAGGCCCCGGCCCCACCCCGCCCCTGACCCGGCCCCTGGCCCTGGGAGCACAGGGCAGGAGCAAAGCAAACAAGCTGGGAAGGCTGGTGTGTAAATCTATCTGAGATGTTTGGTGGGTTAGGACTCCGCCCCTCCCTGAGGCCGGGCATCCTCTGAGCCATCTTCCCATAAGCCCTCAACTTCAATCCCATTTCTTTTCTGAGCTCCCTGAAACAGAGAACGATTAGGACCGTTAGCAGTCCTTGGCTCTCTAGGTAAAGATAATGCTAGGAAACTGATAATGAAAGTGGAGGGACAAGCCAGGCAAGGTGTCCTCTCTACTGGGGGACACCTGAGTCTCAGCTGCCACCATGCAGGGCACTCTGGGCCACGCTGGCATGAAAGTGGATTGGCTAGATCTGACCTTGAGATTAACCCCACTTACCACCCCCAATGTAGATCTGCTCTGACACACAAGTCCCCGATCTCCCCGAGGCCTGATGTCTACTGCTCACCACTCTCAGTGACCCAGCAAGTGTCACAGGCGCCGCGGCAACCTCCTCCCACCGGGGGCCATAGGCAGCTGTGCTCTGTGCAGGACCAGAAATGGCCTGGATGGCATCTCTGCTTGAAGGGGGTGGGGTGGGGAACTGGCTCGGTGGCCCAACAGTGCCCCCTCCCCTTGCCCGCCTCCCCCTCCTCTGTGCCCTTCTGTTTCTTCCCAGTCACTGGCACCGGATTCTGACACCGTGGGCCAGAAACCGAAGGTTAGCTTTGGGGTCAGGCAAGTCCCTTAGCACCTGGAGCAGTAGCTGGGAGCTGAAATACCAGCCCATTTCCTTGCCCTGCAGCGGGGACGGGTCTGCACATGCGTACACTGGCCTGTGTCCCTGCTGCCCTGGATTTGGAAACAAAACCCCAGTTCTTCTGCTCGTCCCCTCCACCCTGATGCTGGAGTGTACATGAGGGGAGGTGCTGGTGTCCTTTTAAATAAAACTGTTCTATTTACATTTCTTATGTCTCTTTCTCCCATCTCCACCCCAATCCTTTCCAACACCCCAACACGGGGTAGGAGAGAAAGAAAGTTAGTGGGGAGAGGGGGCGTAGTTTTTCTCAGCTACTTCCTGCTGGTTAGGGTTGTTGGCTTCCTTGGGGCAAGTCCAATCGCGGTTTCAGGAGATCTCCAACTTCTTCTAGTCAAACTGCATCAACAGCAACCAGGAGCAGCCTTCTTCCTTGGAGCCCTCCCAACACTCTCCCCCCCGGCTCTATCCAGAGTCCTCAGACTTAAACTCTCTGCAGCTGGCAGAGAGCCCCTCTCAGAGTCCCCACGAGGCAAATAGTCTGCTGCTGTGGACCTCCTGAATCGGTTCCATATCCTACACCTGGGATCAAAACAAAACCATTTTACATCCACCATGCAGATGCAAACGGGGATCCTCCTTGCTGCCATTATATCTGGGTTGAGCAAGGGCCACTCTGCCCCTTCCAGGGATGGAGGGAAGGAAACAGGCACAGAGAAGGCACCTGCATTCTCGAGGTCACACAGCAGGGCGAGCCTCGACGCTGAACCACTCTCTGGTCTTCCTGAAGATGACATTGTTGCTCCGGATGTAACACTGATGCTCACGCTCAGAGTAACAGCATATATTTGTAATCCCAGCACTGAGGAAGCTGAGGCAGGAGGATGGCCTTGATTTCCAGGCCAGTCTGGATTCCAGAGTGAGACTTTAGAAGGAGAGAGGTGCGTGGCGGGGAAGGAGACAGCACCTCAGACTCGGTTGATTGTTTACCGGATTCCTCTTTCACTTCCGGTGTCTTTTCCAATTGAACCTTGGCTCAGAGTCCCTCTGCAGAGGCAAGCCTCTAAGCCCTCCTTAGATCACCCGCTATCCCTACACCCCTCCCCTCCGCCCCTCCTGCCATCCTTTCTGCCTGCAGAACTGGACCCTGTTGCTCAGCAACTCAGTCCATCACCTTTATGAACTGAGCCAGGACAAGGCTCAGAGATGGGCACACTCACCCAGCCGAAATCAGGCTGGGCAGGGTGAGAATGGAGGAAGATGGGTCCAGATGGGGAAAAACCCTGGAGTCCTGGCTTCTCGGAGCAGGAGTGGGAAGCAGCGAGGCTCCCAATCCCTCTAAGAGGCCTGCTCTTGGCTGTTTCTTGTCATGCAGACGTACAGAAAGACAGGCCGCTCATATACATAAATAAATACGTTTTTAAGAGGAAAGAGAAAGAATTATTGTTAGGTCTGGGCGTGCGTGCGTGTGGCTTGACATCCTATGGGGAGGACAAAGGCCCCACCCTCGGCCTCCAGATACTTCTCAGGATCTACACCTTAACGTGCAGCGTTCTCCTACAACACACAAGACTTCCAGAAAGATCCTGAGACAGAGCCCTTTCCTTGCCCACGGACTACAGGTTCCTCCTCCAGTCTAGCCTTAATCCCTTACAGAGGGGTGGAAGGGGACAGAGATGAATCGCAGTTTCTTATAAACCTGGTGGCTTCTTGTTCTCCGACGACAGTACGACGAAGGAGCCCTGTGGTTCTGGCTTTGAGTCAGACCCCTGGCCCGGGCGTCCCCCAGTGCCACCTCCCTCCGCCCCGCCCGGACTGGAAAATCAGGCTCACGCCTGTGCCCGAGACTCAGTGCTTCCCCGCACCATCTCGCTTTCCGCTAAAAGGAGGTGTTTCCTCGAAGCTGGGAAACACGGGGAGGCGGGACTCGGGGGGCACGGGCCCTGGCGGGGGTGGGCCTACCTGCCTTCCTGTTCCTCTCCTGCCCCCTCCTCAGCGCAGCTCTCCACCCCCCTTGTAAGAGCCGGGGCGCCTTTGCGCCGCGAACTCGCCAGTTTGGCGGTGGGGGAGGGGCTCCCTGAGGGAGGGCGGAGCGGAAGAGGGAGCTGTCACACTTGTCGCGTCAGTGAGTGGCTGAGTGACGCAAGCCCAGCGTCCACACACAGGTTCCTGGTCCCTTCCTACATCCATAAAGTTCCCTCTCAGTGCGGTCAGTGCCCCTCCCCTTGTTCGAGGGAGTTAGGTGTCCCCCAGTTCCTGCAGGTCCCCCACTTCCCGAAGGCCCACTCGGGAGGGAAGAATTTCGAGGGTAATTTGTTTTGTTGAGACAAATCTCCTGTAGCCCAAGTTGGTCTCGAACTTGCTGTGGAGCAGGGGCTGGCCTCGAACGCCTGATTCTCCTGCCTCTGGGGGGTGCCAGGCTTCAGGGGATGATGAGGGGGTGCGTGCTTCCAATCTCCAGAATACTGACTCTTCTTCCCTATGGGGGCGGGAGTGGGGGGGGGCGGCAGCACTTGAATGGTACAAATCCCAGGCTATGTCCTGCTGGGCCCCCCCCCCACCTTCCCGCTGTTCCAAGGCTCCAGACACCACCCCCCAATCACCAGAGGCAGAGCCCAAGGCCCCAGATGAGGGCACAAGAGTTTGAAGGGTCCCACTCTTGAGGGAAGCAGGGTACAGGGTCCTGCAGCATGAGTGGCTGAGGTTTAGGGTAAGGAGGTTGAAACAGAAAGAAAGATAGAGAGAATGAAAGCAAGAAAGGGGAATGAGAGAGAGAGAAATTTAAGACAGGTGGACAGTCAGAAAGAGAGAAGCACTTGCAGAGGGCTGTGGAGTCAGCTTCCAGGGGAGCTCAGAGCCCAGGTTCGGCATTGGCTTCTCTCTTAGCAGGACAGACAGAGTCCTAAGGTCTTCCTATCTAGGATGGGGAATAGGGAGCGCTTAATGTGAACCAGGCTG
This sequence comes from Psammomys obesus, assembly GCF_907164565.1. Classification (NCBI taxonomy): domain Eukaryota; kingdom Metazoa; phylum Chordata; class Mammalia; order Rodentia; family Muridae; genus Psammomys; species Psammomys obesus. Next base: position 21,230,747 of record NW_026595981.1, read on the forward strand.
GCTCAGAGTCGCCAGAAGGGGACCCCGGGAGGCAGTCTGAGGGGAGCGGCTCCTGGTCGCCTGCTGCAGGGAGAGAGCCCCTGCAGGGGTGGGGCAGGCACTGTGCGGCCAAAGGCCTGGAGAGGGATTTCCTGATCCAGGCTGGGAGGCTGACTCCTGGGGTCCTTCCGGGCTGGGGTCCTCACTCGCCTTCCGGCTGTGTTTGTTTGGCCCCCGTTGTAAAAGTCCTGCTTTGAGACAGTACTTATCGATGGAAATGGCAAACTTGCTGAAGACAGTCCTTATGGAATAAGGACGTGTTACTTCCTCCTTTCAGGCTCCCACCATTGCACCCCAGGGAGGCCGGAAATGAGGCCGAGGATCCCAGAAGAATAAAGGAGAGCGTCTCTTTCCACCCACCTCCCCTGAACTCAGGATCACCTGACAAGGCAGGTGGCCCTGGAAAATCAGAGCTTTGGACCTCTCGTAGGCCTCCAACCAGGGAGAGTGAGGAACCTGGCTTCTGCCTCCTGCGATGCTCCGGCCTGAAAGACCATCAGCAGAACTTTCCAAGAGAGGAGAAGGTCCGTCCAGGTCACACAGCCAGCTACGGAGGCATAGGGGAATTCCACATTGCTGGTCGGGGTTGGGGTCTGGTTCTGAACTTCAGCACCAGCCTCTCCTACATGGCTGGTACTTAGGCCCCTGGCGGAGAATCAATGGTATTCTCCAGCCATGCCCTCATGAGGGGCTGATCCTTGAGAACTGGAGCAGGGAGAGGCAGGTAGAGGTCAGCTCTTCTAGGGAGCCTGACAGTGCCTGCCCACACCCCACCCTACTCCAGGCTTCAGGGACAGAGGGACCAGGAAGCTGGGAATGATGCTACCAAGAGCTAGGTGACGCTGCTTTGGATCTCAGGCCTGAGTACATCCCCCCGGAAGGAAACCTGGAGGTTTGGGGGTCTAATGAGAGGGGTTCTTAACCCCTTTAGTCATCTTGGGAAGCCAAGCTGAATAGCATTGACTGATATGCGCTCAACCACAAGCCAATTTTGTGGTTTCAGTTTTCAGAAGGCAGAGCGTAGCCTTGGCCCCGGGCAGAGGGGTGGGCTGTGTCCTGGACACTGCAACTCAGGCTCTGCAATGTGAAAAATGTCCCCAGCTCAAGATCACACAGACAGGATGGGCCATGACACTAGCAAAGCTTCTCCCTTCTTCTTCCCATACTTCTGGTCTCTGAATGCAGGGACGGCTCTTTGACAAATCCTCTCCTCTTTCCCTGTTTTCCTTCCTTTTCCATTTCCTTTCCTTCCCGCCCCTACATTTCCCTTTTCCTTTCTCTCCTTTCGTTCCCTTTCCTCTTACTGTGTTCTTTTTTCCCCTCATTTCCACTTCCTTCTCTTTTTCCTTCATTTTGCCATCTTGTTAAGGAATTATCAATTTTCCCAGACCATCTCTGTTGCCTCTTTATGACCTACAGAGAAAGAGACAGAGGTGAGTCCTGAGAAAATTTCTCACTGGGTTTAGAAGATTCTAGAAATGCAGAAGGCAGATACATCAGCTCCGGAAAGTAGATTGACATCGCCTCGTCTGGTTTCTTCCTATCTTCATGCTAGGAGTGATTTCATGCTCTGAGAAGTGATTCCAGGCTTCCAGCATGTGGAGCCTCGCCCTCAGGCCATTCTGTAAAAGGCAGTTTTTCTTCCCTTCCCACCACTTCCCTGTAGGACAGACATTGGGCCTCATGACCTAGAAGAAAAGGTGGGGAGGGATGAGGTGCTGAAGAGGAGGTGAGGCCCAGGCATGCAGTTGCAGCGACAAACAGCGCCCTTGTGCCTTTCTTCCGGGAAGCCATCTTGTGTTTGCTGATGGCCTGGGCCACAGGAGGAGGGAGCAAGGTACCAAAGACACGTGTGAATGTCAGCCATCCCCCCCAGCCCAGGAGGAGAAGGGAAAGGGTAGGAGAGTGAGGTATATAGGAGTAGGAGAGAAGTGAACCTTGGGAAGGGGGTACCCCAACAACCGGGAAAAGCTGACCTGATGAGTGGCTGCTGCTGCCCAGCTTCGGCCCACACACACACACACACACACACACACACACACACACGATCTCCCAGCTCCCTCCATCACGTGATTTCTGCTAAGGATACTGGAGTGTCCTCGGCAGCTGGCTCTCACACAGAGCAAAAACCCGAATGTGCGGCCCTTCCCACCATCTTCTGAATTCCCCCCCTCCCCCCCGCCCCGCTCACACCACCGGGTGACAGGGTCGGCCTCAGGCCCAGGAGTGCCGCCCGCAGGTTGGTTGGTGTGCACTATTTCTGGTGTCCCTGTGATGCCTGAGACATACCCAATGTGGCACTGTTGGTCCGGTTGGGTGGGCGACTGAGTGTATGCCAAACTCACTAGAGGACATGTGTCCTGCCAGTGGGTGTCCTGGAAGTGTGTGTGTGTGTGTGAGAGAGAGAGAGAGGGAGAGAGAGACTGGGTCTGTCCGGGGTACTCCCAGCTGAAATGTGAGCAGATGAGTCGAGAGTGTCTACCTGGGCATCAAGGGGAGGAGACCCATTTGTGCCTACCATGAGGGACAAGAATAGAGATCACATATACGCATGCGCGCGTTGACTTCCTGAGCACAAAGAACTCCTGGAGTGCTGGGTGCACAGGGGTCTCCGAGTCTGAGAGGCAGTGGGGTACTGAGGCAGGCAGGGGATGCTCTGAATCTGTGACAGCATGTGCTCAGGGCACGCTGCAAAGACCAGTACAGGGGGCACTAGCTTCTCCCTTGCCCCTCACCCAGGCTGAAAAGAGCTATCTCCTTCACACCATCTCCTCCTCCTCCCCCTCACCTCACATCCACAGTTGCTTTTGCTATCTACGGGGGAAGGAGAGACCAGCTTCTGTCACACCCACAGGTCAAGGCCGCTCGGAAGGGGGAGGAGAGTGCACACCCCTCAGTGGGTTAGGGCAGGAGGCTTGGCCCCTCTCCTGGGGGGCCTGGCTCCGTCATCAGTTTCTTCCCAGGGGCCTCCATCTGGCTGCCAAGAAGTTCTGCAGACCAGGACCTCCAAGGAGCCACTGCCCCCTTCACAGGGGGTTGCTGCTTTCTGCTCTGTGCCTCCTGCGAAGAGGAGAAGCCTGAAGACACGAACCCAGCAAGGGAGGACCTGAGAAAGCAGGAGGTCTTCTGGCCCTATGGCCTTCTAACTCATGTTCCTTATTTGTGGTATGGATTGGGGACATCCCTGTGCTGATAACTGAAGCCACCATCATCCCTCCTGTCTGGAGGCTTCAGAATCCACAGCCTGTGCCTTCACTACGCTGCTCCCTCTGTCCCCGGCTATGCCGGTGCCAGGACAAACTCCCCAACCTCAAAGAGAGGAAGCAGCCATCCAGGGTGAGAGCTGCTGGCTGGCTGCACTCCCTTGTTGTTCCTGAAATCTACCCTAAAGTTCCTTCTAGTAGGAGACAGGCTCTCTTCCCACCCCAGCCAGCCTTCTTCTTCTTCAGGTGAATCCATACCAAACTCCAAAAATGAAAACAAAAGTCTCCACTCATCTCCAGCCACGCTCTATCTACTTGCCTTTTCCTCCCTTTGCCCCAAGCCACCACAGAAACCCACAGGGCATTAGAGCCTTCATCCTGAAATGAGTCAGGGCCCTTGAGAGCTGAGCTGGGGTGCAAGAATTTCCCCTTTGTGCCATGCAATGGCTCTGCTTCTAGACAGTACCATCCATCTAGCCCCCTGGAGGCCAAGGAGCAAGACCGGATTCCTCAGGGAGGGTTGTGGCTTTCTGGACACTGGCCTCCCTCAACACCCACCCAAGGCCCATGTTTGAGGCTAAGAGGAGAAGAGGGGTCCAGAATGCCAAAGGAGGGCATTAGGGAACCCAGAGTGCTCAGCCTGATGAGCTATGCCCTGTCTCCACTCCACAGGGACCTTCAAGGAATGAGATTAAAGGCCAGCTCCAAACCTCCAAGCTCATCCCTCCCCGGACTCAGGTCAGGAACAAAAAAGAAACATTTTTTTTTCCAAGGGAGAAAGATGTAACGGAAGGTATTGAGGCTAAGAAAGATGATCGGGAAAGCAGGAGCTGCACACAGCTGACTGAGCCCTGGGGAAGCTGGCAGCCTCCCCCACTGCCCCTGCACTGCATACACTCTCTCCCCCCAAAATAGCATCTCTGGGGCGGGGGGAGTGAGGGGAGTTCTCAGCTCATTGCTCACTCCTTCCCATAGTGTGTTCACAGTTCTCCCGGCTGTCTCTCGCGACCTGGTTTTCCTGCCCGGCCCCTCTGCTTTGCCTGTGCCCTGACCTCTTCGCCCAGGAGCCCTTGCCGGGAAGACAGCTGAGTGACCTTGGCCCACCCTACCTACCCACTGTCGCCCGCACCACCACCCTCTGCTGTAGCTACCCTCTGGGGGCAGAAGTAAATTTAATGTACACAACTTGAGCATGCAAGGTGTCAGTGAAGGTTTAAGCCACAGCGTCAAAGTCAAGGAAAGAAAATATCTGGCTGGGACTGCAGCTCAGCGTAGAGCTCTTCCTGCCTGCCATCCGTGCAAGGCCACCAGGAGTGGTCCTGATCCTTCCCTCGAAGGACCTCATGAAGGCAAGGCTCATGGAGACCTTGTTTAAATAAAGATGGCCTCCATAGGAGCTGGGGTCCCCCGGGAAGCTCCTCCGGGCTGGGACTACACCGTCCTACAGTCTGGGTCACACCGGGCTCTGATTTATCCATTTCCTGCCGTAGACTCTGCTGAAACTGGCTGCGAACTGTGCGGAATGGCCTCTCGTGTTGTTCAGGGATACACGGGCGGGCGATTCGGGCTCAGGACCTGGAAAAGGAAGGGTTCAGTCTTAGGGAAGGCAGGGACCACAGACAGGGGACGGTCAACAGGCTCCACTTCCCAGCTGGTAGGGCTGAGGTTTTCACAGTCGCAAGAGGGATTTCAGACACACGAGGGCTCACGGGGTAGGGACGTGGAGTAGACTCAGGAATGGGGTAGTGCTAGGGTGTGCGGGGCTGAGGGCATAGAGAGGCCGGGATGGGGGTGTTTGCTCAGTCTGCGGGCGGATGAGCAACAGTGGGCGTACTTCCTCTCCCCCAGACCAGCTGTGAGGCTGACCTCCTGTCCCCAGCACCGTGGGAGAGTTGGAGGCAGGGAAAGACCCCCCTCAAGGTCACCCCCCTCAAGGGAACCACTTCCCCCCCCTTGTTATTTCTGGCTCCATTTTCTTGGTCAAGAAGGGTGTCAGTGGCAATGCAAATGAGGAGGTGCTGGAGGTGCTGGCGACACCCATCCTGTACCCCGGCTCCTCCCTGCCTTCCCCCATGCCCACACTCCCACAGCAGCCTGGAACATCTATGAAAGGTGCCCATCAGCTCTGCCCTTCAGCAGAGCGGCAGGGGGAGTGGCCAAAGCTGCAGGTCAAGGCTGCATCTGGAGACACACCTGCGTTTGCCTTGAGGACGAGGGGAGGGAGTTGGGGGCAGAGTGGACATGGACATCACTGCACCTGCCCCTCTCGACCTCAGTCCCACCAGGCCTCAGGTCCTGAACAGGGAGAGTTTGTGTCCCGGCAACGACATAGACTCTAGTGAGTGCCCCGGACCAGGACCTCAAACCGGAGCTTCTTTTCCCAGGCTGCCCTAGGTTGGCCCGGCAGCTTCAGAACCCACTCGGATGGAACCGGATCTCATGGGAACTCTTGGATGGCCGGGAGGCGGGGGGCGGGGGGAGCTTTGGAACATTGAGACTCTCTCAAGTCACAGGAGTGGAAGTAGAGGAAGGGCAGGAAGAAGAGAAGGATGCTAGGGCGTTTCCCATCTCCTCCCTAACTCTGTCCCTGGTTAGTTAGTCATCCCACTTCTCCCGTTGAGGACAACCCTCTCCCCACCTCCCACCCCCAACACACACACCCTTTGCCCTTAATGTCTCATCCATGACCTCAGTTCTCTCTGTAATGGCCAAAGTTGCTCTTTTTCAATTTTTATTCTTTTATTTATTTTTTTATTCTTACTGAAGGAGACATGGCCTGCCCCCCCCCCTTATAAAGATGCTGAGTGAAAACTCCACCCCCTGTCTTCATCAGCTGGGTGAGGTGTTTCTCATTAACATGCCTCCCTCCTCCACACACCCCTCTCCTTATTATCAATCAGCTTCTTTGCAGCAGAGGCTACGAAGAGCTGTCACCCTCCTCAGCAGATCAGCTGACACAGCTTGTATACACAGGGACCTAGAGGCAAGGGTCTGCGTGACCTGGGACCTCCCAGGGCCCGGGGCAGAACCGGAGAGGATGACTCGGCCTCTGCCAAGTCCTCACCCTCAACACCATGGTCTTTGGGTCCACAGCAATCTCTTCTACCTTCCCCCCTCTGCTTCACTCAAGTGAAAGTTGTTCCAACCTTCCACCTTGTTTCCAGGAGCCTAGAAATGTCAACCCCTTGGTCCCTGAACCCTGCAATTCTCAGCCCCCTCCTGTTGCCCTCTGGGCTCCTTAGATCAATCCACAGCAAATGTCCTGTGTGATCAGAATCCCGCTTGAGGAGTGGGAGGGATGAGGGTCGCAGGTCCTCCGGCTCCCCAACCAGCCCCTTCCTTTCAGGGGTGTCAGATGGAAGTCTGTGGCTGTGGAGAGGACCTAGGTGGAGGCGCCCTGCCTTTTCCCTCCTCCGCCTTCTCTTCCAGCCCCCCAGCAACATTCTGCCCTGTACCTGAGCTTTTCCTGAGTTCCTAGAAATCAGGGAGACAAGCTGCCAGAGTCTGCACCCTCTGTCCCCATGCTCTCCTCACCCTGATGACAGGGGGATGTCCGGGCAGGACACCTGCATTTCCACCCACCTTCAGTCACACTCAGGGACTACGGCCTTCAGGTTGCCCAGTCTGCCTGCGTCTGCGTGCTGGCTCGTTCCCAGCCCGCCCCCAATTTGCCCCTTTTCTCAAGGTCTAGGGTTTCCCCTGCCTTCTGTGTTCCTGGACCATCATCCCTTAGTGTCTGTCGCAGCCGCAGCCAGTGCTTCCAGAGCCTGGGAGGACCGCTCACATGTTCTAGAATCTCCTTTCTTAAGGCCGTGAGCCACATCTGCAAACTGGTCCACCTTTCCTGGCACTCAGGCAGGTCTTGGCCACAGACAGTAGGGGCTTATTTCAACACAGGAGTTGGAGAGGTTGGCTCTCACTGCGCTGTAGGACAGCTGCCACGTTCCAGTGCTGAACCTCCAGCCACTGATGAACAAAGGGCTCCGGGATCTGTTTTCTTTCCAGCACTGGGGATTCAACCCAGGGCCTTTCTGCACAGTGGGCAAGGGCCTATTACTGAGCCATACCCACGGCCCTCCCCAGGTCCCCCCATCTTTTATTAAGTGACCATTTGGAAAAAAGAAGTCACATGGAAGACAGAGTCAATGAATAAATAACTTAAGACTTTTCAGACAGAGGGCACAGTCAAGGCTGGGGCAAAAGTCATGGGTTCATGACTCAGCTCTGACCTCCCAGGTTTGGGGTGTTTGAAGTAGTTGAGCCTAAAGCCTGGCCCCTTTCTAATCTTAGACTCATGAAGCCATGGAACATAGATTTCTTCCAGTGTGACGCCCCAGCCTGGCTCCTGCTGTTCAGAATCTATCTGAGGAAAACAAGGGCTACTGATCAATGAAAATGCCCCCAGAGCTCTAGAATTTCTGATGAGGAAGCTCCAAGAGCCCCTACACCTGCTCCAGGCTGCTTCAAACCTGTTCTAACTGAAGTGTGACCACCTATCATCATCAGAACCACGGAACGTGGGCCATCCGAACCGGCCAGTGCTGGCTCCCCAGTGGCTGCGGTCCCAGGGGCAGTCTCCAAGACCTTCCCAGTGAGGTCAGGGCCCCACCCCGCCCACGCAAGCACAGGCTGAGCGCAGATGGAACACGTAAGTTTTATTTGGACTTTCAACTTGTTCAGAGAGCGCAGGCCCTCTCTCCAGTCTACAGGCCCCCTTCCCCATGTCCCCTCCCCGGGAACACTCGGGGTATGATGACATGTCTCTGGAGTCCTTGGCCCCTTCCCTGCTGACATACCCCTCACCCCCTGCACAGAGGAAGGAGGGGTGTGGGGAGGGGGCCTGGAAGATTTGGATCAGAATGGCGCATTCCACGGACAGCGGCTGTCACTGCCACCGACTCGCCAAGGCCCCAGGGAGGCTCAGAGGGAGGGGTGGTTTCATCGTGGGCAGCAGGCTCCCTCAAGAGGCTCCCACCTCAGCCTGGGGCCCCAGCCTCCCGCTCCCCTGTCTTTCTGAGGGGACGACTCTGAGGTAGATTTCACAGAGGGAATATAGGGGTGGGTGGGTAGGTGTGGGAAAGGGGATTAGCTCTTTTGAAGTTGATCTCCACAGCACCCAGGGCCCATTTGCAGGTTCTGGCCTGGGAGGGAGGGGCTGACACCTGCCCAGCGAACACAGGCTGAGTCACACCTGGGGCTCGGGGCGCCTGTGGTGTCAGGAGCTGCAGTCGGGGAGCATGGAGGCATGTGCCTTGGTGATCTGCACCTTAGTGCCAGGGGCTCCAGAAGGGCCTAGGCTGGGGGACAGTTCCCTGGACTGAGGGTGATGGCCCAGGAGTCCCAGCTTCAAGGCAGCCCGTTTGGGCTGGATCATCCAAGGCCTACAGGGTCCTCCCACCCCTCTGCCACATTTCCCGTTTCCCCAGGGTGGGCAGAGGGGGAGAACAGAGCTGGCCTGCAGAGACGAACAGGAAATGAGATGCCTCCTTCCCCAGTGCCATGAGCCCCAAGCCGCTCGGTCACGGCACAGAAGGGCTGGTGTGGGTGGGCAGGGCAGGCTCTGAGACCCTCTCGGAGAGGTCTCCCTGGAAGAACACAGCCCGGTAAAGATGGACATTTGGGAGGGGGCTCCCGGATCTCTTGACACTGCCTCCTCCTCTCCCTCCCCCAAGCGCTAGACTTCTTCTTGGATCCAACCCTGGTGAAAAACAGGAAGGCCTAGAGAAGTGGAGGTGCGTCCTCCTCATGCCAGACCAGACAGATTCCCACTCCCCAGTGGAAACCAGGAAGGCGGAGAGAACCTTGGTAGACCTCCAGGACAGAGCCAGAGCGGAGTGGTGCCTGGACCAGGGAAGACGGCACACGCGTTGACTCAGTAGCTAGTGGAGGTATCTGGGGACCGCAAGGGGCGGGGCCCCCCACGAGGTTCATGCAGCATTCAAAGTGAGTGTTGGGTTGGGGGGTGATGAGGGCGCGCAGAGAAACAGCCAGTTGTGGGAGAGGCGCCCTAGATTTTGCTGTTCTCCAGGTGGGAGTCGATGTGTTTGATGAGGGCATCATCCGGGTACCCAACAGGGAAACCCAGCTGGCAGAGGGGGCAGCTGCGGATGTCGGAGCCCACCGTCTCCATCAGCAGCTGCGGGGAGAGAAGGAAACCGCTTAGAGACTACCTCACAGCAGGGCCTGCTCAGCTCCAAGACCCACCTCAGGGCCGGCTACAGCACATACAAGTCTGGGCGTCCCCTCTCAAGCCCTGTCCAGCACATCTTCGGCTCTCAGGAAGTGTGTGTGGGAGTCACTGCTCCGTCAGCTGAGGCACACAGAATGAGGGGAACTGAGACCCTGACGTGCCTCTGAGTGAGGAAGGCACAGCTAACCCAAAGCACCTGACAACCGCAGACAACCTAAACCCCAAAACAATCTCATCTGGCTTTGGAAGAACTTTTGGTTCTCCCAGGCAGCAAGGGGTGGCTGTGACAGTCGGGAAACTCATCATTTTAGTGAAGAGATGGGGTCCTGAAACGGGTTATCATGCCCCAGGCTCCGAGGCTTGGAGCGGGGAACTGCCTAGGCAGGCTTGTCCCTGTGTGGGTCCGTGTTCTGTCCCTTCTATCCCCATCCTGTGGTCACTAACAATCGTGTGCTTGAGGAGCACTGCCTTCTTCTAAAGGCCCGCTCAGGTCATAGCACCCTCGCCCTCGGTTCGCAGGTGAGAACACCGATAGAACTTGGAAGGCGGTTCAAGTTCACACACCCGGCCGAGGAGTGGGACTCAAAGCCTGGACGGTCGCCCCGACGGCCCATACTTTTAATAGCTTATTCCTACCGGCCGGCGGTGAGACCCAGGGTGGGGGGTGGGGAGGCCCTCTCTGCCCTGCACCTCGGGGACTCCGCGCAGCACTCACGTTGATGGACGGCCAGGACTGTGCGTGCTCGGCGTGGGCGTAGGCGGTGGCCGCGGGCGACTCCGGGATGGGGAAGCCCGCACAGAACGAGGCGCAGCGGATGGTGCCCGCCTCGGGGCTGGGCGGGCTGGCGGGCATGGCCCACTCCTCCTCCTCCGACGGCTGCTTCTCAAAGCGCAGGCGGAGGCCCTCGAAGGCGCGGCGCGGGCTGAGCGGCCTGGCGGCGGCGCCGTAGAGCTCGCCAGCGTAGGCGCGGGGCTTGGGGAGCGTGGCGGCCTCGGCCTGCAGCCAGGCGGGGGAGGCGCCGGCGTAGGCCGCCCCCTCGGCCAGCTCCGAGTAGCTGCGGCGGCCCTGGAAGCCCGCCTTGGCGTGGTGGCTGGGCGGCTTGGCGTAGGCGCGCTCGGCCAGCGCCCTCTCCCCGGGCGGCGGCGGCGGCGGCGGCCTGGGCTGCGGGGCCGGGCAGCTGGGGGGCACGGGCGAGCGGCGCTGCGGGCTGGGTGACTGGCACGGCGGCGGCACGGGCGAGCGGCGCTGGGGGACCGGCGACGGGCAGGAGGGCGAGGCGGGCGAGCGGCGCTGCTGGGGCGAAGGGCACGGGGGCACGGGCGAGCGGCGCTGCGCGGCGGGGGACTGGCACGGGGCACAGGGCGGCGGTCGGGCAGGCGGGGAGGGCGAGGGGCACGCGGGCGCCGGGGAGTGGCGCTGCGACAGCGGTGAGTGCCTTTGGCCTGGGAAAGACAAGGCAGGAGGGGCAGGGTGAAGGGGTGAGCCGTGTCCCCCCCCCTCCCCCGCCACCCCGCCGCAACAAGCCCACCCAGGGAGCGGGAGGCGGCTCCTGGGGCCCCACCCCCCAACACCAGGTTCCTGCACTCTCACCTGCATTCCGGGCCTGCTCCTGCAGCAAAGTCCTCAAGATCCTCCCCTGCAGGGAACTCAACTCCCGAAGCCGCCCCAACTCCTCAGTCAGTTCTGTGTAGGCCAGCGCCAAGTTCACCCTGAGGTCAGAGGGCAAGGGTTGGGGGAAGAAAAGGACTGTGGTCCTTCTGCTGTAGAGAAGAACCCGCTCTGCTTTGTATCCTTCACACCTACCCCAGCTGCAGGAATCCTCTCTGCTGTTAAGGTTCACCTCAACCTTCTAGAGAGCCTCTGTTTCCAGAGGGTTCTCTGCACTGGAGTCCAGGTTCCCCTGTCTAGGGTAAGGGAATAGAGAGATGCAGGGGGTGGGGGGGAGGCTGACCATCGTTCATACAGGTAAGCGTGAATGTTTTTTCTAATCGATGACAAAACAGATTCCTATGAAAACCACACTGAATTTTACACCGCAAGTTTTCTCGGGTCGCATAGGAATACTAGCACAGGCTCCCTGCTGTTCAGGAGGCTGACAGGAGCTGAAGGGCTGACTGCCTGGGATATAGAGCAGGTGAGACCCAGTCTCAAAATAAAAAGCGAAACGTATCCCTATGGTGGAACACTTGCCCAGCAAGCATGGGCTAAATACTGGCCACAGTCCCAGAACTTTAATACCCAACACTCAGTACCATCGATGAACGATCTGTGTGCCGGGGGAGGAGATGCATGAAAAACATCCTCGGCCTGGAAGACACTAGGGACCACGTCCGTGATGAAGCCACCCCTTGGGAAACGCCCTTCCTGGCTAGCACCGGCGATTACCTCCTCCCCAAACTGTCCCCATCCCGGTCCCACTGCTCGTCTCTGTGGAAAAGCTGCCTTTGGGCTCCTTCCAGCCCTGGTCCTCTCAGAACCCTGCTGTGTGCCTATCTGTTCGGCCCTTTCCCCTTCAGGTCCTTAGAGTGGCTGCCGGGCCCTGCACACCTCGAACTCAGTACAGGTTCAGAAACTGCTTCCATCCAGTTCTTTTTTTCTTCTGCTCACTGCCTGCACAGTAGACATCTTCAGCACCCACTCCCACAGCGCTGGGACAGACTCTTTAGCAAAGAACCGCTTTCTTCCTCTGGGCCACCCCAAGCACATCACTGTGAAATGTATCCCTCCAGCACCACCTCTCTCTCTCTCTGCCATGGCCTTCGGACTTGCTTGCCTCCGAGTTCTGGGCTTGGATGGGGCTGAGAGCTGAAGGCAGAGGTTTGGGTTTCCTTATCCCTCCCATCTGTGCAACTCCAGAAGGGACCCTGGAACTTCAGAAGCTGGGGCTGTAGGGGAGAACGGGGTGCTGTTCTGGTGAATCTTCTCCCAGGCTGGGAGCCCCCGAGAGAGGACGCTCCCAGATGGAGCAGTAAGGGCAGTGGCTGGGATACGGGAGGCAAGTGTGGGGAGCGTGAGGTAAAGTGTGCGCCTACCAGGAGAGACGAGGCGTCAGAGAACAGGTAATGGCCGTGCTCCCCACTCCGGCTAATCCGGGGACAGGTGTAAAATGGCTTTTGCTGCAGTTACAATAAGGAGTCTGGGGGCTAAGCCTGCTACTTGGGGAAAAACCAGGCCTCACCACCCATCTTCCGACAGAGGAGACATCCAGGGAACCCCGACTCAGGCTCCACGGCCACCATCCTGCCATATCTCATGCCCCATGTTTTCGAAATGCATCCTCTGCTCCCCCACCTTCACCTTGTGAGTCTGGGAAGAAATGACATCTTTCTATCAGGCTGGGCAGTCCAGGTAGGTCACACGCCAAACTGGGGGCTAGTCCCAGGAAGCCTCGGTTTTCAGACTGAAAGCAACCTGAGGGCAGGGCTGTGTCAGACTGGGGGTTCCTGGAGGACAGGACTGTGCTACCCAGTCGGCAGTGGGAGCCAGAGGGAACTCTGGACCATGCGGTCGTGGGGTGTCACCGCAGAGAGCTCGGCTGCTTCCCCATCCTCCTTCCCTGTGGGATCTCAGGTGACAGATACAGGTTGGCCCCTTCACACCCTGCCTGGGAGATCTCACCTGTCACATCCAGTTCCCCAGGCCCCTGGCTCCCCCCGCTGGCTCCCATGTCAGGAGCCACCCTAGTTTCCACAGCCCAGTGCCTGGCACTCTCCTTGGAGTGAGAAAAAAAAAAAAATGGAGCTATAAGAAATGGAAGGGAGAAGTCCTTAGCTCAGTGTGTCAGCCTCTCTCCAAGCTGACACCGGGGCCCTGGAGCAAGCTGATACAGTCCTCCAAGACCTCACAAAGACCTCTGAGACCCTGGACAGAGTCAGGCACTCTGGCCCCTCCTGGCACCGCACAGTCCTGCTGGACATGCCCTTTCTCTGCTGTCTCTCTCCTCACACACAGCTGGGTGAAGACACTGAGCACCAGAATGACTCACTGAAAACACCGCCAATTCAGTGGGGTGGGGGGCGGGGGGTGAAGAAATCTCAACTTGACAGCACGACCTGGAGCCGCACGAGTGCATCTAAACAACCCCCAGCCCCCGCTTCCTCACTTCCTGGCCACACCTGAGGTTTTTCACCATCATGACTTGAGGAAGAACAGGTCATGGGAGCAGCAGCACATGCTGAGCACGGGCCAGGCGCGGGGCCAAGGACTCCATTAGTCTTCACAATGTCCCTATGTCAGCCCATCTCACAGGTAAGAGAATAGGTGCTCGGAGGTCAAGTCATCGGCCACGTCCTGAAGCTATGATAGGAGCACCAGCCTCCACAAGCCCAGAGTCCAGGCTACTGAGCCTCACACCTCCCAGACCTCAAGAAAGTGGGATGAATAAAGTGAGAAAGAAGGAGGAAGAGGCCCAGATGTTCACAGAACCACTCCTGCCCGGGGGGGGGGGGGGGAGGAGGGGGAGAGGAGGATCCCAGTGCTTAGGCGCTGGCTGAAGCTGCGGAGCAGCTGAGGGAGGCTGTGGAGCCGCATTGGCAGAGCAGCAATTCAAATGCTTGCTCTCTTGGCACCTCAGCCCACTAGGTTTACATCTTTAGAGCAGCTGCCGGAGTACAGCCGGGGGAGCTGGCAGGACAGGGGGCTTCCTCCCTTTCTTGACTTAATCTTTCATTCATCCCCAGATCCCTCCTGGAAGCAACCGTCTTCACTGTCACTAATAAAACAGCTGCAATCCAGAGGGTCCAAGGCCCCCGAGCGCCCTCTCCCAAGCCTCTTTCTGTCTCAGAGCAGCTTTCTGAGCCCCACAGACTGGGCCCCCAACCCTGCTCCGCTCCAGCAGTACAGGGGGAACTCAGCAGGGCCAGAACTCATCAGCCTTGCCATAATGGGGTGAACACTGGGGTCAGGGTCCACCTGACCCCTGGTTGTTCTTCTGTGGCCATGATTATAGATACATACAGCTGGGGGTCAGGCTGAGGCTTGGGGTAAAGTCAGGCACAGGGCAGCGTACGGGCTGGGGATGGAATAGGGACCACAGCTGTCCTGTGGTCGGAAGGATCACCTGAGGAGGACCTGGGAGCATTCCCGGCCCTTCCATCTTCACCCTCGGCTGCCCTCCGGTGGCCCAGCCACCCCGCCCAGCAGGGGAATTTAGGGGCTAAACTTTCCACCCACCCACAGGCACACCCAGCACCAGCCTTCCCGCCTGCCGGACCCCCAGGGAGGGACCACAGGCACCAGGCCGTGGAGCGGACTTGAGGTTGCGGGCTGGCGGAGGAGGAAGTCGCTGTGCAACAAGCCAGCGCTCCGCCACTTCCTTTCCGGAGCCCTGAGCCCTTCACGCTCCTCGACCAGCTACTTGCGGTCCCCAGACCTGAGCTCTTCCTGGCAGCCTCCGCCAGGCAGATCCGGGTGGCTGTGTCTCCAGAAGCTTCCCTAGACACGGCAGGACCGAGCAGCCTGCAGCGGGGCTGGAACCTGCGGCCCTCCTTTGCCCAGGCCTGTCCCTGCTAGTTGCGTAATTAATGCTGTGTCCCCTTTCACTTTCAGAAGTGATGCAATTTGGTCAACAAATCACAGGGTCACCCCCTTATAAAAGGCCTTCTACCTGCAGAACCACCTGAGCAGGCAAACAGTGAGCCTGGCCACGCTGCTCGAGGGGACCTTCCTGGACTGCCCGTCCCTGCTCCCTGAACTTCCCAGTGTCTCACGCTTTGCAGGGACAGCGCTGTCCTTGGATCCAGTCTAGACAGACTGGACATGAGAAAGCCCACGGTGGAGCATAGCCTTTCTTTTCTTTTTCTTTCTTTCTTTTTTTTTTTAAGCTTAAACTTTAGTATTCCGGAGGTAGTAGCTCTTGACTAGCACTTGGGAAGTAATGCCGTAAGTTAAAGGTCAGCCAGGGTTACATAGTGACTGTCTCAAAAAGAAAGAAAGAAAGAAAGAAAGAAAGAAAGAAAGAAAGAAAGAAAGAAAGAAAGAAAGAA
>NW_026595981.1:21246173-21254470 GCF_907164565.1 Psammomys obesus
GAAAGAAAGAAAGAAAGAAAGAAAGAAAGAAAGAAAGAAAGAAAGAAGCGCCAGGAATAGTGGCACACGCCTTTAATCCTGGCAGAGACAGGCAAATCTCTATGAGTTCAAGTCCAGCCTGGTCTACACAGAGAGTTCCGGTACAGTTAGAGCTAGTGTGACCCTGTTGGGAGGGGGGGTGCAGTGGAATAAAAGCAAACTAAGACAAAAGAAAAGAAAGAAAAAAAAAAGGTTGGTAGTCCATGCTGTAATATTTGCACTTGGGAGGCAGAACCAGGAGAACAAGAATTTAAAGGCGTCCTCAGCTAGCTAGCCAAGTTCAAGATGGCCTGGGCTATGTGAACCTCTCTCTCAAAAAAAACAAAAACCAAACCCAAACTCAAAGAACAACAAAGACCACTTGGTCATGGAGAGGGAGGGAGGGTGCACGTGCCCTCTCCGGGGAGAGTGAAGGGCTCAGCTGGCAGGCACAAGAGTGGAAATGCCTTCTCGGCTCACATGGTGTAAGCCCCTCAGGCTGGCAGAACCCCTGCCCACCCTCAGGGTGCTTTGCGGCTGCCAGTGCTCAGGCCTTAATTCTTTGTGCTCTGGGTATCAGGCCGAAAGAGACTTGAAAGAAAGGAAGTAGGGAGGGTGAGAAGCGGGAGGAGGAGGCCCTGGGCCTACTGGTTCTGGGGGCAGGAGGCTAAGCTCAGGGTACACGGGGGTCTCCGACTTCCGTCCTGGCCCACCCCACACTGCCCTTGACCTCTGTGCAGAGTTTCCATCCTCTCTCTTCTGAGTTCACACTTCCCCACCACTAACCACAGCCCAGGCGGAGGCTTGTGGGTGGAGGGGGGGTGGGAGGAGTGGGCGGAAAAGGTCCCAGGTTGCAGCCCTGAGCCCCCCACATAAGGAAAAAAAGAAAAGCCTACAATTTATGGTTTACCCTTCGTCATCCAGAGAACCCCATCTTTGCACCGGGGCCCCTCACCAGCAAGACCCCATCTACCTTCCGGAGCCACTGTCTGCTTGGAGCCCTCTCTCCCTCAGGGAGTGACTCTAAAATTTCTCTGTTTCCCCCACAGCGGCCATAGTTTCAAACAGTCCCTCCCAGGAATCCACAGGCCCAGAGGGGAGGGGACCATGGGGTTCCCACACATGTCACCTTGACTGGGACCTTCCTGGGTCCTTACCCCCTGGACATCCTCAAAAGCTCAGTGAACTACTCCTGCCTCCATCAATGCCCTTCCTCTGTGGCCGTTTAGGCCTTTTGGGCTATGACCACCAGGTAGCAAGCTATCCAAGAGAATTTTAGACCTGCAGAATGGCAGCCTGGTCTGCCTGGCCTGGGGTCAGTCCTGCTTGCTGTGAATCACTGGCGGTTAGGAGTTTGTGGGCCAGGAGCTGAGGACAAGGGACTGCAGGCCTCCAAGGCCCGCTCAGACAGCACCAGGATGGGGCTCACGCAGGCAAGACTGGTGTAAAGGAGATGTATGACTGGAGGATCACAGCGATCAATGTGGTGCCCCAGCAAATGTGCTCAGATTGAAGGCACCTTTCAAGATAGGAAGATTCCTTTATATCTAGAGCCAGGCTGGACTCAGGAACCACTCCCACCCCCCGCCCCGGTAACTTAGTGCCAACATTTCATTCCCAGGAAAGCCCATCAGTAAAATTCCCACTCAACATGGAGTCAGCCGATGTAGATGGAAAAGGAGGATTGCTAATCCTGGGAGCTGGAGAGAGGTGACTGAGCCATCCTTAGGCAGGAGGGTGGCAGGGAGCCCCAGGGAACTGCCTGTTACCAAAAGAGGCTGGATTTATAAGAAAATAAAAGTACCAGGGGAATGAGGACTTCCTCTGAGAATTGATCCTGCCACACTGGGGCTGTCCAGAAGCATTTAGGTTAAAGGAAGGAGCAGGCTGACCGAGACAGATCCAGGTAGGGCTATGGCATAGGAAGCCACAGACAAATCTAAGAGCTTGGCGCATTGTGAGGGAATCACCTTAACCAGGCTCCCCCGGGCTGGGAGGGAAGGGACTGGCCCAGGACAAGCAATATGGATGACACAGCTTCCAAAACACCTTCTGAGATGGTGTTATCTGACCCGCCTCTCCTTCTGCCCCTCCCCATGTTTTAGCTCACCTTCCTCTCACATCCATCAGCAACAGCTGACTCCTGAGCCCAGCAGGGGAAGCCAGGGTCCAGAGAGGTAAAAGCTAAGTCAAGAAGGCAAAGCCTTTCCCTAGACCCCAGTGATCAAAGGATCAAGGCCCACATGATTACACCACAGCCCTGTGAGGTCCACTAAGTGGGGGGCCTTTTACCAAGAGAAGGGTTTGGAATCGCCAACCCCTAAGGGAGCCTTCGGCATGACTTCTGGGATGAGCAAGGATCTACACTATGTGGGTGAGTGTGTTCCAGGTTTGAACTCATGGGCTGCAACGGTCCGAGAACCCCAGCCACAAGCTAGGGCGGACCCTTTTCGAAGAACTCTCTCCTAACCCCCACAGAAGCCTAGCTGAGGGAGGGGTCTCCCCCCACAAACTGGGTTCTCACCCTCTTGGCTGTCACAGCTCCACCCAGGCCCTCACCCTGGTGGGGGGAGGAAGCAAGGGTACCCCTAGCTGGCCAGAAGCTGGTCGGATGCTGAGGAAACCTGGAGGGAGGGAGGGCCCCTGGGATCCTGAGAACTGGGCGTGCTGTGTGAGGGAGGGTTAGCTCCTGGGCCTCTCTGGGCCTCAGTCTTCTCTGGTAAGGAACGTATGAAGTGTGCCCCCCTTCCCTCATCTCATGGGAGAGGAACTAAGCCCAGGGAGCTTTAAACACTGTTTCTCAGAGCGGGTGAGGATAAGCACCAGGCGGCTGTCATGTTCCCCACAGACACAGCTTCTTTCTGCTTCTGATGCCCTCTCTCCTCTGCGATTCCAAGGTGAAGTCTACTCTCTAGCCATCTCAAGGACCCCTCCCTTTAAACGAGCAGGTGAAATCCTAAGCGAGGGAGGCTGCCTCCCTTCTTACAAGTAAGGAGGAGGTGAATGAACGCACTAGATCTTGTTTCTGGTACAGAAAACTCACTAGAGAACACAGAACGGGGCCACAGGGGCCATGGTCCATCTCCCACCCAGCACGTTGAGAAGAGATGGGCCTGGTCCCAGAGCCTGCAAACTGCAGAGCCCCTCCCCGTTTCCTGAAACAGGGGTAGGGTGGTAAGCAACCCAGACACCGCACCCCAAGACGCAGAAAGAGAGGTCACTCAAATCACGTGGACAGATGGAAAGCAATCGACGGAGACCCGGCCGGGATAGTCCCGTAGCGTGAGGGGCTGAGAGGATGAGGGCTACAGATAGGACTCACTGATCGTCCCCGACTCTCTTCACCCAAGCCATGTCACATTCCGACTGGTTGGAGGCCAGATCCTGAGGAGAAAAGCAAGAGGTCAGAGCCCAGGCTCATCCCCATCCAGACCCCCTCTCCTCTGCTCTTCTGTGCTCTGGACATCTGAGGGAAGCGCTCAAGTTCCCTTTACCTGGGCGCGGGTCTCCTGCAGCTGCTTCAGCTCTCCCTGCAGCCGCTCACATTCCGCCTGGAGCTGCTCCTCCCGGAGCTGAGCCCCTCGGGCCTCGCCCTGCGCGGCCTCCAGGGCCTCCTCCAGCCGCCTCCGCTCCAGGTCACCCACACTTACACTGGTAGGGCCAGGCCAACCTGCTGTCAGGAGACGAGACAAGGTCAGGTAGGCTCTAGCTGCCTCCACCGCCTCCCCAGGACCACACAAAGTAAAACAGGCAGGGTAGGGACTGAGCCCACGGAACTGAGAGGCACCAGAAAGACAAACACCCAAGGACAAGAGATACTATTACAAGGGAAAAAAGGGATTGTTGCAGATTCAATCCTGGAGGCCAAGGGGGAAACAAGATGGCCTCTGGAAGGTATCTGAGTGTAGAACCACACAAGTCTGGAGCATCTTCAGGGGCCTCTCCTAATCACAGCTTAAGGGGACTCTGGGTGGGCACGCCCTCTGCTGGCACACCCAAGAACTGCATGCGTCTACACAGCCAAGGGATGTCAGTGGGAGAACTTGTGAAAAGGGTAGTTGAGGTGAAGGAACAGTTAGTTGGAGAGGAGAATGGAACCACAGCGAACGAATTTAAGATATTTAAGGGCAGCACTGGGGAGCCAGAACAGGAGAACTATTCCAAGTTCAAGGATGGCCTGGCGTGCGTGGTCGATTGCAGACCAATTAGGGCAATGTGGTAAGACCCTACCTCAAAAGAAAACAAAAACAAACAAACAGAAATAAACAAACACACTGTACTGAGACTTCAGGCAAGCCAGAGGTGCCCAGCGATACTGAAATGAAAGTTACAGTTGGAGACTGATCGGGAAGGCCGGGGTCACTGAGCTCTCACCATGACCCAAGGCAGGTCCCCCTCTCAGAGCCAGATAGTGCAGGTCCAGGTCAGGGCAGGGTGTGGCGGGGGCCGGTGGAGGGCTCAGGCTGGAGAAGGCTGTGTCCCGGAGGCCTTGCTGCTGCTGTAGCTGCTGCTCCAAACCACAGATCTGCCGAAGGTGGGTTTCCACCAGGGCCCGCTGCAGGGAAAGGCAGGGGGCTCAGGGCCTTCCCCGGGGCCAGGGAGCCCCGAGAGTCCCCCAGGCTGGAGCAGAGACGGCTGGAGTGTCCCACAATCACACGCCAAGTGACCACAGGTGCGGGGCCTCCTCTCAGATGTTTCTGGCTCCTGCTGCTCTCAGACACGATCACACGGGGACATTTACACGAGCTCTAGGTCCGGCCTACACGCCCCCCCCAGGAATGTAACCCCCACTTGCATGTATGGCTTCCTCTACCTCGAGCACGGAACGGGGAGAGCAGTACCACGCCTACCCCTTCTGATTGTTGTGAGAGCTAAAACGAGTAAGTGTGCTAGAGGGAGAACGGTGCCTGCCTGGCAGGCAGCAGACGCCTCCCGAACCGTTCCAGACTATAAAAGGAAGGCGGCTTTCCACAAACGTCCCATTACCCTCACGGCAGCTCAGCGAGGTGGTTCCCACTTACCTTGCCTCTCAGATGAGGGACGGAAGCTAAATAATCGGACCAAGGCCCCGGCGAGGCGTGGACAGAGACCGTGCCTGCCGACCCTGCCACACACCCACACGATCGCTCTCTCTCACACACACACACACACACACACACACACACACACACACACACACACGGTCACACGCTAACTGCCACCACATTCACGCCAGCATCTCTCTCTAGAGTTCGGCGCGCCTCTACTGTCACCCGCGCCCTCTCCCAGACGCGGAACTCTAGGTCCAGGGTCGATGCAGTGGGGAGCTTAAATGTACACGTACGGGGTCACTGCACCGCCAGGGGCACAGAGCCACCGTGACCTGGCTGACACGTCTCACTACGAGGCAAACGGCGCAGGTGGTAGGGACACAAGCGGGCTGTGTGTGACACACAGGCGATCGTAGTGCTGGGCTCCTCATACAGAACCACACGGTGTCAGGGACCTCACCGTCCCCGCTCTGGGCCTTACCATCTCCCCCAGCTCTGTCTCCAAGTCGTTTTTCTCCACACAGAGTTTCTCGTAAGCCTGGATCATCTCCCCGAGCTGTTCCTCCTGTTCCTTATTCTTCTGCAACTGGGTAGGCGCAGAGACGTATGCCAGGGTCAGGGCCATCCTTGACAGGGCACACGGGGGCTCCCCGAACCTCCCCAACCCTATTCCCAATAGAAACAGGAAGAGCTGAAGCTGGTTTAGGGAGGGCAGAGGCCGTGATGGGGGCGGGGGAGGGGAGGAATGGGGCAAGATGACGGGCATCATAAACAGAAGGAATAGGGAGCTTTGGGAGCCGGGCTGACTGGGAAGCCAAGGCCCACGGGCTTACCTCGTGTTGGAACTGGTTGAGCCGTTGCTGCAGACTGACTCTCTCCACCTCCAGCAGGGAGCCATCC
The DNA here is from genome assembly GCF_907164565.1 of Psammomys obesus. NCBI lineage: Eukaryota > Metazoa > Chordata > Mammalia > Rodentia > Muridae > Psammomys > Psammomys obesus. The sequence goes on from NW_026595981.1 coordinate 21,252,122, forward strand.
TTGATTTCGTACAGAGGGAAGCCGTGCTCCTCTCCAAAATCAGTGATTAGCGGGTACTGTGGGACAGCATGCCTCAGAGGAGCCTGTCGGGGAGACTCCCCTCCCTGCACTCTTCAGTGGGACCCACCACTCCAGAGCCCAGCCTCCTCCTCCACCCTCAGACTGGCTACAGGAGAGCTCGCACCAGTTCACACCCTAGCAGCCGCTCCAAGGCCTCCCTGGATCCCTGCAGCATGACCAGACCACCTGCCATCACCCCCCAGGTTCTGACCTTGATTTCATAGACTTTGAGGCGCCGTCGGAGGGTGGCATTCTCTCTCTCCAGGCCCCCCAGCCTCTCCTTGATATCCCCGTAGGCTGTGATGAGAGCGAAGTGGGAGGCAGAGCACATGTCCCCTCCCAGAGAGGGGTCTCCTGGACCATCCAGCCACACCTCACTGGGCCCCAAGGCCTCTTGGGTCAGAATGCTGATGTCATCTTCAAACATGGACTCCATGGTAAGGGCTTCGGCCCACACGGGACCTCCTGAAAGCAGGAACAGCGTTAGGAAGACCGCCTGGTGCTTGTCCCCAACTTCTCCATGCTGGTCTGAGGGCCTGATGGAGGAGCTGTAAAGCTTCAGCCCAAAGACCAGATCCCACAACTCTCTCTCTCTCCCTCTCTCAGAAGTTTCCGTCCTATCCTCTGTTGTCACTGCTTATAGGGGAAGGAGATGGAGCCAGACAGACCTCACGAGGGGAGTCAGCGAGGGACAACCGATAAACGGGGTCAAGGAAGCTACACCAGCAGCAGGGAAGGGCTCATCCCAGAACCCAGAGAGACCTGTGGATGGGGGGACCCCAGCGCTGGCAAGGCCCAGAACCTGCCTGGACTGCTCAGCCTGGTCTTCTCCCCAGACTTCCCCTTTTCCCCAAGTACCTCGACAGCCGCCAAGATTCCCATGCCAGGCCTCCGTGGCCTGCTCCTAAGGAAGGCCAGCGTTTCTAGAGGGCCGGTCCCACCACTCTGCGGCCCCCACCCAACTTCCTCCCGCAGGATCCCAGAGTTCAGGAAAAGGAAGTGCCTCCCCAACTGCACTGGGGTTGTGGCAAGCGTCCAGGCCAGGCGCAGACCTACAGGAAGTCCTTGGCCGAGTGACAGAGGCAGCAAACTGGGCGAGGGAGCCAGGCGGGACCACTAAGGGAGACTCCAGCTTGTCCTACTGTGCCCCGCAACTCGGGGAGATGGGGGAGCCCTGGGATGGGGGCAGGAATGACTCAGGGCTCCCAAAGGAGTAGGCAGCGAGGGGCTGCGGGGGTGCAGTGTGCAGTTCTCCCGGCCCTGCTGATGAATGTGTGGTGGCTGTGGCTGCCATGTGGGGGGAGTGCGCGTCTGTGAATGAGTGTAGGTGTGCCGCCGTCAATGGGCGCTTTTGCGGGGCCGGAGGACGAGGGGTGGGGAGGGAAGCGGTCAGCGCGGAGTTCGGAAGCGGCCAGAGGCGGCGTGTGTGTGTGCGCGCGCGCCTGTGAGCACGCGTGCGTGAGCGTGTAGGCAGGGTGGGCACGTTCGGGCCGAGTGTCACGTGAGGCACTATGGGAATGTCCGAGGTGTGTGTGTGTGTGTGTGTGTGGTGTGTATGTGCGTGTGCGCGCGCGGGCGCGCGCTCCGAGCGTGCTGTGCGCCTCCTCGGCGAGGGGGGCCCGGTCCGAAGGCGCGAGTTCCGAGCGCGCCAGGCCTCGGCCCCCTCCATCCCTCCATCCCCCACCTCGGCTGAGTGCCGGAGGGACGCGAGTGACAGGTCTGAGTAAGGAGCGGGCGCGCGTGTTCCGAGGGCCGGCCCCGCCTTTAACCCTCTCCTGCCCGCGCCACCCCCTCCCTCTACTCCGCCGAGCCCGCGCTCACTACACACCCCGTCCCCGCCGACCCTCCCCCCCGCCCCGCGGCCACGACCTCGGGCCACCCCCACTCGAGGACTCCCGTGTGTCCCCACACACCCCGGCCGTGCGACCCAAGCTGCCTTCCTCCGCATCCTGGGGCCGCGCCGCCGAGCGCCCGCTCAGGCTCCCGGGGAGGGGGCGCCCGTGCGCGCCAGGCCCCTCCCGCGGCCCCTTTAAGAGCCGCGCTCTAAACCCCCTCCGGCTCGGCGGTCAGAAATCGCCGCCCCTCCCCTCCCCTGCCCTCTCCTCCCCTCCCGGGGGCCCGAGAGCGCGCGGCCCCCTCCCCCACCGCAGCCGGGCCCCGGGCGGGCGGGCTCCGGAGCTGCGGCGGCCCCGCCGGCCGGAGGCTGCGGGCGGCGGCGCGGGACCCTCGCCCGCTCTGCTCCCGGGAGGGAACGGCCGCCCTCCCGCGCCCCGGCCTCCCGCGCCCCCC
>NW_026595981.1:21254870-21307374 GCF_907164565.1 Psammomys obesus
CCCGGCCCCCTCCCTCCCTCCCGCTCGCCCGCCCGCCCCGCTCCTCCTCCGCCGCCGCCGCCGCCGCCGTCTCCTCCGCCTCCTCCTCCCCGGCTGCTCCGGGTCCCTCCAGCTGGGCCGGCGCCCGGGACCCCGCCGCTTGCCACCACCACGTGGCGAGGGGCGGCGGCCCCCGCGGTGCGGCCGGCCGGAGGCTGGCAGCGCGCCTGGCGCCCACCCGCTCCCCGCCGCGCGGCCTCCCCTCCCCGCCGACCGGCGCAGTGTCTGCGGACTGTGCGTTGGGGCGCCTCGGGCAGGACTTACGGCTGCCCATTTTGGAAATAAGTGGAGCTGTTTATTGGAGGGGGGGATATTTTTTGTCTGTTTACTTACTGGTCTTTGGAGAAGAAATGTCACCGGGCTATCTACTCTTTGCTCTCGGAGGAGGGGCCATCGATCTGATGTATCCATTTGAACACAGAGACATTAGAGTTAAATCTAACTTTGAAAGTGAGAGTGAACTAAGGAGATGGGATGTTCATTTGGGAAGACGGGCAGCCCTCCCAACCCCTTTACAGACGCTCCCAGAGGCCAGAGAGATGAAGAAACATCCTATCTCACCCTTTCCACAAAGATTTGAGCACCTGCCAAACTGCGAGGCAGAAGACAAGTCTTTTTGCCTCATCCCCACTGTGTGACCTTGGGCAAGTTCCTTCACCTCTGACTTAGACTGGAGATCATTCCCGACAGGCCACCCTAATGGGGAAAGCATAGGGATCAGACGCCAAGGTGCCCTGAGAATGCCTGGGCGATGTTAATGAGTCATTTTCGTTCCCCGGTGGATTAAGAACCGTGGACAGGGGCAAAGCCAGCCCGACTGCTGCTGGGAGATCGCCAGAGAAAAGCTGAGGGCCCCTGCCTTGTAAGGGAGGTTAGACAGCAGAAAGGGCCTAGGCTAGGTAGGGAAGGGGCTTTGGTGAGGTCAGCATGCAGCTAGGAAGACCCCCTTGGAGCCCAAGTCCACCTTTCTGGCTTCCAGCAGAAGTGCTTCTGAGAAGGGGAGGATGAAAGAAAAGCTCTCTTTGTGAGCTGTGAGAGACAAGGGCAGTTGTCATCCTCTCCACTGTAGAGAAAAATGCTAGGCTGGGGTAAGCGGTTCCCCCCAGGATGGCCAGCCCCGTCTTGGACACTCTTCAAAGGAGGGGATTCTCATTGGCTTGGCCTCCTGCTGGCCCGCTCCCTTTTATAGTCCAGAACACAGAGGCTGGTCAGCTACTTGCTGGCCTGGCAAGCAGTAACTTTCTCTGAGCCATGTAGGATGACCCACCTATCCTGTAGATATGAAGGCAAGCTGACAGGAACATCGGGCACCCCACTCACTAGACCCAAGGGCAAGGTAGGTGTCCTTTCCTTCAGGTTCCACAATTTCTCTTGGGAAGCAGGAGAATGCAAGATTGGAGACCAGGCCAGGTGTGGAGTTGTCTCTGCAATCCTTTGAGCCTAGAATGGGCCGGAGCAAGCCCTCCCTTGCTGGAAGACACAGTGGGTCCAGGTACCCTCTGAGTCCTCTCTCGAGGATGAGTCAGCCCTTGCATGCAGCTGCTGGCTGCTCACATGCAGGCCTAAGTGAGTCACCTGGTGCCCTAGAGCCAGGTGGTGCTATCCTAGGCTCTGTGTGGCTGGTGGCAAAAGCCCAAAAGGATTAGATGCCTGAAAACCTGCCCCTAAGTCTAGCCCCGATTTCAGAACATTCTAGTTCTAGTTCTTGTTCATACATATCAGACAAATCTGAGGACAAGAACACATGCCAGACCACGGTCCCTGTATTTACTCAGTTACTGGGGGCGGGAGGAAGAGTTGTTTTGAGACATAGTCTCGTTCTCTGGTATCCAATGCAAAGCACTCTTCCTGCCTCAGCCTACCTCCTCAAGGAGAAGATTGCAGGAATGAACCATATGCCTGACTTTTTTTTTTTTTAGTGATTTGTTTTTATTTTATGTGCATTGTTTTTTTTTGGGGTTTTTTTTTTTTTTTTTTTTTTTTTGCCTGCCTGCATGTGTGACATGTTTGGAGGTGTTGGAGGACCCCCTGGAACTGGAGTTACACAGTTGTGAGCTGCCATGTGGGTGCTGGGAGTTGGACCCAGGTCCTCTGGAAGAGCAGCCAGCGCTATTAACTACTGAGCCATTTCTTCAGCCCCAGCATGTCTGGCTTTTAACAAAAACCTCTCAAACACTTAAAATATACTGGGTCCTGGGGACACAGGACACAGCAAGAAGTATGCCCTTTTTGCTCTCATGGAATTTATAATCTGTTAGAACAGACAGAAAAATAAATATAGGAACTGGTAATTTAAAAAAAAAAAAATGTTGCCCAGGTGCCATCCTTTAATCCCAGCACTCAATCCCAGCACAGGCAGATCTCTGAGTTTGAGGCCAGCCTGGTCTACAGAGTGAGTTCTAGGCTGTCCAGGGCTACACAGAGAAACCCTGTCTCAGAAAAAAAAAAGGTGGGGGGGGAGGCTGAGCATGGTAGTGCTTGCCTTTGATCCTATCCCAGCACTTGGGAAGCAGAAGCTAATGGGTTAAATAAAAGTGGGTGTGCTGGTCTCCAGCTGTAAGTCCAATGCTTGGAGGATTGAGACTTGGAGGCCATTATGGGCTATGTGGTAGAGTCTCAAAAAAGCAAGGGCTAGGAACACAGGGCAATGGTGGGGCTCTTCCTGAGTGTGACTGTAAGGTGCTGGGTTTATTGCCCAGCACTGGGAATCAGGGAGAGGAAGGAACCAATAATGGCAACAGAGAAGAGTGGCAAGGAGTGGCTTCAGGGTTGTCTAGGAAGAGCTTCAGACGACATGGCCTTTGAAAAGGTGAACCCTGGGCTAGAAGGCATGTTCTGAATTGTGTGAGGAAAGGAATGAAACCGTGTGACTTGAAAGTAGTTAATTCACTTCTCTGAGAAAGCTGGGTTTGGCCTGAGTTCTTCTAAGATCCCTGAAACCATCTGGGCTTGTCTCATCATCGTGGAGGGGACGGAAAGGAATCAGCAGGGGAATGGGAAGGTGGAAAGGAGGAAGGAGCTAAGACAGAAGAGGGAGATGTGCTGGTCAGTGGTCAGACTGTGAAACCTTCCTCACTGGCCGCCTCAGGTGTGGCAGGAGAGGACTACTGCTGCCCTCCAGTAGAAGGGGGTGCTGAAGCAGGGCCCTGGCAAGAAACCCTCCTGGAAGGCATCAGGCAGCATCCGCCTCCCACTCCCATGACTCCTGCTCTGGAGAAAGACTTAGTCTCTGCTGTCCCATTCTCGCCTGAAGAGAAGGAGAAGGAGGAAGCGGCATTAGGCTGAATCAAAACCAGATGACTCAAATCGCTGGCGGGCAAAATTGATTAGATCCACGTGGCTGTGCCACCTCTGTCGTGTCACTTCCAGGCCTCGGGAAGTTAGGGTCACCTCGGAACTATCACGGGCCACCACGGGGAGCTGCTTGTTCCCTGTAGACGGAGGTGAAGGCAGTGAGGGAACACTACTCCTGCACTGACTTCCCATTCTTTCGGAGATCATGGAGCACCTCAGAGAAACCACAGCCTCTGGGAGCAGGGCTCCAAGGGAGATGTGATGTGTTGTTTTACAAGTCTGTTTCATTTTCTCCAAAGGATGTTTATTTTTATCCAAAGTCAGGACTATTTATGTAGGCGGTGCCAAGACAAGCCTGCTTTTTGTGCATGCTAGGTAACCGCTTGACCGCTGAGCACATCCACAGCTCCCAAACAAGGCTGCAGTAATACATCAATCCAGAGCCGATGGCACTGTGCTGCTAACCTCAGCTACTTGAGAGGCTGAGACTGGAGGACTGTGAATTCACACCCAGCCTGGGCAACTTAGACCCTGTTACCTCAGAAAAATAAATCTGGGTATAATAGTTTCTATCTATAATCTAGTACTCAGGAGGAAAAGGCAAGGAGAGTAGAGCTTAAAACTTGCCTGGCAGGGCATGGAGCGATGGCTCAGCCATTAAGAGCATTGCTGCTCTTTAACAGGTCCCGAGTCAAATTCCCAGCACCCACATGGTAGCTCACAACCATATATATCACTGTAGTCCTATGAGATCCAATGCCTTCTTCTGGCATGCAGATGTGCATGCAGACAAAACACCTATATACATACATACATACATACATACATACATACATCTTAAAACCTGCCTGGCTTATATAGCAACGTTTAAAATGAGCCTGGACTCATTAAATTAAAACTGAAAGGCAAAGATAGGGGCTGGAAGATTGCTTATCCATTAAGACACTGGCTCAGCCCAGGCGCACGCCTGTAACCCCAACACTTGGAGGCACAGGCAAGAGGATCGCTGTGAATTCGAGGCCAGCCTGGTCTACAAAGTGAGTTTGGGACAGCCAAGGTCACATAGAGAAACCCTGTCAAAAACCAACCAACCACCGCCGTCTATTCTCCCAGAGGACTAGGCTCAGTTTCCTGCACTCACATGGTGGTTCACACCTGCCAGTAATTCCAGTTCCAAGGAACCCAACACCCTCTTCTGGGTTTTCAAGCACCAGCCATGTCTATGGCAATAAACACATAATCATGTTGTGCACTTATATACAAAAAACACATAAAATAAATCTTTAAAACTAAAAGGGTTAGAGAGATGGATTAGCAGCTAGGAACACTTGCTCTTCCACAGGACCCGGGTTTGAGTCTCATCACTCACTCAGTGGCTCACAACCATCTGTAACTCCAGTTCTGGGGGAGCCAGTTGCTCTCTTCTGGCCTCCTTGGGCACCAAACACATGGTACACAGACATTTAGGCAGGCAAAACATGAACACACTTATGATTAAAAAATTTTTTTAAGTTTTTTAAGCTGGGCGGTGGTGATGCATGCCTTTAATCCCTGAACTCAGGAAGGAGAAGCACAAGATCTATGTGAGAGGCCAGCCTGGTCTACAGAGTGAGTTTCAGGACTGCCACGGCTACACTGAGAAACCTGTCTGGAAAAACCAAAATGAAAGTTTTATTCAGTTATTGAACACCTCACATTGATTATCCATTAGTCAGATTCCCCACAGGAAATGGGTTTGTGGAATTAGTTCAGCTTCTTAAGTATCCTCAGAGCCTTTAGGGTCTGATAGTTATCACTCGATTGATAAATAATTTGTTCAAAGCCTTGTGAAATTCCTATGCTTTCTCTGTCACTGGAACTCGGTTTACAAGGAGGAAACAGAGGACTAAAAAGGGTTGACAGTATTGCGAGAGGGCTGTGCTCACTAAAGAACATGGATTGTCATTGCTGTGGAGAATGTACCCAGAGATAGCTCCTGACTGTGTCATCCTCAGGAGGTGACAGGCTACCTGCCTCTCTGACAAGAATGCAGGCATGCAGGGGAAGCTGAACTGTATGAGGACAGCTACTTGTGGACAATAAGCACTTGCAAAAAGGAAGGTAGGGCAGGCTTCACACACTTCCCACCTGGGCTGGGCTGTGCAGGATCAGCAGGGGTGGGGCTGGGGGAGTTCAGAAGTGTCGCTTACTCAGCAACCCTTGGGCCTTTCTGCCTACCAGGCACCACAAACTATTTCAAGAAGCTTCTGCCTCGGAGGGGAAATGGAGCAGAAGCCGAGATGGTTTGGTTCAAGCTTCAAATAGGAAGAAGAGAGAGGCAGAGACAGACAGAGGAGGGAGAGGGAGAAAGACTGGGGGAAGAAGCACCCCCAGGCTGCCCCACCCGTGAATTGAGTTTGGCAGTTACACTGTGTACAGCTGGTCGTTGCTATGATCCCAACACTTAGGTTGAGGTCCAAAGACAACATGAGCTACCCTAACCCCAAAACAAGTTTCAACTACAGAAACAGCTCAGTGACTACGAGCACTTACTGCTCTTGCACAGGACCAAGGTTTATTCCCAAAGCCCACAGCAGGTGGCTCAAAACCCTCTGAAGCCACCCTTGCAGGGGATCTGATGCTCTCTAGCCTCCAGTTATCTGAATACATACCTGCGTGCAGCCTCACTCATGCACAGAATTTTTTTTTTTTTTTTTTGAGACAGTGTCTCACTGTCAACCTGGCTGGCTTACAACCATGCAGACTGTTGGAGTTGAACTCTGGCTCCTGGGTTCTGGGGTTCATGGTATGTATTTGCCATATGCAGCAAGTTAGTATTTCACAAATTTAAATGTGTATTAAGCATTTGCCTGCAAACGTGTCTGTGCACGCCAGGTGCGCTGTGCCCAGAGGGCATCTGACCCCGAGACGGATTCACAGACCATTGTGGTAATTCAACCTGGGTCCTCTGGAAAAAGCCAGTGGTGCTGAGCCGTCTCTCCAGCCCCAAGAAACCTTTGTAAAGAACCTCAAGTTTGAGGCCAACCCAGCCAAAAAGGGAGACCGCGCATAACACCACTGCCGCCAAAACGTCATTTCTGGTGTTTGTTGTGCAGGACATGCATTGCTATGGGCATACTTACGCTAGGGAATGTGTGTGCAGGCCAGAGAACAAGTCCCAGGAATGGGTCCTGCCCTCCCATTTTGGCACCCTCAAGGTAGACCTGGGCATTTTGGCTCCCTCTGACCTTGGCTTAGCAACCTTTCTTACAGAGGTGAGCAGTTTTGACTACTAAAATACAGTGTAATGTAACAACCTGCCGTTTTCACTTCAGGCTGATTAAATAGAGCCATTCAAGTGACTGTCACACTAGCACCTGCAGCGCTGAAGAGGTCAAGAACTTTTTAGAGATCAGTCTGAGTGGCCAATAGCTGTAGCTTATGACATAACAGTTTTGTGACAAAGACAACTCATTCTCATACAGTAATCTCCACAATCAAACAGAAGACACACCGTTTCTCCCACAAATAATCATTTCAACTTCTACTTTTGGTTATACAACACAAGCTAGGTGTTGGGAGTTCCCTCATGGAGCATGCAGTAAGGGAAAACTGAAAAGCCATGAGCAAGTTAAGGACAGTTAAGCCAGCAGGTCCCAGTTTAAAGACAGGATTTGGGAAGGGAGGAAAAAAGAAACTGGTCATAGTTACTCGGTAAGTAAACAGGAACTTTGGGTGGGCCACTAACAGGAGGGTCTTATACCCTGGGAAGTCTGTAGGAGTGGGGAGGTGGGGGTGCAGGAAGGCAACCTCACCATTTCCAGTCTCCCAGCAACAGGCCTCCTGCAGAGAACCTACCTTTGTTTTTGCCTGAAAGGGCAAAACACAACACACACTCTCCAGCTTCTTTCAAAACATTCACTTCACTGCTATAGCAGTGACAACATCTGATACAAAGAATGAAGCAGCAAAATGTTGAAAATAAAAATAAAGCGGACTTTATTCAGAAGATAAAGGTGGTGGTATCAGTTTTGGTTAATAAAATTGGGCTCAAGTGTTTTAACAGGTCTTTAATGCCATCACAGACTGGCATGCCAACGGCATTCTGAATGCCAATTACAGACTGATGCTATCAAAGCTGATGGAATTTGGACTTCTTCTAAAGTCAAACTACACACATCTTAATAGTGAGAGCAAGGAGACTGCTTGGTTCTGAACACCATACTGAGCAAGTCCCTCCACATCTCCAGACCCTAGGGCAGGATTACAGTTGCCTTTGACAGCTAAAACATTTCAACAGAGAGAGAGAGAGGACTGGGGGGAACTGAAAAAAAAAAAAAAAAAAAAAAAGCAAATTTAACCAATGTAATTGGTGCAGGCAGCTGCCACTCGTGGCAAACCCAAGTCTAGTCCGATGCCCATTTTCTTCACATTTGCTCTGACATCTTCCCAAGCAGACGTAACTACATTCTTGAAGGAATGTGCCAAGAGTCAGGGTGGGGAAAGCCCAGACAGTGAGTGGACAGAATGTGTTTCGCATTCAGTTGCCTAAAGTGGTACCAACTGATTAAGGACAAACACCCAAACCGCAGAACAGTAGCTGAAGGTAACCAAAACAGGATTAAAATGTATAACCAGTGCAGAATAGAATACCAAGGCACCAGGACCACAATCGAACCAGCCCATTCCCTCCTCCCCGGCACTGACTGCATCCGGGAGAAAGCATTAGTAACAGCACTTGTCAACCGCTTCCCTGGAACAAAACATGACAACACACACACACGGAAGGTTTTGTTTTCATCACGGTTCTCGGTGTACTTTATTCCCCTGCTGTCTCACTAAGCAGCCCACACAGGACAGAAATGGGTAGCACTGAGGAATGATCAGATCGTTTTCTCCTTTCCCCCAATATTTCTGCCCCCTCCCTAAGCCCTGCCCCAATCCTATCTAGAATCAGGAATGGCTAGTAAATCAGGGTGGGGGTGGCAGCTAAGATGGAAACAAAGCGCTCAGAGGCCTGGGCCTCTCCTCACTAGGGCTTGGAATCCTAGTGACTGGTCTGCTCATGATGGAGCATCTCTCCTTCAAATACTTTTTTTTTGTACACTGGTTCACAGATCGGCACTTTGATTCTGAACCTGGCACCAAAAGGCACAATATCTGATACCCTGTAAAGAGCTACTACAGACGCTGTGTATGGACAGGCAAAAGGAGCCAGTCCCACTTAGGAACAGGCTTAGACAGGGAGGGGAGATGAAAGGAGCATGGGAGAAAACCTAAGCCAATACCTTTTACTACAATGAAAATGGAAGAGGGGGAATGAGGATCTTGTGTTTTAAATCTTTCAACTACCAGGAAGCAATGAAAACTTCCTTGGCGTCTATTTCTTTAAAGCAGCATATTCAAAACGCCAGCAAATTTCCTAATGTCTGAACAAGCCAAGAGGGCCAGCTAACTGAAATGCTTTCTTATTGCTGAAAGACTCTAAAATTCATGGTGGCTTGTTCCCTTGTAAAAGGGAAAATAATTCTGATTTATTGTAATCACAGCATATCACACTTTAAAAAAAAAACTAAAGCGTGTGAGCAGGGGAATGTTTGACACCATTTTATTAATCTTCAACTTCAATGGAAAAATAGAACCTTTTTCCTAGTGCCATTCTTATCACAACAGTTGTAGTTAGTGTGTGTGTATACGGATACACACACACTGTCTTACTGGTTAGTTGGTTTTGAAGTGCAGCAAGAGACCAACACCGCATTGCAGTCAATCAGAGAAAAGAACAGAAGGCCAAGCAGTTTCCAAACGGTTATTTTATCAGATCGTCCAACATTAAATTTTTGTCATTTGCAATTCAAAATAGTTACCTCAAGTTTGCGGTTTTGAGTGCGTATTTACTTTTATTGTACATTTGTTTTCTAAACTCTTTGGCACAGTTTTCTGGGGCATTCAGACTGCCACAATATAAGTCGGGAGAAAGCTTGTTTGTGATGCCAATTTTCAAGCATTTAAAAATTTTGGTTTGAGTTGTGGCTTTTTCTGTCTTTGAAGTCTGCATTGTGTCTGTAACAACTGTACTTTTATTTTTCTATATCCTCTAACTCCAGAGTTTTCTTTTTCTCCCCCCTCCCCCCACAGCTACATTCACAGCGGAACCATATCATCAGGAAAGGCGCCTTGATGAAAAGATCAGGACAGGAGCTCTGACCATTCGTCAGTGTTTTCCCTAGAATAATTAAAAATGAAACCAAACCAAACCTAAAGAGCGTCTTTCCTCATTTTTTTTGTTAAACACATCTCTTGTGCTGCATCAGTAGCCAGAACATCAGTTAGTTTATGAAATGCAACATCAACCCCTTTGTTTTCTGGGAAAAAGAAACTGCAATGACTTGAAGTTGAGAATGTGGGTACCGCCTCACTCACACACACTCATTCGCAGACTGAAATCCCCCACGCGCCTTCTAACCGGCACATAGACAGTACCAAATGCAATGGTACCGTGAAGGTGGGCTCAAGACCCGGGCTCCATCTTTCTCCTCAGTAGCAGGGACCTGGCTGCCTTTCACAACACAGCCCCACAGCTAAACCCAGGTCCTCCTCTCCCAAACCAGTCATCCCATTCGGCACCGGCCAAAACAGGAAGGCTACTTCTAGCCTTCCCCGGGAAGAGACAGCGTTTTTTGTTTTTAATAAGTAAGTAAATCCATTGTTTCTCTGTTCCAAGATGGCTGATGTTATGTTTTTCTACAAAGTCAGTGCTTACTTAGCTCACTAACAGCGCTGCTGTTGTCGGCTGTGGCAGGATTTTCAATGTGGTGTGTTTAAGCCTCACTCACTCATCCTCTCATTCCCAAACATTCAGCATCCGTGCACACTCCTCACTTCCGGGTTTTTTCAAAAGATTGGAGATTTCCAGTGGGGGTCTCAGGTCATCATCCCAATGGTACCAGATCTAAAAACAAACGGATGAAGAGGTCAATCCTGAGCTTACATCCACCCCCAACTCCTACAACCAAGTGCCCCTAAATTAGAATGGGATTTGCCAACTCTCAAATAGGATTTGCCAACTCTCAACTACTGGAAATTAAATTTCCTGTATTCCTTTGTGCCACTTACCTGCTCCTTACTACTTACTACTTACTACTGAGCTACAAGAGATACAAGTAAGCATCTCTTGTAGCTCAGTAGTAAAAATGCTTACTTGCAAACATGAAGACTCGGGTTCAGTTCCCAGCAATCCAAGCAAATAAATGTATACTCAAGGCCATATATGGTGGCACATGCCTTTAACCCAACCACCTGGGAAGCAGGCAGGTGGATCTCTGTGAGTTTGAAGCTAGCCTGGTTTACAAAGCAAGGCTAGCCACGCTACACAGAGACCTCAAACCCCTGTGAAAGATTTGATTCCCAGCACAAACAAAAAGACAGGAAGAAGGGAACAGAAGCAGAAAAAAATATGGGAAAAATTTATTATGTTCCAAAATATTTTCAGTATTTTGGTCAATGAGTTCTGTAGTCCTTCACCACAAGGACCTGTATGCTTGGCTTAGAAAAGACTAAGGTTAAGGTCACCTGCTCAGAAGAAAGGACAGTAAAGTACAGATACCAGTAGGCAGCAATTACCAGAAATCCTATAGAAAATGAACCTTCACGAGAGCTGAGGGAGAAAAGACAAGATCTTACCAAGCTTGGTTCTTCAGTTTCCTCAGTTCCTTTGTTGCCCACGTAGCAAGGGTCTTTGCTTTGTTAGTCTTCGATCTCCGTCCTTCAGTTAATAGTTCATGGATCATTGGCCTAGCTTCTACTAATTTCAGTACATCCTTCCCAAATGCTGTACACAAGTCTCTGTGCAAAACAAACATACCCAAGAGTAACTACCCGGCCACACTAGTATCATGGTTGCTGCTGCCAAACAAGGCTGAGGCAACTGTGGGTTTCTTAGTATACATTCAGTTTTTAAAAATTTTAAGGGACTTCCAGAAGATGAAGGACTTGCCCAAAGTTAATAGCTAATTGGGTGTGAAAACCCTGTAATGTATCACTCACTAACCAAGGAAGAAGCTGACAAGGATTATGAGTTCAATGTCAACACCATCCACATAGCAAGACCTTCTCAAAGTAAAAGAGTATAACGAGGTCTTTGAGCTGTGAAACTATGTTCTACCATAGGGTCTCAAAAGAGGCTGTGAGGTAGGCTCAGTGTTAGGTAAAGCTGTCTGCCATCAAATCCCCAGGACCCACATGGTTGAGGAGAGAACTGAATCCCTCAAGCTATCCTCTGATCTCCACACACATATGCACACAAGATAAATAAAGCAATGTTCTGCAGTTAGCAGCAAGAAATTAAGTGTTCTAGAGTCTGCGATGCAGCTTCCTGAGAGAGGGCTATAATGTAAGGCCACGGTTTTTAATTTCCAGCACTGTGTCAAGGAAGTAGACTGACTATACTGTTTGAGCTTAAGATATTCCTACACAGGTCTGTTCTGTGGAAGAAGTAACTTACCCTATCAGTCCAGCAGCACAGGCTACGACTCCATCTGTGTGATCCTCGTCTCCAGCAATGTGATCAATAAAAGACAAAATAAATTCTACTCTGGGCTGTACCAGCATTACATCCGCTATAAAGGAAAGAGGAGGTCTGATTAAACTGTCCCATGCTGGACAGGAATCAGCATCTTTTCAATATGTCCCTGTTATTCTACCCCAATGGCAATGCTCCAGCTGGATAACCAGCTAAACAGCACGAGAGCAAAAATCACTAGAAGGGTATCCTTCAAATCCAGAGGAGATAAATATCCCTTCTATAATCATGTGGAACATGGAATGTTTCTGTGCTATTGAAAGTAGAACAGATCCAGGCCCTACTCAGTGGTGGGGAAATGCTCCACACACCACTGAGTTGCATCCCACAAGTAGAGCACAGAATGAACACCCTCCACTGTGGGCTGAGCTGCCCAGCACCTTCTGCTCCGGCTGCTGGCTGTACTCAGTAGAGAGTCCACCTCTGCACTTTCCCCAAAGGCCTCATTAGATCCCACACAAAGACAAAGGTGTGACGCAGTGGTAGAGCTTTTTCTACCATGCCATGTAACCCTGGGTCTAACCCTCCTGCATCACACCTCACCCCCCAAGAAAAAAAGCACAGGAAAGTAGAAGGTGCAGAAATACCAGGGTCTGTATCCTGCCTCCCCCAAACCACTTTTCATTAGGGCACCACGGGTCTTTTCTTCCTTCCTATATGTAGCAGGTGCTGGTTCACCAGTGAGCTACAAAGGTAAGATGCAGCTCATCTACCCCCTGTACCCTGGTCAGAGGATTTCAGGAGATGGGCTATATACTCAACGGTGTACGTTTTCCTGATCTCCCTTCAATCCCTGGACGATTCCCGTGTAAGCTTCCAAGCAGCTTTCTCTTAGCTCATTCAGGTAATCCACCATGTCAAAGTCTGACTGGAAGAGACAAAGAATAAAACCTCCATCACATTAGCCAGCTTACAAAAGCACACCCATAAACAGTCCTACTCTTATTAGAGCTGTACTTAGAAGAACCATCAGGACAGTTCCAAGCTTACCTTGTCCACCTGGGCTTGGGAGGCCTGCTGCAGAGTATTCAATACGACCTCTAGGTATTTTTTAAACTCTCCACCAATGGCAAGAGCAATATCACCAAACACAGACAGAATCTGTGGCTTCACAGACCTGTGAACATTCTCATTCTAGCAAGGAAAAAAGAAAAAGAAAATTTATAAACACCAAATCTTGTCTGGTTTGAAGATCCAAGAAATTCAAAACACTTAAGAATAACTGCTGGGTGCTGGAGAGATGGCTCAGAGGTTAAGAGCACTGGCTGCTCTTCCAAAGGTCCCAAGTTCAATTCCTAGCAACCACATGATGGCTCACAACCATTTGTAATGAGATTTGGTGCCCTTTTCTAGCGTGCTGGCCTACATGCAGACAGAACACTGTATAACATAATAAATAAATCTTAAAAAAAAAAAAAAAACTGCTAGAAAGAGAACTTATGTATTCACTTTACCATTTCCTCCAAGTAGAACACACATTCCTTTAATTAACTTTGCAACTTTAGATCTGCCTATGAAAATAAACAGTTGTATTCTTCACAAGCCCACAGTGTTCTAGGAACCTTGGACCTTGAGGTTTAAATTTCTTTCCAACCAGTAACTTCTTCAAAGACTAGTTAATCAGGCTGAGAAGTGCTCACCCCCAAGTTCTCCAGGAGCAGCTGCATCACCTCATCACAGAAAGGTAAGATGTTAGACTGCAGGGCTCGGCACAAGTCTCCAACTAAGCCAACAGCTGCCAAACACACCTGCAAAGAACCAAGGACGCGAGTTGCCGAACAGAAGAGGCTTCCAGCAGGGTATAGCATTGTTTTTACCTAGTCAATGGTCCCTCACCACGTGAACCAGAACCAAAGAAGAAAACATCCTTTTCCTGTGGAGCTTTAACCAGATTCAGCTAGAGAATTAGAGCTGTCTGAGGACCACAGGAAGGGACAGCGGCAGTACATGGAAGCAGTGCTGCTCTTTAAGGGCAGTGATCACATAACTTGGCAGCTGCACTTTGATTAGGACCGTACTGGCATCTTGTGATCTCTATCCGGCACATGTGATGCCCTGCGTTCACAGACTATCTCCAGTGCAGGCGCTAAGGCTACAAATAATGCAAAAGGGGAAACCACTTGGCTTCGGAAACCTGATTTTGTCTGCAGTACTCTACTCTTCATTAATGACAGTATATGATTTTGAGGGCTGCGATGGGAGTTCAGTCAGTGTTCAAGCATTTCCCTAGTATTAGCAGGTTCCAGGCTCCAAGTCTAATTCTCAGCAATTTGAAAACAAACAAAAACCAAAGATACTATTTTGAAGAGCATATCCTACCTGGTACTCAGCATAATTTTTCAATCCAATGCCCAGGAATGGTTTAAAGGCCTCCATGTACTTGAGGAACTCCCCACCCAACACTGTTAATGAAACAGACTATTAGCTAATCACAGCAACACAGGACACAATGTGGGTCTAAGAACCCAAAACATATTCACTACCCAACAGGTTAAGCAGAGTATGTGTTGACTACTAATTCCATCATAAAGACATTCAAACTGTCCCATGTTAGCCAAGTTTTGTAACTGCTGGAAAGGCCAAATTCATATGCCTTGGAGAAAATACCAATGCTCCTCAGAGATTTCACTGTAGCTAAATTAACAAAGCAGCATGGACCTGGGGAAAGAATAATTCTTAACTGACAGAGTCTGCAATCCTGTTTCATGTCCCCTCCTCCATCAGAAGCCAGCTTTAAAACAAGGTCTTCTCAACCACAGCAAGGACTCAACAAGCCATAGCCAGGGAAACAGCAGAAACGTAGGGGTGTAGTTCAATGATGGAGCACTTTCCTAACACAGGCAAGGCCCTAGGTTTAATCCTCAGTTCAAAGGATGGGAGAAAAAGCAGAGACGAGCTGTAGACCACAGCGTCTAGAGTGGGCTTCATTCAACCTCTATCCCCATAATTCTAGTAGTTTCCATTTCATTCCATTTTAATTTACTTCATTATTTAAATAACTATTTAAACAGCTTTAAGTGTTTACATGCATGTAAATAGGTGCGGGGCCCCCATTTTGTGGCCTTGAATTTACTATGTAGCCTCGCATGGCAGAGGATAATCTTGAGCTTGTCACCACTACCTGTAAGTTCCCACCTGAACTACACCCATAGGATCCCTTTGTTCTTTTCCCCTTGACTCAGAGGAGACTCACTATATATCATATGCTGGTATCAAACTACCGATTCTCTTGACTGCCTCTAGAGTGTATGACTACAGGCATGTACCATTACCCCTGGTTGTGGCTCTTTATTCCAGAAATAGAGCTGGTCCTCAGAACAGTGGTCCATAAATAATGGCTGTGCAATATACTTAAAGAGAAGTGATGCTTCCTGATGAAGCATTCCAGAGTTCCAACATGCTCTTGTAATAGGTTTCAAATACTCTTAAAAAAAAGCCTGAAGCTGGGATCAGTGGTGCACACCTAAAATCCCAGCACTTAGGGAGTCAGAAGTAGGTGGATCTCTGTAAGTTCGAGGCCAGCCTGTTCTACAAAGTGAGTCCAGGAAAGCCAAGGCCACACAGAGAAACACTTTCTTGAAAAAAACAAAACAAAACAAGAAAAGCATTAACACAAATAAATCTGAAGATTATTCTCCAAAGCAATTTTGTAGTCGGTCAGACATGGAACCAGAATCGTTCTGTTTCCTCTGCCCTAAGCAAAACAAAACCTTAATAAACCTAGTTGGTGTTCAAGGGAAGAAGGAACCTGTCAAACCCTTTAATGGGTACTAACTGCCCCAGGAGGCTGCCGATCTGACACAGGTGCCGGCTATTACCTTAAGGAGGTTGGCAGGGGGGCAGTGATACAGTTTACTGTCAGTCTACTGTCACCCTCTTTCCTACACTCTAAGACACAGTCCTGTCTTTCGGTTCTTACTGACCTTCCACCAGTGTGCTAACTGCCATCAGGGCATCTTCTTGCACTCCCCCAGATCCAGCTGTGCTTTGGAACATCCTTAACAGGGAGGCCATGACCACATCAGAGATCTGCAAAGCATCTTGATGCTGCACTTTCCGGAGAACATTCTGTGAAATGAACAAGAATTCAGATCTGTTAATTTCAAATCCTCAACTTAGAACATTTAGCCTTTTCTGTAAAAAAGTAGGTTTTTGTTTTTGTTTTTTTTTTTTTTTGCAAAAGCCAAGTATCATTTTTCTTAAGAACTTTTACACAGCAAAATTATCTGAAATCAAATAACTTTAAAACAAACAAACAAATAAATCCTATGCAGCAAAGCACCATCTCTGTCTGACAACCACTAGGACCCTCTACACCTCAAGTCCTGCTAGAGCAACACATTATTTTAACTTACAAAAATTATGTCATCCTGGGCATTCTTACACAAACAAAAAGCCTATACAGCCTTAAGTTTTGAGACAATAGTCAGGAAGGACTAAGTCCTGATAAAATGACCAACCCAACTTGTTACACTCCCATAGACTCTCCTCAAACTGTTCTCTGTGCTTGCTCCATTTAACATCACGGGATCATTCCAGTGTTTAGTCTGTTGAGAGAGTTCTACCAGAATGCCTTAAAATACAACATCTGACAAGAAAGAAAGGGAGTCCACAAGGAAGACAACCAAGTGCTACTGAATACTAAAATCCAGTATCTACATTATGTTTCATAGAAGCCCCAGAATTCTTTTGTTCTCTGATAGAAAAGGAATAAGCAGATGATGACATTTTATTTCAGTTTTCCCAGTCACTATTTGAAAAAGACTGTTCTGAATAAAAAGCACAATAAACGACACATCAGTTAATGTTTCAAAAGATGATGGCCTTTTAAAGACCTATTAAGCCTTTTAGTCTATGCAGGGATTGAGCCTAGGGCCCTGCATATGCCAGTGTTCGCCCTAAGGTACAAAAGCCTCCCCCTAGGGCCATACTTCTAACTAAATGAGCCATATCTGACCCAGCTAGGTCTGGACAAAAACCAAAGGTAAAAGCTGCCAACAGCTGGGAGGGACCATTATTCTGAGGCATTTCCATCTCCACAAAAGATAAACTAGAACTTTCATGATAAACACAGAAGAAAGGTGAGAAACTCCTCTTCAGTCACAGATGAGAGCAGCTCCTGGTCAGAACTATCACTACTTCAAAGCTGTGCACCCATGAATCTGTCACAATAGTGAATGAGGAAGTTAGGGATTCCAGAGAACGCTCAGTTGTTAATAGTATTGCCTGCTCTTCCAGAGGATCTGGCTTAGATTCCAAGCACTCATATGACAGCTTACAACCACTGTCACTATAACTCAAGTATGAAGTTTTCTGGCCTTCTTAGGTACTTCAGGCACATGGTACACAGACATACAGGCAAAAAACACCCATACACATAAAAAGAGAACGAGGAAGAGAGCATCGGCACTGTCATACCTGAAGAGTTGCGCAGAGTAGAGACTGGAGGTCATTAAATTGGATTCTATCGGATGTGCTCTGGATATGGGACTGAAGGAAAAGAAGAAACAGTGTTCCAATGAAAACATTCCACTTGCCGCAATTTCCAGGACCATCAGCTAAGCCTTCGCAGCACGACCAGAGAGCAGACAGTAAGATGTGAGCTTTTTGGTTTTGGGTGCTAGTAACTGAACCTTAGGTCATGTCCAAGGCTGAAATGCTTGTGTCATTCAGAAGCTCTGCCACCTGGCCCAGGACAGAAGGCTCCACGACTCACCTCCATCTGAAGCACTTGCTGCAGTCGCTCCATAATGACCAGGGTGGTTTTCTGCACTGCAGGGTAACAATCCTTGGCACTGTTTTTTACAATTTCCATTAGAGATTCATATGCAGAACTTCTCAGGTTGTTCTGGTGTCCATCTGGTCTGAAAGGACAGCATATACTTTATTGCCTCAACTGAGAAAGGCAGGGGATTTAGTAAAGCACACAATGTTTCCCCACAAAACGAAATCCGAGGTTGAGGATGTAGTTCAACCTCTAGTACTTTAAAACTGGAGCCAGAAATGATATGACAGCAGCTGGATGTGGTGATGTACACCTTTAAACTCTTTAAGGCCAGCCTAGTCTCAAAATACAGAAACAAAACAACCAAAAAAGCCAAAACAGAACATCAACCAGTCTGTTGAGTCACCACTATGCTCATGGTCTTTAGACTTGGCTGTATTTATAGTGGGAGCTAGCAGAAGGCTCAGTGAGTAAAAAGTAGTTGCTGTTGAAGCCTGATGACCTAAAGGTGACAGAATAGAATAAACTCCCCAAAGCTGACTGCCTCCACTCACATCTGTAACACAGCATACATGCCTAATCTCTCTCAAATAGTAACAAAAAACTTGAAGGTTGTTCTGGGGAGAGCAGGCTAAAATTTAAGGGCAAACAGTGGCGTGAGGTAGAACTGACCAAATGCTGATAATTAAAGTTGCTACAACAGCCAAACAAAACACACAAATGACAGTGATTGACTTGGTATGGTAATTAAAAAGCCTCAAATGAGCCACTACTCCAGGACAGCTCTGTTATAACTACTTGGTAAAAACAGATTTTTAATTTGTGTAGGTTTTTTGAGAAAGAGTATCTTGTATTGCCTCAGTTGACTTTGAACTTGAGATCCTCCTGCCTCAGTCTCTCCAGATGCAAAAGCAACTGTAATCTCAGGAAGAAGGAGTCTGTATTAATCTACTACAGATAGGATACTTTTCATTTCTCCTGAGGGCTCTGCACTGTCATGTCCCACTGTTTTAACCTCTAACCAGGAGTCAGATGTGCTTTCACTGGCTTCTCAGGATTATCAGTTAGTTACCTGTCTGTGGTCTCCAGCAACTTCTGAACTATGAGTTCAAAGGAAGAAGACAAACAATAGGTGGCTGGCTCTTCTTGATCCTCAGCTATATCTGCGGCTTCATAAGCAGCTTCAGCCAGACTGGAGAAAGCCTGGAAAGGAGAGAAATGAGTCCTTAGAGAGAACCCCACAGGATTCCCTCATCCTTACCCTTAGATAATTTTAAGAGCCAGGACGTGATCGCATACACCTTTAATCCCATCGCCCAGGAGGCAGAGGCAGGCAGAGTTTTGAGTTTGAGGCCAGCCTGGTCTACAGAGCTGGTTCTAGGATAGCCAGGGCTACACAAGCGCTACCTAATATTTTCCCATCAAGGTCATCAAGAAAAGTTCATTTCTCAGAACCCATATGAGGTTGTAACTCCAGCTTCAGGGAACCTGATACTCTCTCTCTATAAAGTACACATGGACCCACGCACCTCAACACATGCTGTGACAACTCGTAATGCTGTCTGCCAGGAAAATCGTTCAATTCCATGCCTCGGAATATACTAAACTCGTCATGTATTTGATTATTAAACTTCTATATGGAAGTAGCTGTGTAACTAAACTTGTAATACATGTGCACATAGCACACACTCATAATTTTAAAAAAATGATAATGAGCATGTAAGTATAGGCGAGCACTTGCTATCCTGCAAAGGATCCAGGTGCAGTTCCCAGCACCAATGAGGTGTTTACACTATCCATTAATTCCAGTTCCAGGGAATCTCATGCTTTTTTGACCCCTGCAGGCACCAGGCTCACACAGGTACAAATAAATGCACAGACAAAACACTCAGACACAGAAAAAACAATAATCTAAAACAATTTTCGAAAGAAATTCTAAGTCTTTATAGACTGCCTAGTAATGTGTCCAACTCCCTAAGAAGAATTCTTTCACCAAGTCACATCACTTCCCTTCTTTCCACCCTTAAGAAAGGATTTTAATTGGGTAGTGTCCTCAGTTGAGGACAGCATGGTCTACAGGGAGAAACACTATCTCAAAAGACAGCCATGCCCCACCTAAACAAACAAACAAACAAACAGGATTTTAACCTCACTCCTTTCCCACACTAGGCCCACAGTAAAACTAAAGAGCCCACAGAAACCCAGCACAAACACTGCCTCCCTCCTTTTGCTTTCATCTCTTTGCCCCAATTTGTTACAGTAAGAAACTCCATTTTAACCAAAACTTGTCTAATCTAGACAGTCTCTCTGCTGCATGACTGCTGTAAGTGCTCTGGGACCCACCAAGGTAAGCCAACAGTTCCCACTGGCTTCTGCAGCTGACACTCCCCCACATTTTAACTGAAAACAGAGACGGAATTCAGAGCAAGTCTTCCAATGAGGTAGGTACCTTTCTCTCCCACACCTCCTCTCTTCCCAATGGCTCAGGACAAGCTCCTGTCTTCACCAGGAAGAAAATCTCTTACCCAGCACACATTTGAAGCCACTCTGGGTTCAGCACTGAGGCCCTCAATCAGACACTGCAGCAGGGGTGCCAAGTACACATCATTGATGGCAGCTTCAGGGAGCAGCTCGCAGATCCTGCCCACAGTCCATGCTGTTGTGTCTCGAACAACTACACTGGGGTCTTTCATTAGTTCTATTAGAGTGGGCATAGCCTGAAAATGCAATAAGGCAAAACAAATTCAAATTAATTAACGCAGACTACTATTCAAAAGAAATATTCATGGGCATTGTGGCCTATGCCTATAATTTCAGTATTTGGAAGATGAAGACAGGAGGGTCTACATTCAAGACCATCCTTGGCTACAAAGACACCATCCCATCTAAAATTAACAACCCCTGCCCCCATATAATAATGGAAGGATTTTAACTTAAAATATATGACCAGCAGACAAAAGAAAGTATAAAAATTCTTAATCCTCCACCAAATCCCAATACAGATTCTATTTGAACTCACATTGATCTGCCTGCCTCTGCTGGGATTAAAGGCATGCACCACCATATCTGGATTAAGACTCATTTCTTTATGCAAAGTTAAACTATGATGAATTCTACCACTGACACCAGCAAAGTAAGCATATTTCATTATATAAATGTCAACACTGTCCAAATACTATCACAAAAGCTTATGGGAAATGTGGGTGAGCCTATATACCCAACACTTGGGAAATGGAGACAGGGAGATCTGGAGTTCAAGACCAGTCTCAGGTAGATAACTAATTTGAGGCCAGCCAGACATACCAAGACCCTAAAAACAACAACAAAAACACTCAAGAACAAAAACCACAAGGTAAATGGATAGTACTGGAAACTGTAATCTCATTCACTTGAAAGGCTCAATGGAGCATGGAGACGAGGCCTGGAGTCTGGAGCCAGCTGGGTATGGCAGCTTATACTTATAACTTATATATAACTACAGCACTCACAGGCTGAGGCAGGAGCCACCAGTTCAAGGCCACCCTGAGATATAGGTTGAGACTGCCTACTTCAAAAATTAAGAGGAAAATACTTACAATGTGGCATTAAAAAAAAAAAAAAAAAAAAGCAAGCTGTAAGACTTCACAGTAAGAATTCCATCCTGTTGTCCAAACAGCACAGAAAGCAAAGATGTGTTGAGTTAAGAGCATTCTTGGTTAAGAATATATTAAAGCTGACTTTTTTCTTGGCCTTTTCTTTATTTTTTCAAGTTTCTGAGTCATGGCTTAATTTTAAAAAGTTAAATATATTTTACCCTTAACAATGAGTAACTCTACTGAAAGGTACCACATAGCACAGAATGGTCTCAGCACTATCCAGTTACAGCCTTAGACTACTGACCTGCCTGTCACCATGAGAATGTAGGTTATGGGTTTTAGGTCTCTGCTAGCTAACATTCAATTGTGCGAAAATAACCTTTGTCAGTTACATACACATACACATAAACACACACGCATGCACTTTCACCCTACTTCAACTCTAATACTCCTCGGGTTTTACCTGTATCACTAATGGTTTGAGCTGATTAGGCTCTGGTCCTTCCAAGATACTGCCAAAAGCCATCACTGCTGCATCCCGGTACCGCCAGTCAGGGTTCTTGATGTGCTCTTTAATAAAGGGAAGGACATGCGGCACAATGTCATCCTCACAGCAGGTGGACAGAAGCATGAGGCACACCCCAGCTGCTTTGCAAGGGTTCCAGTCATCGTCGTCATCGTTTTCATCCTGGTGAAGCAATGCAGCACTGGGTAAGTTTTTGTTCCATGAATTTACTCAAAAGGCTATCTATTCCCAAGCATCATTAGAGCTTAATGTTCAGGGAATAAGATAAAACATAACATCCCAAGAGTAAAAGACACACAAGCGGTACACAGACACACAGAGGAGACACACACACTTAAAAAAAACATTAAAGTTGTCAAATCAAACATATCCCTAACTTACACCTGAGACTGCTATGTGGAGAGAAACATGTACATCCCTGAAAACACTTATATTCCTACAAAGTATTTCTAGTGCTCAGAGTCCCAAGCAGTATTCCCTCAGGACACTGCCAGATCCTTAGCAATATTTCACATACACTATACCAAGAAATACAGAGCACAAAGAACAGTGGGAAAATTGACACATTGTGCCTCCACTCGGGAAGCAGAGGTAGGCAGGCGGATCTGAGTTAAAGGCCAGACTTCAACTCAGGGTGGAGTACCAGGACAGCCATGGCTACACAAGTCCCTTAGATCTTCCTGACACCTTTGATTTTGATATGTAACAAACCTTTAAAATTTATTGTTTTTAAACAGAAACTTGTGGTTCACACACACAGTTCATTTTTTTTTTTAAGACAGGGTTTCTCTGTGTAGACCAGGCTGGCCACTCAAGAGGTTTGCCTTGAGGGACTATAGGTGCAACCCCACGCCTGGCTGGTGCACACCTTTAATTGCAGGATAGAGTTAGAGGCCAGTCTAGTCTACAGAGCAAGTTCCAGGACAGCCAAGACTACACAGAGAAATTCTATCTCAAAAAAACAAACAAAACAAAGATATATAAGTATGTGCGTGTGTACATGTAAATGCACTTGTACGTGAAGGCCAGAAGCATTAGGTCTGTCTTCTTGGAGCTGGAGTCACAGTGGGTCCTTGCCAAGAACAGAGCACACTTATCCCTCGACTATAACTGATGTTAAAGACTGTGGATTTCGTTCAAGTGTTGGTTTTACAGAGGATCTCATGAAGCTTCAAATTCACTATATAGCCAAGGATGTCCTTGAATTTTTGATCCTCCTGGCTCCTCCTCCTGAGTGTTGGGATCAAAGACACAACAGAGCAACACCTGGTTTTATGTGGTGAAGACCTAATCCAGACCTAATACATGGTGGGCAGCACTCTATCAACTGAACTAAAATTCCCAGTCCCTAGTTCATGGATTAAAGTCCTTTATTAAGGTGTGAATGACTTGTGTCCAACTTTATCCCCAAGCCAGGCATGGTGGTGCACACCTTTAATACCAGCACTCAGGAGGTAGAGGCAGGCGGATCAGTGTGAGTTGGAGGTCAACTTGGTCTACAAAGTGAATTTAGGACAGCCAGGTACACAGAGAAACCCTGTCTTGAAAAAACCAAAAAAGAAAGTAAGACGGACAGACACACAGACACACACAGACACACACACGTCAGGCAAGCTCCCTACTACTATTGAGCCGTACCACTGCCGACAATGTCTTTCTTACAACTTATACACAATACATGCCCTAGTAGTGTGCTGTAGCACTCTGAAAAACCAGAGCAGTGTGAGGTCTGTTCACAACCAAGGCTTCTAAGCCACTCAGGCTAGCCCTCCTCACATACAACTCAGTGTTTCATTTCAAGTACTCCCGAGTCATCTACAACACAACATCAGATGGCTGCCAATGCCCTCCATGGAAACTGTTGCAGATGGAACCAGTCATGAGGCTTACCTGTTTAGTTAGCGTCTGTGTGAGGATGGGCACCAGATACTGTAGTGCTCCCTTGGCATAAAATTTGCTGGTGTGCTCGGGAGGCCGTCCTTGTTCTGCTGCCTGAGGAGAAACACAAAGTAAATAGTTGTTATAAATGGGACAGGCCCACAGTGAGAGCTCTAACAGGCACAGAAGGCTAATGGTAATGTCTGCTGTGATGCTTGGAGATGCTGCTTACACTTTTATCAACTTAAGTGAGATTTAGATTATGCAAATCTATACATTATATACATGTATATTCAAGGACCAAGTCAACCTTTAGAATTCAAGTCTTGCACTGGGGCTGAAGCTCAGCAGCTAGAGTGCTTATCCAGCATGTGCAAAGCCCTTGCTTTAATCCCCAACACTGCACAAACCAGGCATGGTGGAGGAATGCCTATAATACCAGCACTGGGGAGATGAGGAAAGATAATCAGCAATTCAGGGTTGTTCTTTGATACATGAAAACCAAAAACCAAAAGAACCCCTGACATCTAGGACTAGAAAGATAACTTAGATCAGTAACATGCTTGACTTAGGATTAGAATTCCACCTCCAGAACTCACAAGAAAAACAAACAACAACAAACCAGTAACAATTGTGTGTTGGCAGACTGTGGTGCATGTCTTTAATTACAGCACTCGGGAGGCAGAGGCAGGGTTATCTTGAGTTCCAGGTTCCAGGGCAACTAGAGCTGTAATGATGAGACCCTATTTCAAACACAAAATAAACCAAAAACAACCAGATGTGGTTTGCAGGTTTATAACATAAGCCTAGCAGTAAATACAGTGCAGACACAGATGGGTTCCTGGTCTCACTGGCTTCTAGCATTATCAGCAAGCTCCAAGTCCTTTTCTCAAAAAGAAAGGTAGATAGTACCTGAGGCTCTCTGGTCTCTACACACACAGGAATGTGTATTAAAAAAACAACAAACCTGACATACAGTGTTCTTCTGGCTCAAAAAAATGCACACACGTTACATAAAGACAAGGTGTGGGGGAGGCTGTATTGGGACACACTGGCACTGCTGGAAGAAAGCTTCAGCCTTGAGGTTTAAGTCAAAGATATCCTTTCCCATATCTGACTCTTCAGAGGTAGTTAGTTGTCAATTACATCTTGGGCTTGTATTAAGATTTCAAAAGGGAAAAATTCCGCATCAGCTGCCACTTCTGTAAGCTTACAACCTGCTGCCCCCTTGTGTTCACAGCAGAATTATCGGTATGACTACCTGCAACTGGCAAAACCATGAGCGGTGGGGATCTGGCTAGCAGAAAAAACATTATATCCCTAGGATAGCCGCCTGGTCAGAACAGAAGCGATCCCAGAAGACGAGAACCACAAAGGAAATGTGTAAAGTCTTGGCAAAAAAGCGGTTCTTCTCAGAGAGGCTCACCCCAGGCTCACCTCTGAAGCCTCAATGGCCAAATCCATTTCTTCATCACAGACATTGGACCAAAATTCTATCCCTTGAAGAGCTACCTCATCAATGTCACTTTTCATCGCTTCAATTGTGATCTTAAAGGAAAAAAAAAAAAGACACAAACTCAAGTCAGACAACCTTTTAACCAAAAGGTCAAGATGAAAAAAATAAAATTTATGGTAAGTTTAACCAGATATAAGAAACAAACGACTTGCAAAATATTAGTTAAAATATCTTTTATAGCTGGATGCATGCCTTTAACATAATTATTTTAATTAAATTAATCCCAGCACTCCGTATTCAGGAGGCAGAAAAGAGTAGATTTGCGACCGCTGAGTTCTAGGCCAACCTGATCTACAGAGCAAGATCTACTGTAGCCAGGCTTACATAAAAAGACCCTGTCTCAGGAAAGAAAAAGAAACACACACACAGGTATCTTTTAACAACCAAATATAGCACATATCTTCTTGGCACATAAGCTTAAATTTACCATTCATGGTAGGGCTCACACCGGTAATGCCAGCCTTTAACAGGACTTCTGAGTTTGAGGCCACCTGGACTACACAGTGAAATCCAGAACAACTGTAACTACAGTGTGAAACAATGTCTCACACTGTCCATACTCAAGTAATTTTCTTGACTTCATAAAATTAAGTTTTCAAAAACCACATAATTACAAAACAGCAATTAAAAATAATGAACCCTGTCACCAGCTACAGGTTCAAATTACATAAATACTTACTGCAAAAAGGGCAGGACCCATATATGTCTCCATGTACTGGTAATACAATGACATTATCTTCACTAGATTCTGTAAAGCAGCCACTCGTACCTTTGAAGAACAAGTTAAAGGGTTACCATGTGAATAAGAAGTCTGTGGGGTAGATTTACTGCCTACAGGTACCTGAGTAATGTCATCTGACCCAAATCAATCTGTCCGCCCCATTTTCAGTATCTCTTATGTTTGCAGTCTGGCCCCCACCATGTTCCAATGCCTGGAAAGCCCACAGATGGGTTAAACCCACGAGAGGCTGGCTAGACCGACATGGTCCTTTCACCAACTTCCAGGGTCAAGTGTAGGTCACAGCAATAGCAATACCATTTCAATGTCTACAATGAAGAGAATCACAGCAACAACTCATGGCACTAAATCAGCAAAAGAGAGCAAAACTTCTTAAGCCTTTAAGAAAGTAGTAGTCTCCACATACGCTGTAGAAACTTTCACTAATAAGATTAATCAAACCTTGTTCAATTCATTGACTTCCTAAATTTCCAACTGGGTCAGCTTTTCCTAGGAAGGCAGGGAGAGATAATTTTCATACAGCAACTAACTTACCCTTGTATCTGGACACTGTGTGGCTTCACAGACTACTTGCATGATAAAGTGCCGTTCTGACTGCAGAGAGGTAAAGAGCATTAGGAATGCATTAACTGCATGTAGGAAGGTTTTAAGACGCTACAGAGAAAACCTGTCACCCTGTCAAGTCCTGTAACAGTC
Organism: Psammomys obesus; assembly: GCF_907164565.1. Lineage (NCBI taxonomy): Eukaryota > Metazoa > Chordata > Mammalia > Rodentia > Muridae > Psammomys > Psammomys obesus. Next base: position 21,281,419 of record NW_026595981.1, read on the forward strand.
TAGCACCCTCCCCTAAGGTAGCAGGGCTATAAGCAGTTTGCCTGTGGTGTCCTCACTATGACCCCTCTAAGGAGGTCTTTTTATCTCTTAATACCCAAGGTGACCTTACCAAAACAAGGTATCAGAGGAGACAAGAAGGCATAGGCCACAAGGTTTAAACAGCTAGCGAAAAGAAAAAAAGCCAATAACCAAAATGTAGGAAAACTACTTTCCTTATATGTACATTTTAAGATTGGCAGGGCATAGTGGTGGTACATGCTTGGAGGCAAAGACAGGGTCATCTCTGAGTTTGAGGCTAGCATGTTCTATTGTGAACACAGGGCTACAGAGCAAGACCCTGTCACTCAAAATCAAAGTCTTAATATCCACAACATTTGATTTCAGAGACAAAATTTGTTTTCTGTGAATTGACAAATTCACATCAAACATGGTAAAGGGAGAACTAGTGAACTGCAGTTAGCTTTCCTAAATAATTTGTGATCTAAAAGGAAACTTCGATTTCTGAACCAACTAAAATTAGTTTGCTCTGAAGCTGGGGACAGTGGCACATCAAGCACTAAGGAGACAGGTGACTCTCTTGAGTTGCAGGCCAAACAGGCCTACTCGTGAGACCCCCATCTCAAATAAAACAATAAACCAAGAGAAATTACAATAAACTATCCAACAGGTGAAAGCAGCCCAAAACAAGTGGTTTGACATACAAAATATAGTACAGACATATGAATTATTATTATTACCTAGCTTTGAAAAGAAAATAGCCTTGAATGGGTAAGTCTTAAAGATACTATACTAAGTAAAAAATAAAACAAAAAGCAGGCCCTACCACCAACAAACCTAATACAGAAAGTCAAGTAAGATGGTAAGATGGCTCAGTGCATAACGGCACTTAATGGCAAGCCTGATGACTAGGGTTCAACCCCTAAAACCCACAGGGAGGAGGAAAGGGAAAACGAATTCTAAAGTTGCCTGCCCTCTGACTGCTACACTGTGTGCCACACCCCACATGCCACGCACATTCACAATGAACTCAAAGCTTTAAAAGCTCAAATAAAGTCTGACTCCATTTTTTTATTTATATGAGGTACCTAGAATAATCAAGTTCACAGGAACTGAAAGTAGAATTGTGAGTGCTGGCAGCTGGAGCCTGGAGAAATGGAGTTAGCCACTAGGTATGAAGTCAGTTTTGCCAGATGAAACACTACAGAATGCCTCTGTAGCAGACTGAATAACTGACATACACTGAAAAATGGTCACCATGGCGAATCTATTTCATCAACATATACTTCATGGAGGTACCTCACAAGAAACCTCAACTAGACTGGAGATGAAAGCTTTCTAATTTAAAGAATAAAGCCAATGTTTTAAGTCATACATTCTTCATCCTATAAACAGGTTATCATGCGTCAGAAAAACGAACCTCTTTGTCAAAGTTTGCCTTGGTGAACTCCAGCGAGTTCAGGAGTGCATTGGTAGCAGCCAGCTTCACATTGTTACTAGGCTCTTCCTTCCTCATCCCCTGTATTATGGCAGTCAGGATCTCATTGGATTTATCCTGTAGCTGCTCCGGGTCCTAAAACAAGCAGAGAAATATACTGATCAACAGTCTTTTAAAGTTATAAAACCCACTTAAAGGAGTCCATGATTTTGACCTTTTCTCATATATTTCCATTTGGGACAGTTCTGCAAAGCACTAGTAAAATACCCCCGGAACAGCACAAAACTGACCCCAAACAAATCAGACTCATTACTGCCCCATCTCTGCTTTTTCTCCCCATTCTGCATACACAGAGAGGCAGTAGTGTGCTGGGCTTTCCCACCTGTGCCAAACAAAATGAAGCCTTACAACAACAGCCAAGGACCTGAGTATAACAACCAAGGAGGTTTAAGCTCAGGTCAAATGTTATGGACTACACCTCAGCAACAGTCCAAGGAGGGCTGCATCGAAGATTTGTGTGGTCCCAGTGGCTGAACAAACCCAACAAAGAAAAAGGCAACACAACACTCCTGGTACCCAAGAACTGAGCCAGCAGTTGAGAGGCACTCTAACTTAGCTATACTCCAACTCAGCCCCATTCTGAGTCTGTGACCTCCAAGTTCCTCATTTCAGAGCATTAGCAATTTGAAAATACAGGTCCAAAGTAAGCATACTTATGTTTTTATTCAGATAGATGTATGTATATATGTATGTACGTACGTACGTGAGTATATAAGTATGAGTGCTCTATTTGTACGTAAGACAGAAGAGGGTCTCAGATTCCATTACAGGTGGTTGTGTGGCACCATGTGGGTGCTGGGAATTGAACTCAGGACCTCTGGAACAGCTGCCCATGCTCTTAACTGCTGAATTACCTCTCCAGCCGAGTAGTCCTATCTTTATAGCACCATAGCAGCTTGGTGTTTCCATCTTCTGACAAAGAATCAGTACCACTCATGTGATAGCTCAAAGAACCAAAGTACAGAAATTAGAAACAGTAAGCAAGTACTTACTATATCTTGGCAAATGTAACCAATAGCTTCCAATGTGGACTCTTTCATATGCTCTGTGCTGTTGGGGTTTGTGACATTGGCTACCAGCTGAGGAATGAGTTCTGGCCACTGGTTCACCGGGATCTCTGCACAAGCAATGCCAGCCACACACTGTGAAGCTGAACTAGGCCGGTAGGTTTCTGTGCCCAAAGTCTGCAAAACCTGGGGGGGAAGAGGGAGGAGTGACATACAGTTGTAACATCCCGTAAGCATATTATACCCACCGCCACACAGTGCATCATGTCTGATTGCCTCACCCCACAGACAGAACACTCTAGTATTATACCAGCTTCTAGAACCTTTCAGCAAAACCATCCCTCCCCAAAGCTAAAAGGACTTCTTCCCAACTCATCACACTTCAGCACTTGTCAGAAACTCAAAGGGAGAAGTAGCACTGAAAAGCAAGGCAAGAGATGAGAGCAAAATCCATCTTCTGGGTTCTTTGTGGTAAAAAGAACACGCTCAGTCTGTGGACAGGAAGGTGGAGCTGTGGAATGAGTAGCTGTGGAGCGCCCAGCGGAACATAATTCCCAGTACTAATCTACTCTGACTCAAGGAAATGATTTTCCTACCAAGCACAAACAAACCTCCTTTCTGGTCACTGATAATCCAGTACCAAATTCTAAGATTCAACCATTATATAACTTGCACTCACAGGATTAGTTTTGTCTGCCTAGGAACCAAAACACTGGTCTTAGCAATCACCAAGAAGTAATCGGTGATGCCAAATGGGGATCTGCCACTAAGCACATCTCCTTGGAAAGTAGCCACACAGCAGTTCTACAGCGTGATGGCACAGACTCGGATAAAGGACAGAAGCCAGTTTGCCCAGGGTTAACCATTACCACGATCAGCTAATTCAGACCATGAACTCACTAAGAATCATCAGGCCACTCAAAGGCAAACAGTTAACTGTTCCTGGCATGAACACAGGACAAAGAAAAGCTGCCAGATATTCAGGACAGCTCTGCTGACTAGGTCAGGACACTCACTGCCCTGCAGTGCAGCTATTAGCTAGTACGAACTCTTTCTCATATATGGTGTGTGATCTTTACCAGCCTCCATCCAGCAACAAATAATTCTGATTTTAAATGGAAGCTTTGCTTTCTAGGAAAAGTAAAGCTGAAAGGGATGTCAAAAACTGCCTGTCAAAGACACTAAGTGTTGGACATCTGGCTCATGCCTGTTATCTTAGCACTCAGAAGGCTGAGGCAGGAAAAACATAGTGAGTCCAAGGCCAGCCTGGGTTACACAGTGAGATTCTGTCTCAAAATCACAAAGGAAGCTGGGTGTGGTGGTGCACGCCTGTCATTTCAGCACTCTGGGAGGCAGAGGCAGGAAGATCCATGAGTTTGAGGCCAGCCTAGGCAACAGAGTGAGTTCCAGGACAGTCAGGGCTCTCGGGGTGGGGGCGGGGGAGGGGGGAGATTTAAAACCACAAAAGCAAAACAAGGTAAACTCTCTAAAACCTCAGGAGCTGAATGGGAGATGCCCAATCTGACTAAGGTCGTAGCCCAGGGTGCAGACACCCAGCATCAGAGAAGGAAAGGTAAGAGGTAAAGACTGTCATGCGTGTGGTAGAAGCCAGGCTGGGAACACAGTGTATGACCCCCCAGCTCCAAAGATTAAAAAAAAATTTTGTTTTTCTGTGATAAATTATATTTTATTTATGCCTAACAGCTAAGAAGAGGAAGGGATTAAAATGCAATTACACAAGGTTGGAAAGATGGCTCAGCCATTAAAAGCACATGCATCATTTGCAGAGAACTCAAGCTTGACTCCCACACTGAGCAGCTCACCAGAAGCTGTAACTCCAGCTCCAGGGTGAATCCAACACCTTCATCCTCCATAGGCACCTGCCCTACAGCACACACAGCCACACACATGTATAACTAAAAATAATTTAATAGCTAGACAGAGTAGTGCACACCTTTAATCCCAGTACTAGAGAAACAGAAACAGATGGATCTTTGGAGGTTTGAGGCCAACCTGGTCTAGATAGTGCACCTGAGGGTGGCTAGAGTAATATAGTGAAACCCTGTCTAAAAACAACACTAAAGAAAAATGTCAGAGGGGAGGCGCTACAAGGAAGTAAAATGAATAAAATAAATAAACGAGAAGGAGAGGAAAAAAAAAAACACAAAGAAAAAAGTCATTTCCAAGCAGAAACAATTTGGATAGAAACAGCTTTACAGACTCCAAGGGAAGATCCAAAGTAAGCTGTTTTTCTAACTTGCCTGTCAAGGAACAGGCACTGTGAGAACATGACTGGAGACGGAAGGAGGGTCACACACATGGCTTGGGAAGCACCTGCTTCAAAGGACATACCTGCCGAGAGCTGGCATCTAAATCCAGCAATTATGGTGCCCAGAGTGCAAACACAGAAAGTCCTCCCATTTCCCCCTCACATACCCAGAATAAGTTATGACTACAAAGCCGTTTAAGTTGCCCAGCTTCCTTTGGCCCTTATCCATGCAACAAAGGCCACTAAATACTAATTAAAAACAAAAAACAGAAACCTGCACTTTTGAATCCTGGGCTTTCTAATTCAATAAAAAACCTCACAAAAATGCCATAATACAAAAACAGCAAAGAAGCTGAGCTTGGTGGTGCACGCCTTTAGTCCCAGCACTGGTGAGGCAGAAGCAGGCAGATCTTTGTGAGCCCAGCCTGGTCTACAAAGCAAGTCCAGGACAACTAGGACTACAAGAGAAACCCTGTCTCCAAAATAAACACAAACAAACAAAAAATAAAGAACATTCTATTTTCCTTAAAATTTCATTATTTCTCTCACAATGTTGAGATCTCAAGAAAGTTTTTCATAATTAAGTACATAAAAGAAACATTAGTAGGACCAGGCATGGTGGTACACACCTTAGGTCCCCCTTCTGCGAACTCTTGACCCTTGAAAGATTCAAAATCACTTCATTATCCCTTTGTCTTTACACAGCATCATGTAAAAACCAAAGAACAGGAAACTGGCCCCCTGAGGCTGACTGTGCTGGAGAGACAGCTCAGCAGTTAGTGAACACTTCCGGCTCTCCCGAAGGACCTGAGAGTTCAAGTCCCAGCACCCTTTGTCTGACGGCTCACAATGGAATGTAACTCCAGCTCCAGGGGACCCAATATCCTCTTCTGGCTTCCAAAGGTACCCAAACATACACTGACACACATAAATAAAATAAAAAATACTTTAGGACACCTCTGGAAATCCAGGCATGGTGGGACCTGACCCCGGCAATCAGGGTAAACGTAGAAAGGTTCTGTATTTTTACTTTATTGCAAATTCAAGGCTGGGCCAGGCTACCTAACACCTTATCACACACAGTACAGCGTGGCGGCACATGCCTACCATCCCAGTACCTGAGAAGTGAAGACAGAAGACCAGAAATTTGATGCTGGCCTGGGCTACATGAGGCTGTGTGGAAAATAAATTCCCTAGCTTCAATCTAGAGACTCCAAATATACTTTCTCTTATATGGTGTTAAGGAGAAACTGAGGCACTACAGATGCTAGAAGCCTCTATCACTAAGCTAAACTCCCACATAAGGAAACAGTTATCGTTGAAATTTCTTAGGTGGCTGTAATATACAGCACAAAACCTCTAAATCTCTAAATCTACCAAGAGACCTCTAAACCTCTAAAATCTCTAAATTTACCAAGAGACCCGACGAAAGTTTCCCAAACTGCTGCAGGTCGCTCTAGACAGCAAAACCCAACCCATCACCAGACACCTACTGCCACACTGAGACTTTAACCAAACTAAATTTTTACCTTCAGGTAAGGTTTAGGTCAGTCTCAGAAACCTCTCACTGTCAAGCTGTAAGTCATAGAAAAAACGAGGACCCGGGAGACATTCCTTAGGCCAGATGCCATCAAGATGACAGTCACTTACATAGTTCTTGACCTCCCGCCGAGCGTTAGCATCGATGGCGAGCCACCTCTGCTGGTGCTGGGCCTTGATATCGGGATCTTTCGATGTCAAAGAGTTCTTGATCTGTAGACCGGCTGCAACTCTGGCAACCTGACTGTTTCCTGGATTTGCCAGCACTCTGGACAGTTCCACAAGAAACGTGGGCTGGAGAGATGATATTTTTGTAAATGAGTAGTTAGTTCATCAATTTTCACTTGCTTATAAGCTACTGAGAGACATACAAAATTTAGATCAAATCAAAATCTCTCAGGAAAGAAGGAAATATCTACTTGAAAAGTACTTGCCTAGATGCAACACTCATGAGGTTTACCTGGGTTCAAAAATTTAAGGCCAGACTAAACAATGGAGTAATTACTTACTATATGAAGGGATGGTGTCTTCCTACCAAGATCATCCTTTGTGCCCAAATCTTCAAATTAGTTCCGAAGAATTAAAGCCCATTTAACAAGCTGGAGGAGGGTTACCCTAAGTACACGCTTCCCCAAGCACCTACAAGAATGTCCAGTACTACAAATTTGTAAATGAAAAGGGAGAAAAATTTTATATACTTAAAAAAAAAAAATTAGGTCAAAAATAAGTCAGGGCAGCCATATGATCCCAGAGAACTGGTCTTTTCTAACAGATATATATATATATATATATAAAAGAGATGGAAGTATAAAATCTTCTGCATTTTATTTCTCAATGTTCAGCAAAAGTAAAACTTGTAACTAGTATCCAGAAATGGAAAAACATAAAAATTTAAAATGACAAGTTGTCTCAAGAAAAATCATCTCCTTTTTAATAGCAGCATGTCAACTCAACAGTGAATCCTTCAAATATCCATGTTTTGTAAAACAGGCTGAAAAGCCACTCTGTCTAAAATTTTTAACACATTCCCTCCTCTTCCAAACTGTCTCTGGAGTAGGGGGGAAGTAATCTGCGGAAACAGGAAAGTTAAAAGAAGCTGCAAGTAGACACATCTTCTTACTATTAGCAAACATAGGAAACAATTCCCAAAGTTTTAATATGTGCCACTGAAGAGTGTTAGGAGCAAGATACCCGGCTTCTTGCAAATTAGCAAAAGCATAAACAAAAATATACCATGAACGGAACAAGGAAATGCTTGAAAAGTTGTGGCTTACCTCTGTACCAAAAAAAAGCTGATTTGTGTAAACGGGTTTGTCACTTTAGAGATGTTACTACTTTGCCAAGCTGTCACAAAAACTACATTTGGTTACAGTTTTTTTCTTACTACCTTCAAGAGGACTTTAATTACATCCACCTTTGCCTCTGTTCCCCATCCCCCCTAAAAGGCGAGGAGAAACACTCTGGCACCAGGCTGCCTCAGTCATCCCCCACTTTCCTATACAAAGGTCAGTCTTTTTTTTTTTGTTAATGTACTTATATCCGAAAATATGAAAAAACGGGGTTACCCCTCTGTGATTTCTTCAGGGAACATGCTCAATCTCAGCAATGAGCCCCAGCCTCGGATCCTAAGGATGAGGTCTCTGATAACACCAAGTCCAAACAGAACATTTGTGCACTTAGCCCAGGATAGGTACAGTAGGGCACAAAAAGGAAAAAACAGGGGCAACGGGTCCAGAGGTGGTCGGGGGGCAGGCGTGGCCATGAGCACAGAGCAAGGGAGTTCGGAGACGGTGAGGCTCCGAAAAGTAGTTGCAGACAGCCCCTAGAGCCGTGGGACAGGAAGGAGAAGCCGGCCCCGGCCGGCAGAAGGCAGGCAGCAGGGCGCAGAGCTTCCACATGGCCCCTAGGCCCGGTCCCCAACCCCCACCCTTGCTGAACACGCAGCGCCATGCAACCTAACTTCCCTTCCCTCCCTCTTTCTCCCTCCGCCGCACCGCCGCCCTCAGGACGTGCAGCGATTGGCCGGCGGTCCCCCCGGTGAGGCCCGCCATTGGCCAGGCGCGGGGCCCGGGGCGGGACACACCCACCGGCTTCCCGATGGCGGGGTTAGGTTGGACCGGGCGGGGGGGAAGGGGGACGAGCTGGGGCGGGGTGGGTTCCCGAGGCCTGGGCCTCCGGGAGGGCGGGAAGGGCCGCACGCAGGGGACGGGGCCGCGGCGGGCTGGGGCGCGGCGGGGCGGCACGCACCAGGTTCTCCACGGCCGCACGCTCCAGGAACTTCTGCGCTGCCTCCAGCTCCAGCCGATCTGCCGGGGGGAAGGAGGGGAGAGGCGGCGGGGTCAGGGGGGCCGCCCCCTCCCCCACCCCGGCCCCTCAGCCCGACCCCCGGCCCCGAGTCCTACCCGGAGAGACGGTCTTCTCGAGGATGGTGATCAGCTCCATGGCGGAGGTGACGGCGGCTCCTCCCAAGACGACGGCCCGGCCTCTCGGGCGGCGGCTCCCACTGGGGATGGGGGTTGGGGGTCGGGTGGGAAGGGAGGGTGGGGTGGGGGGTGGGGGTCACCACAAGCCCATTCACCGGCTGCCTCCGGGCAGGCGCTCCGGCTCCCCTTCCTCTCCACTCTCGTCCCTTCCGCCCTCCTAAGGTGCCCAGGCGGCGGCAGCTGCTCCTCTGGCGGTGGGGGAGGGACCCCGGGGGCAGCTCGGAGCGCGGCTGGTGCTCAGGCGGCGGAGGGAGAAAGAAGGAAGGGCGGCCGTAAGTGAGAGGCGGATCGCAGAGAGGGAGAGAGATTGAGGGAGGGAGGCGGAGGGATATTCCTGCCGGACCTCTCCGCGGCGGCGCCGCGCTGCACGGTCATTGGCTGCCGCCGCGGCCACGCGGAGTCTCCCATTGGCTGGGAGGTTAGCGTTGAAGGGCCGCCGCGCGCCCATTCGTCCGCGGGCCTCAAGGCCCGGTTGGCTGGGCGGGCAGCGGGATGGGGAGTGCCTATTGGCTGAGGGGCGGGACATCGGGGTGGGGCAGGCGGGCGCGGGCCGCTGATTGGCCTGGTCTGGTGAAAGCCTCGGGTCTCAGGCCGGGTGTGCGCGGGGAGGAGGGTGGGCGGAAGGCAAAGGCTCCGAGCGCGCCCGATTGGCTAAAATGCAGGACGTTGATAGGACGGGCCGCCGGGAGAGCTGCGGAGAGGAGTTCGGGGTCGCCGCGCGCGAAGGCGGGAGGCTCCCGGGCTCCAGAGAGCGCGGCCGCGGGGCACGACGGGACGCCTCCGGAGAGGGGCGGAGCTGCGCGCGGCCGGGGCTCGGCGGAGAGCGCTCGCTCGCCGCGGCGTCGGTGCCAGGGGCATTTCGCGGGCCCCGCAGGGGGCGGGGAGGAGGGGACCGTTAAAACCCTGCGCCGCCGCCCACAGGAAGCGGCAGCCATGGCGAGGTCGGCCAGCCGCCGAGGCGTGGACGGGCGGGGGGGGGGGGAAACCACGTGGTTTTTCCCCATCCAGCGCGCGCGGGTCTGGAACCCGGAGCCCAGAGCGAGCGTCGAGCGTGGCCAAGGTCACACGGCGTGGTTAAAGACTCGCCCCGAGCTGGGATCGTGCTCGTCTCGCTGCCCTTGGGGTGCCCGTGTCGGGGACCTCCGCTTTAGGAAAGTTCCGCGGCGATGTGGCCTCGGCTCGCTTCCCCGCAGACCTTCGGTGCTCAGACTTGCACCGTAAAGGTGCGTTAGGGAGAGCTGTGAAGGCCACGTGCACGGACTGGGCGTGGCCGCACCGCTGCCGCTTGGGTATCCCCAGGTCTTGAGATGCTGTTTCAAAAACAAAATAAAAATCCGACGCATCGAATCGCTTGGTATTCCCTTGCCCTCCCCAGTTGGATACCTGGCTGCAGTTTGGGGTTTACGAGCAGGTTGGCCCAGAATTAGTGGCAAGTAAATTTGACTACCTATTGTTAACCTGTATGGAAATGCGCTACACTAGCCACCCTTTTAAAACCTCTGACCAGCCAAGCGTGGTGGCCCGCACCTGTAATCCCAGTACTCGGTGAGGCAGGGACAAGCAGATCCCTGAGTTCAGGGCCAGCCCGGTCTACAAAGTGAGTCCAGGACACACAGAAAGACCCTGTGTCGAGGAAGATAGATAAATAGATGATTGATTAGATGGAAGGATTTAGTGTCTTCTGGAAGGACAGGCCGGCTTGTCCAACACATGGTTTGTATTTTTGTTGTATTTTTCAGTTTGTCTTTTGGCAGCTTCATATATGCATATGATACGTTTTGATTACTTTTACTTTCACCTCTCACCCTAACTGATTTGAAAAAAAAAAATTGTCGTTAGTTTGCAAGCATAGTTTTGATTTGGGGGTTTGGAGACATGGTTTCTCTGTGTAGCCCTGTCTGTCCTGGTCCCTTGTAGATGAAGCTAGCCTCAAACCCCCAGGGATCCTTCTGCCTCCCCAGAACTGGCTTTTGTTAAGACAGGGTCTCACTTGGGAGGCGTAGACAAGTGGATCTTCTGAGTCCAGCCTGGTCTACAGAAAAGTTCTAGGACAGACAGGACTCAAAGAAACCCTGTGTAAGAAACCCTGTGATCCCAGCGCTCCGAGAGGCAGAGGCAGGCGGATGTCTGTGAGTCCAAGGCCACCTGCTTCTGCCTTCTAAATTATAGGATTAGAGACATGTGCCACCAAGATCACCCAGGAAATGACTTATCGTAATGTTTTCATTAGAATTTATTCAGGTTTGTGTGTTGAGCAGTTACTTGTTCTTTTTTGCTTCTTTGAGACAGGATCTCTTTCTGTACCTAGCCTAGAACTCCCTGTGTAGCTCAGGCTGGCTTCCTCGGGGTCCTGAGTGCCAGGATTATCCCTGCTGAGGTCGCTTCATTGTCCAAGCACGTGCACACACCGTGCTGGTCCTGTGCCTCCATAAGTTTGATTCCTAAGAGAAAAGGTGGCCCTTCTCATGCTATAGAAATTTGCAGTTTAACTAGTTGCTTCCCTCTGTCTTGCCAGCTCCCTAACCCTGACTCTTTGATCTTGTCTACTAGAAGGGCTGCTCTGCGTATATGGCTTTACATCAGTGATGGGAAAGCAGGGAATGCACATGAGTTGGGATAGCACTTGCCTAGTGTTTTAGCATTCCCTTGTAGTTTTCAGTCCACGGAGGTCTTAATTCTCAGTATAGTGCTAACAGCCTGGAGGATTCCTGGATGGCTGCTCATCTTCAATCCATGTTGGAAGGGCGAAGAAGCTGGTTTTAGTATCAGTGGAAGCTGGCAGCAGTGGCAGCAGCTACCGGATGGATACACTGACCAGCAGAGGATGGAGACTGGCAGGCAAAACCAGGCCTGCTTTCCGCTTTTGGCTGAAGAGTCTGCACTCTGGGGGATAATCTTCCCCATCATCAGTTAATCCGTCCAGGAAACCCTTACAAACCTGTCCAGAGGCGAGTCTCCACACTGACCCCAGATCCAGCCAGGATCACCTTGACCCCGGGCTCTAATCTCCAGCTCCACATTAACTGGGCATAGTGCTCCTTGCCTGTAATCCCAGCACTTGGAGAGGCAGACACAGAAGGATCGGAGAGTTCAAGGTCATCTTTGCTTAGCTAACCTGGGCTACATGAGACCCTGTGTCAAAAAGTAGGACTGAAGCAGGACAAAGTGGCACAGGCCTATAATCCCAGCACTCAGGAGGCAGAGGTTGGAAGATCCTCCAAGTCCAGGACAGCCTGATCTGCAAAGTGAGTCCAGGACAGCCAAGGCTATACAGAAAACCTGTCTCAAAAAAAAAAAAAAAAAAAAAAGACTGGAGAGATGGTTCAGTGTTTAAGAGCACTGATTGCTTTTCCAGAGGACCAGGGTTCAATTCCCAGCACACACACATGACAGTTTATAACCTTCTGTAACTCCAGTTCCAGAAGATCCAATGTTCTCTTCTAGCCACTTAAAAATAAGGTTTAGTAACTGGATTTGGTGGTGCATGCCTTTAATCCCAGTACTCAGAAGGCAGAGGCAGGTGGATCTCTGAGTTTGAGGCCAGCCAGATCTACAAATGATTCCATAACAGCCAAGGCTGCACAGAGAAATATCCCTTAGACATCCTCTAATTCCTGCAGTTTGCTGAGTCTACTCTGCCTCGGCATCAGTCATAATAGGGCCAGTTAGGGAGGAAAATTTGTTTTTGTTTTTTGTTGTATGAGACAGGGTTTCTTGGTGTAGCCACGTAGCTCTGGCTGTCCTGGAACTCACTCTGTAGCTCAGGCTGGCCTCAAACTCAGAGATCTGCCTGCCTCTGCCCCACAAGTGCTGGGATTAAAGGTGTGCCCCAGCACTTCCCTACGGAAATGCATTTTAAGTGTGTTTGAGAGGGCTTGGTGTGTGACAGCCTTTGCAGCATTAGTGGGAGGGTCTGAGCTCAGGTCTCCAGAACGAGCCAGATAGCATGAATGTAATCCCAGGGCTCCCATGGGGAAACGGGAAGTGGAGAAGACAGAGGGCCAGCTAGGCAGGCATTTGCAGCTGGGGAGGAGGCCAGGGTGAGCACACACACACACACAGCAGGGACTGAGTCTCAAACTAGCTGGAAGACAAGGTCGCAGACTACCCTTCTCCACGTGCGTGCTGTGCGTGCTGTGCGTGCTGTGCGTGCTGTGCGCGCGCACCCACACACAGTACACGTGTAGGGGCGTGCACCTGGGAGGGAGGGCACTCGGGGGTCAGAAGCATTGGACCCTCTGAAGCTGCCCACTGTGGGTGCAGGCAATCAGACTTGCGTCCCCTAGAAGAACAGGACATGCTCTTAACCACCGAGCCATCTCTCTAGCTCCCCCCCCCCCCCCCCCCCCCCCCGCCCCGCCAAAGATATGAGCAGGAGAATGTGATGACACAGTTATGAACAGACAAACAAGCTTAGCCCACAAGTTGCCCAGTGGCTACTTGCTTCAAAGCCTGAGAACCTAAGTTTGAACCCTGGGGCCTTCTTGGTGGAGGAAAGAACCAACTCCCACAGGTTGCACGCTGACCTCCACAAACTTGCTGTCACACACACACACTTTCTTCTTATTTATTTATATTACAATTTACTCACTTTGTATCCCAGCTGTAGCCCCCTCCGATGTCCCCTCCCAGCACACACACTGTTAAAAGGCACAAACCAGTTGCCGTGTGCTGCTAAAGACAGCTGACTAAGTCATGGGGTGACTTAGTCTGAAGGGGGTCTGTGGCACACTGTTGGAAAGCTCTGCAGATGATTGCTCACGAGGCAGAGACAGGACGTGCAGTTGGAAGCCCAGAGCCTCGTGGTGCCCGAGGGTGATCCCAGAACTCAGTAGCCAGATGCAGGATTGTTGTGAATGCCAGGCCGGTCTGGACTACGCGGTGCTTTTGAAGTCAGCTGGGGCTGTAGAGTAGGAGTGCCCCCATGCCCAAACAAAAAGGAATGAGGAGATGAGCTTTGGTAGAGTGCTGGCTGCCCTAGCAATAGTTGAGTTCAATCCCAACACCCACGTCAACTGGCCAGGTGCAGCGGTGTGCTCATAACCCCAGCACTGAGGACCTGGAGGCAGGAGGATTTCTAGATGCCAGCTTCGCTGAGAAACACTATCATTCAACAATCAATCAATCAATCAATCAGGGCGGAAAAGACCAGGGAGTGCTGGAGAGGTACTTCAGGGCACCAGAGTGCTGCTGCTCTTGCAGAGGACCAGAGGTGGAATTCCAGCACCCATGTTGGGGATCCCCTACCTGCCTGTATCTCCAGCTCCAGGGAGTCTGATGATCTCTTCAGACCATCACACACAAATGGTACACACTCACACACATAAATAAGTTTTAAAATGATTAGAGGTGGCCACCAATTTTGTGTGTGCCCTGCACACACAAAAATAAAATCTGGCAGTTGCCAGCCCAATGTGGTAGCCCTGATGTACAAGCTCAGCTACTCCTAAAGCTTATGAAAGAGAATCTTCAGCTTGAGACTAGTCTGGGATACACAGTAAGACACTGTCTTCAAGCACAGAACAAAACAAAAATTAGGGAATAAAAAATTTAAAAGCACCTGGCAATAGTAGCACACGCATTTAATCCCAGCACTTCGGAAGCAGAGGCAGGTGGATCTCTGTGAGTTCAAGGCCAGCCTGGACTCCAGAGTGAGTTCCAAGACAGCCATGGCTATATAGAGAAACCCTGTCTCAAAAAAACAACAAAACAAGTAAGATGGCATGAGGACCTGCGTTCAGATTCCCCAGCACCTACGTAAAAGCTGAGCGTGGTAGGCGCATATCTGTAGCTCCAGAACTGCAGGGAGAAGACAGGCAGATCTGGGGCTGTCCGGCCAGCGAGTCTAGCCGGCGTCTCAGAAAATAAGGTGAAGATGCAATTACGAAAGGCATTGTGACCTAGAGCTCTGGCCTCTACTTGTGCCCACACGGGTAAGCACTTCTGCATTGACTACCACACACCACACACACACACACGGGATTAAGCTAGATGTGGCAGCACATGATTAACCCCGGCACTCAGGAGCTGAGACAGAGGCTGCCTCTGAGTCCGAGTTCAAGGCTTCATGAGTCTGAAGCAAGCCAGGGCAACTCAGGGAGATCCTGCTGGAACACCAGCGGGTGGGGGTGTGGTAGTGGGGAAAGAAAGCACAGTAGTTCCAATATTCAGAGAAGTCCAGGGAGGAGTGAAGGAGGGAAGGCAGTCCTTGACAGAAGAATTCAAGAAACCACCCCAGAATCACAGACTTCCAGAATGGAAGGCTCCTTGGACACGATCCAGAGGTTGAAAAGAGCCGTAAGCAGTCAGCAACACCATGACGTTTCCGAACCAAAAGGAGCCTAACGCACAGAGGGAAAAAGCAGGTCACAGGAACAACCATGGGAAAGGTTCTATGCTTCTTGCTTCTGGGCTGGAAGATCATGGCGAGACTCTCTAAAGAGGTCCTTATAAATTAGCCATATAGTGATTCAGTTGAGGAAGCACATTTTCAGACATACGAAATTAAAACTCGAAACTTCTTACTTCCTATCTACACATCATTTCTCTGGAGCCAGCTGGGGGACATGATGCATTAAAGCCAGAAAATAAAGCAAAACAGAAAGGCAGCCAGACATGGTGGGTCGTCCAGTAGCACCAGCATTAGGGAGGCAGATGTAGGGGTGTTATCGTGAGTTTGAACCAGCCTGGGCTACACAGTAAGTTGCAAGACCAGCCTGAGCTACAAAGTGAGACCCGTCTGAACAAAAGCAAAACCATAATTTAAAAGAAGAAAAAGACATATGGTCCAGAAAATAGGATACATACGTCAGAATAAAGGTCTCCAAAACAACAATGAAGGAAAATCCCCAGGGCAGTAACTTGCCAGGCCAGAGGTCAGGAAAACAGGACAGAAGTGATGTATCCAGGCCAGGATGGCTCATCGGGTAAAGGTGCTATCCAGGCTGATAAGCTGAATTCAGCCCCTGGAACCCAAGAAGTGGAAGGAAAGAACCAGGTCCCTCAGTTTGCCCCAGACAACCACAAACACATGAGTAGAGTAGATAAACTTAATGACAAAAGAAAGTAACATATCCAAGAAATAAGATGAAATGACTATTAGAAGAACATACACTGAGTGAATGGAAGTGAATGTCCATTGTAAGGACATTGAGAAAATCTAATCTCGATTTTATTTATGACTCTAGGATATGAAAAACTGACAAAGAGCCAGACATGGTGGCAATTATGTTTAGTGTCAGCAATTAGGAGGCAGAGGCAGGAAGATTTCTGTGAGTTCAAGGCCAGCCTGGTTTACATAGCAAGTTCCAGGCCAAGCAAAATTTCACGGATCCTGTCTTATCCAGCACTCAGGAGGGAGAGGCAAGCAGATAGCTGTGAGTTCCAGGCTAGCCTCATCTACAGAGTGAGTCCAGGATAGTCAAGGCTACACAGAGAAACCCTGTCTTGAAAAAAAAATTAAAAAAACAACAACCAACATAATCATAGACATAGGCCAGCTGTGTTACATGTACAGAGAAGACAACTGTGAAAGCGGTCTGCTGACTCCCACCCCTGGCACGGATGCCCTATTCCCCTGAAGCCCACATCTACTTTCCCACCAATTGTCCTGACTGTGTTCCAGCCAGCTTTTTTGTTTATTTGTTAGGTTGGTTTGTTTTGTTTTGTCCCATGAATCCTAGGCTTCTTTTCATTGACTAGGAGTTGGGTGAATGGAATTCATTTAGTGAAGTGTTGCATTAAACACTTGCTAAATTGTTAGGTCTAGTGTGCTGGCACATGCCTGCAATCTCAGCTACTCAGGGAGGCTGAGGTAAGAGGATCACTTGAGCCAACAAGTTCAAGAGATGCCTGGGCAACATGATATCTCAGAACCATAAAACCAGGCTGAATGTGGGTAGCATAGGCCTGTACTCCCAGAACCCAGGAAGCTGAGGCAGGGGAAATGCTGTGTGTGAGGCCAGCCTGGTGTTCTACCCAGTAAGTACAAAGCCAACCATGCTGCACAGTGAGACCCTGTCTCAAAAACCTGGGCTGGAGAGATTGCTTAACAGTTAAGAGCACTGGCTGCTCTTCAACAGGAGTCTCTGCGTGGCTGCTCACAACTATAACTCCAGTACCTGGGGGTCTGATGCCCCCTTCTCACCTCCTTGGAACTGCATGCACGTGGTCCACAGCCATAAATGAAAATAAAACACTGTACACATGAAATTAAAAATACAAAGGAAAAGCTAGGTGGTGGTGGTGTACTCCATTAATCCCAGCACACGGGAGGCAGAGGCAGGCGGATCTCTAAATTTGAGGCCAGCCTGGTCTACAGAGTGAGTTCCAGGACAGCCAGAGCTACACAGAAAAATCCTGTCTTGGAAAAACAAAAACCAAACAAACAAAAACAAAGGAAGAGAGAGATAAGTAAAATATCCAAACATCTGTGGACAAAAGTGTACACACAAACACATTTCTTTTTTTTTTTTTTTTTTTTTTTTTTTTTTAGATTAAAAACCTGATGTATTAAACATGTGCTCCAATAGCTTGGTTTTTATTGTTTTTTCAGAGCTAAGCTGAGGACCGAACCCGGGACCTTGCACTTGACAAGCACTCAGTGGTAACTAAGCCAAATCCCCAACCCTTCCAATGGCTTGACAGCTTTTGATTTACCCAAACAGTATGTCAAAGTTTACAGCCAATTTTCATCCCATCACAGCGAAGTGAGCTTGTGTGTATCTGAAGCCAGCCTACATTAGGCTCTTAACACCCGTACATCATACATTTTTGTAGGTCTGTGTTTACTTTTCCCACTGGACCATGAGTGATTTGGAGATGAACTCTCATTCTTTCATCTGTAACATTTTGAGAGTTTGCACGCTAAAGAGAACTTGTACACTAGAGAGAACTTGCACACTCCACACACACACACAGACCCTGCTCTTTGAAAATCTAAGCTGTGCTGAGTCACTACAGAAACTGCAATTTGAGGTGATGAGCACAGCTACATTCGAACGGCATCCACACTGTGGGCCCTGCCCGAGCTGCCCTACCTGCATGAAACAGCAAAGGGCTGTGTCCCAGCCAATGCCTTGCCCAAAGTCAGAGTCAGCAGGGCACCCTCTCAAAATCCAGCCTTCCTGAATATCCTGGCCGGGATGCCCAGGCTGGCCTTGAACTCAGGAGCCCAAGTGCTCCTTCTGCCTTGACTTCTGGAATAGTATGGACTACAGGTACTCAGCACCTGTCTAATGATGTTTTGTTTTGTTTTGTTTTTTTGAGATAAGGTTTCTCTGTGTAACCCTGGCTGTCCTGGAACTCACTCTGTAGACCAGGCTGGCCTCAAACTCACAGAGATCCATCTGCCTCTGCCTCTCAAGTGCCAAGATTAGAGGTGTGCGCCACCACTGCCTAACAATGTTTTTTTGTTTTTTTTTTTTTAATTTATTTATTTATCATGTATACAATGGCTGTATACATGTACAGAAAACGGTACCAGATCTCATTATAGAAGGTTAGGAGCCACCATGTGGTTGCTGGGAATTGAACTCAGGACCTTTGGAAGAGCAGACAGTGCTCTTAACCTCTGAGCCATCTCTCCAGCCCCTAACAATGTTTTTAATCCTCCCTCTCATCTCAAAAATCACTTCAAAAGCCAGGTGTGGCGGTGCACACCTTTAGTCCCAGCTCTTGGGAGGCAGAGGCAGGTGGATCTTTGAGTATGAGGCCAGCCTGGTCTACAGGGCGAGTTCTAGGACAGCCAGAGAGCTACACTTAGAAACAAAACAGAGCAGAACCAAAACCTTCTATCATGCTTCAACTCCCCAAATGCTGGGATTGCGGGTTTGTGGTGCCGCAAGCCAGGTAGAAACACCTCGAGTATTTCATCCTCTGCTTCCCACTTCTCCCCAGGTCCCTTCTTCTGGATGTTTCTTCAGTTCTGTTTTATGTCTAGATTATTTTGACTTTTAAATTTTTTTTTTTTTCGAGTCAGGCTTTCTCTGTGTAGTCTTGGCTGCCTAGGATTCACTTTGTAGACCAGGCTGGCCTCAAAATCGGAGATCTGCCTGCCTCTGCCTCCCGAGTGTTGGGATTACAGATGTGTGGCCCTGTGCCTGTCGTGGAATATCCTGACTTAAAAGCTGGCTTTAGGGAGCGAGAGAGATGGCTCAGCGGTTAAGATCACGTACTGCTCTTGTAGGGGGACCAGGGTTTGGTTCCCAGCCCCCACATCAGAGCCCTGTAGCTCCAGCTCCAAGAAACCTAACACCCTTCTCAGGTCTCCTCAGGCACCTGCATGCAAACGCTGCCATTTGAGCTGGGCACGCCTGTGATCCCAGCACTCTGGGAGGCAGAGGCAGGCAGATCGCTGTGAGTTCGAGGCCTGCCTGGTCTACAGAGCGAGTCCAAGGCTACACAGAGAAGCCGTGTCTCAAAAACAAAACAAAAAGAATAGAGGCTCTGTTTTTTGTTTTTGTTTTTTTTTTTTTTTTTTTAATTCAATTTACATCTAGGTCATAGGCCCCTCCTTCCTCTCCTCCCAGTCCCACGCTCCCGCTTGCATCCCCCCTACCCAAGACACCCCATCTGTTCACCTGAGGACTGAGTTTCCTTCCCCTGTGGCCTGGTGGGGAAGTCTCATCAGGGGGAAGCGATCAAAAAGCAGGCAACATGGTCTCTGTAAGAGATCCACTCCTCTAGTGGGCCCACATGAAGCCTAAGATGCCCATTGGGCAAGGCTCTGGTCTTAAGAGTGAGCTAACCCAGCTCTCTCATGCGTCCCATGAGACTTGACTAGTTAAACCTACCTTTTGAGCCATTGTAAGGACTGCCTCACAAAGCGTCTTTTTCTTAAAAGTTCACACAAGCGCTGATGGGCATGGAAGTTTTTTCAGGGGCTGCATGGACAGGGGACAGGACGGTCTGGAGGACTGTAACATTTTGGAATGCCGGCAGCGTGTTCAAGCTGGTAGGTGTTGGGAACAAGCTGTGACTGGAAGAAGCCAGAAAGACAGAGTCTGGCGGGCCTGCCCTGCCGGGGTAAGGCGGAGGAGGAAGGCCGGACTTTGCTGGGAGTTGTGCTGAGGAGCTGGGAGTTGAGAAGTGCACATTGCCATAAATGGTCGGCTCCTGCTCAGAGCAGCTGAGCTCACTCCCCGGCTTCCGGACCTCACACTGGAAGTTTCGATTTAAGCATGTTTCCTGCCTTTTCCTGAGATCTCTGGAGGAGCAGGACAGCAGTTTCTCCATTACCAGATGTGCACTCCTGGGCGCCGCTCCCTGAGAGGGCAGAGTCACTGCCAGTAATGACGTGAGGGTACTCAAACAAGGCTTCACTTTCCCTTTGAAAATTACGTTGCTTTTTTACGCGCACGCGCGCGCGCGTGTCACCGGCGTGTAAGCTGACGTACGCGCAGTGCCCCCGAAGGCCGGAAGAGGGCGCCGGATCTCCTGACCCGGGGTCTGGCCGTGCTTGGCCGTTGCAGAGCGCTGGGAATGCAACCGGGGTGCTCACCTCGACGGCAGCCGGGGCGCTTCTCTCCAACCTGCTTGGCAGATCTTTCAGGTCTCGGCTTGCCGGGCCAGGCTAGCTCCTCAGCTTCGTGCACACAGAGGCCGGGTCCGCCCCGTCCGTCATTTTGCTTCAGTGAGTAAAAGCCTGGAGGCCCTGTCTGCTGTCTCCACCCCAGGGCCGGGGCTAACACCTTCCGGCCCGTGCTTTGAACACTGCCTCCGCGGTCAGTTCGGTTCGGAGGGGCTCTTCTGACGTTCAGTGACCACGGCTGCCACAGCATGCACGCAGGGACACTGGACCTCCTCGAACCGCAGCTGCCGGCAGCTCATTCCTATGGGCGTG
Organism: Psammomys obesus; assembly: GCF_907164565.1. Taxonomy (NCBI): domain Eukaryota; kingdom Metazoa; phylum Chordata; class Mammalia; order Rodentia; family Muridae; genus Psammomys; species Psammomys obesus. The sequence goes on from NW_026595981.1 coordinate 21,302,054, forward strand.
TCCTGGAAACCGAACCCAGGTGGGTGCCGTGCAAGCGCGGTCCGTGCTGCTGACTGCCGAATCGCTCTCCAGCCTCCCTGTCAATAACCAGACCCGCCCTCACTCACAGAGATCCGCTTGCCGCCACCTCCAAGGGCTAGGATCCACCGAGGTGTTTTAATCCGTGACTGAAACGTACATCCACCGCAGCAAACGGCACGCCGTGAAACTGCACAAGGCCGTTCTGTCATAACAAACGGGATAAAGCCGGGGTGCTTCTCGCTACGTGACGTTCACACGCCAGCAAGAAGCCGTGTCTGTCCAGCACTCACAGGGCACGGTCAAGGATGGACCACAAATGACGGAGTCATTTAAAACTACCCACATGGCCAGGAATAGTGGACTAAGCCCTTGGTCCCAGCACTCAGAAGGCAGAGGCAGGCAGATCTCCATGAGTTCAAAGGCCAGCCTGGTCTACACAGGGCTAGGCAGACCTACATAGTGAGATGCTGTCCCTGTCTCAAAAACAAACTCTTCCTGCACTATATATCTGAGGTCCTTCCTGTCCTGCATTCCCCTCCCCCCCTCCTCTCATGCTGAAACTGAACCCAGGAAGTCACACAATAGGACCAGTGACCTCTACCCCCGGCACTAGCATGCTGGATTTCTTTGCTGGGAGGAGGAGGCAGTCCCTGGATTGGTGAGGCAAGCAGAAAGTGGAAGCAGAAGAGTTGCCGGGGCTGGCACGGCCTACATCCAGCAGAGGAGCATGCGCCCTGAGAGGCACTCCAGGAGTCCTTAACAGCTTTGGCGATTTGCAGTCCCTGCAGTTGGGGACGGTGAGGACAGGTTCTAGCGGTTTTCTCAGCTGGCTATTATCTCTTCCTGCAAGACCGTGGTAAAAATCCATCACTACGGAACTGTCTAACCCAGTTAATGGTGATAACAGCCAGATGTTTAGGCTGAAGATGGAATTGACAGTGGCGGGAGGTAGGGACAGAGAGGCACGGGAGTGGTCAGTCTGCCTTGTGTGAAGCTGTCTAAAAATCAATTTACAAACCGGAACTTCACACTCAGGCAGGATTGCGAGACAGCTGACATCTCCGGGGACAAGAACACTGACAGACATCACTTAGAACCAGCGAAGCCAGATGTGCTAAACCTCACTCCTCCCTCACTCCAGTGAGTCTGCCGAGTGCACGGTCGTGGGCAGCATGTCTAGAGCCTGGAACATCAAAGATGGCAAAGGTGTGGCATACTGGGTTGCACAGGGGACAGGAACAGGAGCAGAGCCTATCTCTATCCCTGTACACACTAGCCCAGACAAGCACAGCTAGGACAGGTGTGGCACCCACCTGAGGTCCTCCTACAGTGAGGAGTTCTAGGCTAGTCTGGCTAGCCTAGAATCTACTTTTTAAAAAAAGGGGAGGGGAGAAAAGAAAGAAAAAGGGAAGGAAGGATAGCTGCTAAGTTTACCTGTTAAACAAGGCTATTCCACTAACACCTTTAATGCCAGCACCCGGGAGGAAGAGGCAGGCAGATCCACTTCCAAGATGGCCAGGGCTACACAGGGAAAACCTTTCTTGAAGTAGGGGGGAAAGTGCTGAGGAGCTGAAGAGGTGGCTCAGAGGTTAAGAGCACCGGTTGTTCTTCCAGAAGTCTTGTATTTAATTCCTAGCACCCACTTGGTGGCTCACCACCATCTACAGTGACATCTGGTGTCCTCTTCTGGCCTGCAGGTACAGATGCAGGCACAGCACAGTATACATAATAAATAAATCTTAAACACTAAGTGCTCCCGGGCTTGTTGAGAACTCTCCCTCGGGCTGGAGAGATGGCTCAGAGGTTAAGAGCACTGACTGCTCCTCCAGAGGTCCTGAGTTCCAATTCCCAGCAATCACATGGTGGCTCACAACCATCTATGAGGAGATCTGGTGCCCTCTTCTGGCCTGCAGGTGTACATGCAGGCACAACATTGTATACGTAATAAATAAATATTAAAAAAAGAAAAAAAAAACTCTCCCTCTCTCCCCTCAATCTCTACTTCGGATTGCACCCAGGGCCTTATGCAATGCTAGGCAAGTACTTCACCACTGAGCTCTGTCTCCACCCTTGAGAAGAAAAAGTATATAGCCCAGGCTAGCGTGAAATAGAATCCTTCTGCCTCTATATTCCAGGTCCTGGGACTCTGGGAATTCAGTGCCGTGCTCAGCGGTCCCCTCCTTTGGAGGCAGGGTCTTGTGTCTCACGAGGATGATACTGAAGTTTTGATCCTCTTCTCCACCTCCCTCCGGAGCACGGGAATGGTAGCAAGCCTGGGCACCATTTATAGGCTGTTAGGGATTGGACTCAGGATTTTGTGCACCACAGACAACGACTTTACCAACTGAGTCACATCCCCAATCCTTACCCACCCCAACCCCCATGCACCCAGCCCAAGCCTCTTTTGTTTTTAATTGAGTTGGTTTCTGTAGCCCAGGCTGGTCTGAAACTCATGGGTCAAATAATTCTCCTGTGGAATCTTGTGCATGATATCACACCTGGTTTCCTTCCCCCCCCCCCCCCCCGCCCCACAATTGGGAAAATAAATATGTATCACTATTGTACAGTAGACGGAACCAAAAACTTTGCCATGCTAAGCAAATTCCCTACCACCAAGCTCCATTTCCGGTCTTGTATCACAGTTCAAACAGGAAATAGTTTTGAATGGGCAGAGGTTAGTAACACAATGTTCTCGGATGAATTGTTACAATCCTAGGGAAAGAAAACAGGCAACAATTTTCTGTCACATATCAAAATATACTTACAGCTATCAGGTGCAGAAAAGGGTGACTTTCTAGAACCTTCTTCAGATTTGGCATGATGTCTCTTTTTCTTTTCTGCTTTTGAGACTATATCTCATTTTGTAGCCTAGGTTGGCCTCAAAACTTGCTACACTTGTTTCTCTCAGCCAGCTGTGGTGAAACACCTCTGTAATCTCCCCATCTGGGGGGTAGGGTGAGGCGGTGCTGAGTCAAGGGTTCAAGGCCAGCCAGGACTACAGAGTAAAACCTTGTCTAAAAGCAAATAAAGATCTGAGCTAGGAAGACGGTTGTCAGCACAGCAAGAGGACCTGTGCTCAGATCCCAGACACCCATGCTGAGGAAGAGCAGACAAGGTAGTTCACATCTGTAATCTCAGGGCTTGGAAGAAAGACAAGAAGATCCCAGGAGCCTGTATGGCAGTTAATCGAACTTGTGGGCTCCAGTATCAGTTTATCAAACCAGTGAGCTCTCAGTAAGAGAGCCTGTCTCAAAAAAACAAAGTTGAGATGGGCACGGTGGTATCTGCCTTTAATCCCAGCACTCAGGAAGCAGAGGCAGGTGGATCTCTGTGAGATCCTCAGATGGCCAGCCTGGACCCTATCTCAAAAAAACAAAAAACAAAACAAAACAAGAACAAAAAACGAACACCAAACTAAAAGTAAAGTGGAAAAACAATGGAGGGCACTGTTCAACCTCAGAACCATAGATCCTCTCCAGGAACACGTGCTCATGGTGAAAATCTCCAGTGAAAAATGACTGGATGGTGTTTTCAGTCTCCTCGTGGTTCTGCTCACAGTTTGAGGGGAAATAGCTCACAGTGGAGACACTCTGGCAGCAGGAGTGAGAAGCAGAAGGTCTCAGTGTCCACAGTCAGGAAGAAGAACATCATCATCATCATCATCATCATCATCATCATCATTATTATTATTATTATTATTATTATTATTATTTTGAGACAGGGTCTTTAACTTGCTCCACAGCCCAGGCTGATTTTTCTGTTGTTTTCCAGGCAGGTTTTGTCTCAAGACCAGGCTGATCTTGAACTCAGAGATCTGCCAGTCTTCCAAATGCTAGAATTATAGACGAGAGCCACCTTGTCTCAGTGCAACATGACCTTCCAATTATACCTCCCTCTCCTGAGTGCTGTGACTACAGACAGCCACCACCATGCCTGGCTTTTCTTTCATTTTTTAAATTTATTTTTATTTTATGTACCCTGGTGTTTTGCCTGAATGTATGTCTGTGGGTGTGAGATCTTGGAGTTACAGTTGTGAGCTGCCATGAGGGTGCTGGCAATTGAACCCAGCTCTCGAAGAACAGCCAGTGCTCTGAACCACTGAGCCATCTCTCCACCATCCCCACCCTGGGTTTTTCTCTTAAGGCTATTCACCTTTAACTGCAGTTTGAACTTGGAATCCTGTCCCCCTAGTGACTTTAGGTGTGTACCAAGACTGGTGGTTGTTGTTCTTCGTCCTTTTTGGGGGTGGGGTGGAGGGGAAGACAAGGTTTCTCTGTGTAGCCCTGCCTTTCCTGAAATCACTCTATAGAACTGGCTGGCCTTGAACTCACAGAGATCTGCCTTCCTCTGCCTCCCAAGTGCTGGGACTAAAGGCATGCGCCACCACTGCCTAGCTGACTTTTTTTTTTTTTTTTTAATTCTTTTATTTGGGCTGGGCTCAGAGTTTAAGAGCACTGGCCGCTCTTCCAAAGGTCCTGAGTTCAATTCTCAGCAGCTATATGGTGGCTCACAACCATCTCTAATGCTATCTAGTGCCCTCTTCTAGTGTGCATGTGTACATGCAGACAGCACATCATATACATAATAATCTTTTTAAAAAAGATTTACTGGATACATAATAAATGAAAGATTCTTTTATTTATTATGTATACGAGTGATTTTTCATGCACACCAGAAGAGGAAATCAGATTCCATTATAGATGGTCATGAGCCACCATGTGGTTGCTGGGAATTGAACTCAGGACCTCTGCAAGAGGTCAGTGTTCTTAACCTCTGAGCCGTCTCTCTCACTCTAGCTCTGGGGAGGTCTTAACTCACTATTGTAAACCAGGCTGTTCCAAGTTGTGACAATCCTCCTGCTTCAGCTTCCCAGTCGCTGGGATAACATGGGTATACCACCACATCTGTTATTTCTAAAATTACTTTTGTCTTTATTCATTGTGTGTGGGAGGAGGTGCAGATGCCACAGCGCATGTGGGAGGTCAGGGGGCAACCTGCAGTTGGCTCTCTCCTTCCACCGTGCGGGTCGGGGGCACTCCAGGTAGCAGGGAATAAAAGCAGCCACAAGCCAGCTTCAGCTTTCTTAAGAAGTGCAAATGAACGCCTCAGGAAGGAACAGAGGGCTAGGACACATGGTAGACTGTCCCCAAAACACAAAGGAGTTGGGGCTGGAGTGGTGGCTTAAGAGCACAAGCTGGTCAAGAGAGGACCCAGGTTCAATTTCCAGCACCCACTTGGCTGCTTACAACTGTCTGTAACTCCAGCTCCAGGGATATCTGATGCCCTCTTCTAATCTCCTT
>NW_026595981.1:21307384-21308052 GCF_907164565.1 Psammomys obesus
TGTAACTCCAGCTCCAGGGATATCTGATGCCCTCTTCTAATCTCCTTGGGTACCAGGCATGCATGTGGTACACAAGCATACATGAAAATAACAGCACAAAGAACAGAGCATGCAGATTATTACACACGAAACCAGGTGATCAGTGCTCTGATAAGTGGACTTTAACTGCACAGTTTGTCAAACTGAAGCCTGAGAGTAAGGTTGTTGAAGGTGAAGGCTGAAGTAGGAGGATTCTGAGTTTGAGGCCAGACCCAAAAAGCATTAGGGTTATAGTTCTCAGTCAAGGTGTTAGGATACAGAACATACTCAAATGCAGGTGAACTTAATAGAAGGGCTCTTTACAAAAATACAGCTCACGGGAACCAACAAGTTGTGAGTAACAGAGCAAACAGGAAGTGCTCTTTCCACAGCTGCATGTACGAGGCTGACAGACAGTGGCCTTTAATAGATGGACACCAAGGACTCTTAGGACCAGACAATGAAAGCCAGAGAATAATACCATGACCTCAGTTCCTCATCTTCTTAGAGTTTACACACCTGTGGAGATCAGGCATGGTGGTGCTCAAATTTAATCGCAGAGGCAGAGGCAGAGGCAGAGGCAGAGGCAGAGGCAGAGGCAGAGGCAGAGGCAGAGGCAGAGGCAGAGGCAGAGGCAGAGGCAGAGGCAG
>NW_026595981.1:21308062-21331971 GCF_907164565.1 Psammomys obesus
GGCAGAGGCAGAGGCAGAGGCAGAGGCAGAGGCAGAGGCAGAGGCAGGTGAATCTCTAGGAGTTCAAGGCCAGCCTGGTCTACAGAGTGAGTTCCAGAACAGCCAGGACTACATAGAGAAACCCTGTCTTGAAAAACAAACAACCAAACAAACATGGAGGTCGAAGGATAACTTGGAGTAGGTTCTTTCCTTCCACTGCACGGACCCTGGGGACAGGAGTCAGGTTTGCTGGCAGCTTTTTACATGCTGAGATAGTTTATTATTGGCTGTGTGTGTGTGTGTGTTGATACACAGAACAGAAGAATTCAGGCTGGCCAGGAATTTATTGTATTGTCAGGCTCTCTCTGACTTTCTGGTGCTGGAAATACAGGGTTTTGTTTGTGACACTATGTTGCCCTTGCATTCATGGCAACCCTGTGTCTCTGTTCAAATCACCCTAGGGATCCCCATCTGACCCTCCCCCAGAACCAGCTTTTCATAGGGGTACCTAACCTTTTTTTTTTCTGCCCCTTTTCCCCAGAGTCTGATTGTATAACCCTGGCCTTGAACTCAGGGATCTGCCTGCCTCTGCCTCCTGATTAAAAGGGAGCTCTACCACACCTTTTAAAAATGTTGTTGCTAGGGAATATGAACTCAGGTCCTCATGTTTGCAGAGCAGCTTACCCACAGTGCCATTTTCCAAATACTATTTTGTTTATTGTGGCTGGGAACTAAACCCAGGCTTTGTGCAAGCTAGGCAAATGCTTTTTTGATGAGGTATATCCCATAAACACGTGTGTGTGTGTGTGTATATATATATATATATATATATACACACACACACACACACAATTGTTTGAGATACGGTCTTGCTGTGTATGTAGCCCATGTTACTCTGAAATGCTCAATCCTCCTGCCTTAACCTTCAGAATGCTGAAATTATAGGCACAAACCATCATACCTGCTTTGAATTTTCTTAAACACACACACACACACACACACACACACACACACACACACACACAAAACCCTTTGGTAAAATTGTGCCTGAAGGCTCATGCCAATAATCTGACACTGTGGAGGCTGAGGCAGGAGGATCATTTTGAGTTTGAGGCCAGTCTGGGCTGCACAGTGAATTCTAGTCTAGCCAGGATTCAGAAAGAGGCTTTGCTTCAGCAACAAATGAGAGTGGGCACTCACACACACTCACACACTATGGCATATCCAGGTGCATATCCATTAAATGTAATGCAAATACGGTTAGCTGGGCATGGTGGCGTGTGGTTGTGATCCCAGCCCTGAGGGAGGGAGGGAGGTGGATTTCTGAGGCCAGTCTGCTCTACAGATTTCCGGGACCGCCAGGGCTACACAGAGAAACCCTCTCTCGAAAAACCATGAAAGAAAAACAAAAACATTCTATGGCGGTCAGACGTCTTACAATTCTCTTGAAGCACAGGAAAAGTTTTAGTTTCTTTTCGAGGAGGCTGAAATAATCAGGACATCAACTTCACATTGACATTTTTATTAACGCCAACTGTTTTTTAATTATTATTTTTTAAAACAATAGCACAAAAATGTTTCAAGGAAGCAGTCTCACAATCTGATGACCTTCCGAAATACATTTAAGCCACACCAAATATGAATTTCTGTTAACACAAAAAGAGATCCAGAAAAAAATAAAAGGAACAGAAAAAAAGGAAAAATAAGAAGGGAGAAAGGGGCTGAGACTTAGTAAAAACACACTGAGTTAGGTGGCCAGGCTCGTTAGTGGGCACTCTGATAACGCAGTGGCGCAGCGGAAATCTGGGCTCACGGCAGTCCCCGCTGGCCCCTCATATACACAAGCTATCGAGCCACAACTCACAGATACTGTTCGCAAGAGGCGCGGCATTTGGCCTGTCAGGTAGCTGGGACCCTTCTGAGCAGAATCACTCCAGCAGAAAGGCCTGGCTGACAATCCTTATTTCTACTCTCTCACCTACTATGCATTTCAGGGTTCTTAAAGGTTATCTTAAAAAAGAAAAAAAAAGTATATCAGCTCCTCTTATTTAATGTGGCTGTCAAAGATGTTTCTCATTATCTATAAGAACAATGGGTCAGGGCTCGGCAGAACTAAAGGGAGAACTCAGGATGAGGGAGGGGAGGGTTATTTTTTTAAAAGCTTTCGTTCCTTTTTGGGGGTAGGTGGGGATCACACAGAAGGGAGGCAAGAACTACACTCCTTGGTTCAGACTGAGTTATGCAGGAAAAGGTACCTTCCTGGTCAGTTCCCATGCCACAAAGGAAGAGGAAAGCCCACCTGGAGTTCTGCAGACTGCACTGAGTGAGCCAGGACCAGCCTTCCCGTCAGCATCCCCAGCGATGGACATGCCCGGCTTGTCAGGCTGCATGGAGAACCCACTTCACAACAACCCTCTTCCCCAAAAGCCTCTTTCCTTCTGGTAGGCTATAAAACAACATCCGTCACTAACAGGAGAGTGTTCAACACTTTGAACCATGACAGGCTTCAGGAAGTTTCACAGTTTCGTTATGCTCTAGTTTATTACTATCATATTTACATTTTTATTTTATTTATTTATTTATTTATTTTTTTGCTGAATTGCTGATTTTCCTTTTTCAATAGAATTTAATTCTGGAGTGTGAGCAGGAACCAGTTAACTACATTCATTGTCCAAACCCCACTGGTGTAAGACTCCAAATTCTTGGCATGTGAATCAGCTTGGTAGCTCCACCTCATCCTTGCAGAGGCAGCGAGCCCACGGTGCAGAGGCTTCACACAGAAGGCGGGGAGGCTTTCCGCTGAAGGAGGTACTGGTGAATGCTCTCGGCATCTCGCTTTAGCCAAGCAGCATTCAGCAGGATATTTTCACAACACTGCTGGATGGTACGCTCAGCTGAAGGGGCTGGGTGACTCTCGAAGAAAGCCTGGTATAAGACAACCCACAATGCAGAACCACTGTTAGCAACTGGAAGGAGTTCACGGATGTAAAAGCACAAAAGGATCAATGAGCCTCAATCATGAGAGTTGACCATTGCCATCATAGGCTGGAATAAGCAAATCCTTGGGCCTATATAGAAGAATCCTTCCTTAACAAGTGAATACACAAAACCTAATCAAAAAAACTTATAGAGCTGGAACCTGCTAAGAAAACGCTGTGTCCCAGTGTGTCCAATTCGTGGCCCACGCACAAGCTCCATGCAGCCAAAGACAGCTATGAACAGCCTAGTAAACAGTCACAAACCTACTGAAAGCATCGGATTTACTTAGGAACTTGATTGTGTAGTATCTTTCTCAGTAAAATATTTTATTTAACCTGACAGATCCAAATATAACAAGTACATTTTTTAGCTGCTGTCACTTGTGGTACCTAGTAGGCTTTTCTCTGCACAGAGAAGTATAGCCTTGGAAGAGCAAGACAGGACCCTTCAGAGCTCGGCATGTTCAAACCCCCCTACTCTACTGAAGTCTATTTATAACTGCTTTTTCTCTGACTTCATGTAGAATCTAACCTAGTTTTTTGTTTTTCTTTTTTTTTTTCTTTAAGATTATATGTTTATGTATATGGGGATTTTGTTTGCATGTATGTCTGCACATCAGAAGAGGGCATTTGATCCATGGGACTATAGTTATTGAAAGTTTTGAGCTGCCATGTGGGTGATTGGAATTGAACTCAAGGCCTCTGGAATAGTCAGAGCTCTTAATTGCTAAACCATTTTTCTAAGCCCTACCTTTGTTTTTGAAGATTCTATCTATCTATCCATCTATCTATCTACTCTATCTACCCACCTACCTGCATACCTATTGTGTGTGCTGGGGCATGTTTGTATGTATACATATATATATGTATACATATGAATGTATGTAGTTTGTCAAGACAGGGTTTTTCTCTGTGTAGTTTTGGCTGTGCTGGAACTCACTCTAGACCAGGCTTTGGCTTTGAACCACAGAATCCACCTGCCTCTGTCTCCCAAGTGCTGGAATTAAAAGTGTGCGTCCCCAATACCCGGCTTTGAAGATTTGTTTTCATTTAAGTATATGCGTGTGTGCTTTAGAGGCCGGGAGTACTGCAGACGCCTAGGGCTGAAGGAACAGGTGGCTGTGATGCGGCTGGCATGGGTGCAGGAAACTGAACTCAGGTCCTTCTTAAGAGCAGCAAGTGCTGTCTAACCCGGAGATGCTCCTCTGCCCCTGACACATTTATGAGCTGAGTGTGCCCCAGGGAGATGTGGGCTCAGATGGCCAACACTCAGGAGCTGGTTCTTGCCTTCCACCATACGGATCCTAGGGATCCCACTTAGGTCATCAGATTTGTCATGAAGCATTCCTACTTGCTGAGCCATCTCTCTGGCCCTAACCTAGACTTGACAAAAGCCCTGACTTCTTCCGTTTCAACATTCTGCCGCTAGCATTTGGAAATATTCCCTATCCCTCTACTTCATTTCCTGGGAACTTACTCCTCAGAGTTAGAGAAGTTAGGTCTTAGCCCTCCGTATGTCTACAAATGAGCTCAAGCTCAAGCTGGTCTATGGAAAAATTTCTGGTGATAAAAGCCAGCGTTCCTCAGGAAATTGTGAACTGGGGTTTCTGTCCCCCCAAAAGAGTCATTCACTTTCCTGGCAGAAGGTACATGGCTCTTGTGCTAGTTTAAATGCCTCCCACAGGCTCATATTTGACGCTTGGTCACCAGGGAGTAGAGCTCTTGACAGGATTAGCAGGGTTAGGGGGTGGTCTTAGTGGAGGAGGTCTGTCACTGGGAGTGAGTTCTGAAGTTTCAAAAGCTGAAGCCAGGCCCAGGGCTGTTATCCCTATGAATCAAGACATAGCTCTCTGCTACTCTACCATGTCCGTCACCATGATAATGGACCAAACCTCTGATACAGTAAGTAAATCCCCATTTCCATGCTTTCTTTTACAAGTCACCTAGGTCACAGCGTCTCTTCACAGAAACAGCACTCTGGTTAAAACTGCTGGTCTCCAGAATCCCACTGTTAAAACATTTCAAAGCTCTAAACTAGAGTCCTAGCCCTTCTCAATTCCCTAGGCTTCCCTCCTCCCAGATACCCTTTGTTCTCTATATCATCACCAGGATTTCCCCTTGCTGCCACCACTATCTCTTGCTCCAGACGGGGGGCAGTGTGTGCCCACATCCAGTCTACTACTTCTCTCTATTCTGGACTCTTCCAAATATCTCTAGGTATTTTCTCTCTTACTCAGAATAAAATAAAAATAATATAAAACCACTCACCCTAACTATGTGGCAGGTTCTTTACCACATCCTCTTGTATACAATATGTTAATGGGATTTGGAAGATGAGGCCTTTGAAATGGGATTGCTTCTGAGTTCATGGCTCTTAAGCATGAATTTTGTAGATGACATTGCCACATCCCAATGTTAAAAGACCTTGCATGATTAGGATGTGACACATACTGAGCCTAAGACTAGGCTTGGTCAAGGTGCTGGCTGGTCACTGAGTAAGTTAGCTGTTCTAAGCGTCAATCTCTTGTCTATGATAAATGTTTGCAGGATGAAAAAACAAATGAGCACTGAGCAAGACAGGGCACACGGCACTGCAGGACCCAATGCTGCACCCACGATAAGTGCATAAGGGCAATGAAACCACAAAGTTAAAATGCTGCTACTAATCCAGTTCCACTCCACAGTTTTCATAGACTAAAAGTACTTCCGAGTTTATTTTTTAAAGTTATTATTTTCTTCCTAACCCCAAGACAGGGTTAGGGTTTCTCTGTTGTAGCCTTGGCTGTCCTGGACTAGCCTTGTAGACGAGGCTGGCCTTGAACTCACAAGAGATCCACCTGACTCTGCCTCCCCAAGTGCTGGGATTACAAGCATGCACCATTATACCCGGCTTTAAACTATTTTTTAACTAGTTCATCTGGTTTCACAGCAAACATCTGGAAACATCTGGAAACCAGCAAATGGCCACAGGCCTGCCTGTCCTGGTAAAAGGGAAAGTGACTAACACCAGATGAAGTATAAGTGTCAGCCATCAGTAGCCTGATTACTGGAGAAGACTTTGGCTCTGCAGGCTTCTCAGGGCTGGTGTGACACAGCAGCCCTCCCTCCAGTCCCTTCTCAGCAAACAGCACCAGCATTATCATCGCCAACACCTGGAGACTGTGTCTCCCCACACATCCCTGCTGTCCTGGAACTTACTACGGAGACCTGGCTAGTCTTGGAGACCCGCCTGCCAGAGTGCTGGGCTGGAATGAACGCACCACAAAGAAATGATCCTTGGCTCTTTTTCTTCCTTTAGGGTCTCAACCTTCCTAACTCTGTGACCCTTTAATACAGTTCCTCATGTTATGGTGACCCCCTCAACGATAAATTATCTTCATTGCCACTTTGTAACTGTAATTTTGCTCCTGTTATGAATTGTAATGCAAATATCTGTGTTTCCTGATGGTCACCTTTTATAGGTGACCCCTGTGAAAGACGTTTGATCCTAAAAGGAATCTCCAGCCACAGGTTGAAAAATGCTGCCTTACATGGTCACAACACACAGAAATATTGTTGAATTAAATATTAACAAAAGCCAGGTATGGTGGTTCATAAATCATTATAATCCCTGTACTCTTGAGGCTGAGGTAGGAGGATCATCATGAATTCAAGGCCAACTTGGGGTTCACAGTGAGGCTGAGGTCAGCCTGGCTACAGGGTATGGCCCCATCTCAATGTGTATATGCCAATGCTAATGATCTATTTGCCAATGCCAAATCTCTATTTCCTGACTCCATTATTCCTATCTAAGCTACTGTGTCTTTTGGCTTGAAGAATTAGTGTCTCAACCTTTTCCCTTTCTTACCTCAAACCATCTTCTTTTATACTGTAGCTTGACAGCGCTAGAACCATAGTGATGCTCCTGCCTTAAACTGATCAGCACAAGCCACCATTCCCACCTTCAAGCTTAAGGAAATTCTGCCTTACCAGCTTCAGTTTGCCACTACCCTGTCCCCAAGCCTGTTAGGTGTTTCTCCTCCATAGTCCCATGACCTTTACAATGAAATTGTTCACATAATACAATATATAATGTAAATTAAATGGAAACAAAAACCAAGTCTTTCACTAGTTTCTCAAGACCAGTAAAATTTATTCCCCCCCACCCCTGGTCAGACAGAATTTCCCTGTGTAGCTCTGGCTGTCCTGGATGTGCTTTGTAGACCAGGCTGACCTCAAACTCAGGGATCAACTGGTGTGCACTACCACATCTGGCTATAAAATTTATCCCTAACAACAGCTCCTACAGAGAACCAGATCATAGTTCTCAATATTGCCTCCAAGAAGATAAAGGTGAAACTGGCGTTATAAATGACATCATGATAAAGTTTAAAGTATAATGAAATTTAATTTTTCCTACTCAGAATTAACTTGTCCCCTAAATACTGATATTTACTAGGTTCAGGGTCTACACCAAACTGATCATCTCTCTAAACTATTCATATATTGAAGGCAAAGTCAAATTTGTCTTTTTTCTAAGAAGAAAGGACATACAAAAAGCAGATCATCCCAACATTCATTAGAATGAGGTTCACGGGGCTGGAGACATAGCTCAGGTTAAGGGCACTTGCTGCTCTTGCAGAGAACCTGGATTCCTAGCATCTACTTGGTGGCTTACAACTTTCTAGAACTCTAGATCCAGGGTCTGATGCTCTCTTTAATATCCATGGGTATCAAGCAAGCACATGGTGCACATAGACATGCAGGCCAAAACACTCATACACACAAAATTAAAGTTTAAGAAAGAAAGAAAAGAAAAAAAAAGCAAGAAGGGAAACTAGATTCATGTATGTTCTAGATTGAAAAGTAAAAAGTATATAGTACTTTCCTTACCTTAACTTCTCCAGCCATTTTATCAATTGCAAATCCCTCAACTGACAGCTGAAAACAAACAGGTTTTATACAGTTTAGGGAAACAAAAAGAGACTAGGAACAAACTTCCACTTACCCTAAAGACAACCCATTCTGTTCTCTCCCACTTGCACAGATGCTAAAAGGGAGACGTGCACGCTCATAAAACAAACCCCAGTAACATTTTCTTTTGTGGGGGAGGCTTGAACCCAGAGCCTCGTTCAGAACAGGCCTATGAGTGAGATGCAACCTCGAGGAACTCTTTATTTGAGGATAGGCACAGGGGTTCGGGTCTTGCTATACAGCCCTGGCTGATTTCAAACTCACAACAATCCTCCTGCTTCAGCTTCTATAGTGCTGAGGTTATAAGCATGGTCCACCACACCTGGCTGAAGAACCTTTTAAAGAGCAAGACCCCTAACTTTTGGTCTAATACAGAGGTTCCCAACCTGTGGGTTACAATCTCCACAGGAGCCACATATCAAATATCCTGCATATCAGATATTTACATTACAATTCGTAACAGTAACACAATTACAGCTATGCAGTAGCATTAACTTTAGGATTGGAGGAGGTCACCACAACATGTACTAAAGGGCTGGTATTAGGAAAGTTTTGAGAGCCACTAGTCTAATACATCATGGATAATTATTACATAAGTCAAAATTAACAAGCCACTCAACACTCCCACATACCTTTATTAATCTGGATATTAGGAACCCTCCCTGGTATCGATTATAAAGCTCTTCCCAGTTGTCCTTTATGAATTTCCAAGCAGCTTTCCTGCCATGCTTGCTGCCTCCAGCCACTCCACCAATTACTGACACAGTGTCCTGTGGACGTACCTCTTCCTAAAAACAAACAAGAAAGCCTGGCTATCTAGAATATCTCCTGGTACCACAGAATATAACAGACAGTTGGGAAATTAAAGTGACAGCGGGAAGATGCCCACTCCCAGGAAGGTAAGGTATTATAAAGGCGTCCACTTCTTCTTCAACCTGTTCTAATTCTCACTACTAGTGGGAGAGAAGAGGCCAGCATGGCAGCCACGCCTCCCAACCTGATTCAATCTCTGGAAACCACAGATGAAAGGAAGAACCACTCACTTTCTCTCATCCCCACCTCCCACCCCCATCCCCAATAAAGCAATAAAAATTTGAAAACAAAAACAAAAGCTCACACCAGCTTCCCCAAAACATCATGAGTGTGGTGAATCAAAGTCTCCCTCTCTCTGGTTTCTGGAGACAGGGTTTCACTGTGCAGCCCTTGCTGTCCTAGAACTTGCTGTGTAGATCTGCCTGGCTCTACCTCTATACTAGGATTAAAGGCATTCACTGCTGCCGCTCAGCTGAGCACCAGTTCTCTTAAAATGTAGCTTATAACTTACTGAAAGTGCAAAAGTGAGAACTTTTTGAATCAGTTCAGGCGAAAGAGTAGCCCCAAGAACTCTTTCAATTCGGTTTTTCTCTTCTTGCATATCAGCTTGTTTGTGAAGCTACAGGGAAAAAATAAAAAGGAATAGTTAGCACTTTCCTGGATTCTACACATGCTCATAACAGCTTCTCTTCCAATAAGGGTAACTTCTGTTCTGCCTCTCACTGGGCAAGACTAATGGGACACTACATCACAGAGTAAGCACTTTGTCACAACAGTTGGGCACCAAAACCATCCCAGTGAGCCACAACATGTAGGTGTGCATTAGCTAAAGTTTGTCTCAGTTCTCTATAGTAAAAATCTACAGAGTAAGTCGGGCCTGTCAAATTCTTTACATCACTGACACTCGACTGATACTCTGCATTGGATGAATCAACTATCACCAAATACCATCAATTTAGCCTGTAATAGTGGAAATATCTAGTAGCTGGCTGCATTTAAGATAAATTACTCTTGGAGAAGTAGAAGAAGAAGGATCAAACATTTAAGGACATCCTTGGCTACATAATTTGAAGCTAACCTTGGCTACATGAAAGCCTATCGCCCCTCCCCCCAATAACAAATGAAAAGATATATTATTGAATGTTGCTTACAAATGTTTTAAGTGTGTACATGTGTTCATGTTTGCAGCTGTGCTCACCCACACAGTGGAGGGCAGAGGTCACAGCAGTCTTCCTGTATTGCTGCCCATCTGGTTTCTTTGGGTCAGGATCTGTCAGTGAACCTGGAGCTCACCATTTCACCTAGACTAGCTGTCCTGCAAGCTCCTGCCCAGTCAGTGCTAGATGTCAGAGATGTGCACCACTGCACAGGAAATCCAAACAGCAAATCCTTTTGCTGTGCAATAAACTGTTAATCTATGAAATGGAACCATCTCTTCAGCCCCTCAGAGTCACATAAAATTTGGGGTTTGAGAGATAGCTCCGAAGTTATGAGAACTGGCTGCTCGTGCAGGGGACCTGGAGTTCAATTTGAAGGACCCACATGATGGCTCACAACTGCTTGTTAACTCTAGCTTCAGGGCAATCGGAAGCTCTCTTCTGAGCTATGCAATACGCTACACACACATGTGGTTCAAAGAAATACATGCAGGCAAAACACTCATACACATTTAAAGAAAATAGAAAACCCAGAATATTTATTACCTAATGTTCTTTTCCTTTTGAGACAGGCTCTCACTATGCAGCCCTGAGTAGTCTAGAGCTCCTTACGTAGATCAGATTGGCCTCAAATTTGTGAAAATCCCGCTGACTCTGGCCTACTGAGTCTTTTGAAGGTCCAGTATATTCAAGGACTGAACTTTAGTTTTCAGGAAGCATTTTTCTCCCAGAAGACATGTAATACACTTCCACTAGATGGCACTCTAGTATCACAGTTCAAGATAGCAGAAATTATTCTTAAATAATTTAAAATACTCATTACTAAATTACCAAGAGAAAACAGACCTCTTTTTTTTTTATTTTTTGAGACAGCGTTTCTCTGTGTACCCTTGGTCGTTCTGGAACTCACTCTGTAGAACAGACCACCATCACCTGGCTACCCTTGTATCTTGCCATGGTTTTGTTTCGTTTTTCCTGTTTTTGTTTTTGAAGTTTGTGTTTTGGAGAGAGGATTTCTTTGTGTAGCTGGGTGTCCTGGATCTTGCTCTGCAGACTAGGCCGTCTACCTCCTGAGTGGTAGGATTAAAGACGCGCAACACCATCACCTGCTCATCACATGGCTCTTAAAGATACTGGTCTTACTAAAAAAAATTTTTTTCCATGAAAAAGCTGATTTTTGTGAGCTTCCCTGTGTTAAGTAAATGTGGACTATTAGACACTATTGTAAATTCTTGAAATTGTGCCACGATGTGTTAAGGTATCTGGCATAAAGTCTCCTTTATGTATTCATGACACATCTTTTTGGTTCTTTTTTGTTGTTTTTCAAGACAGGGTTTCTCTGTGTAGCGCTGGCTGTCCTGGAACTCGCTCTGTAAACTAGGCTGGCCCTGAATTCACAGAGATCCCACCTGCATCTGCCTCCTGAGTGCTGGGATTACAGGTTGCACGCACCACTGTCTCCCGGCTTATTGTGACATAATCATAAGCGCATAAAACAGACTTTGGTCACACTCACCTCCCTATTACCTTTTCTTGTCCCTTTCCCCCCAGCCCCTTCCTTGAGTTTAGGTTTGTACTTTCTGACCCACCTGGGATAACAGAATTATTCTTAAATCTGTGACCCAGTTGGCACATACCATTCCTGCTTCAAGTGTGGCTCTGTTTTAAAAGACTTATTTATTTCATGTGCCTGTATGTCTTTAAGTGCACTGTGTGGGCACCTGGTGCCCTCAGATGCCAGAAGAAGGTGACAGGTCCCTTGGAACTAGAGTTATGAACAGCCACCATGTGGGTGCTGGGAATAAATCTGAAGAGCAGCTAAGTGTACTTAACCACTGAGCCATCTCTCCAACCCCAATGAGGACTTTTGTTGTGAAGACAGGGCTCATATAACTCAGCTGAAGATGACCTTCAACTCCTGATCTTTCTAGCTCCATTTTCCAAGTGCATGGCTCACTGGTATGTGCAAACATGCCTGTCTTATGTGTAAATCTTTTAATGAATACACAGTTGTAATAGGTAATTTGGGTATTTAGGAACATTTTGCACAATTACTTGGTGACAGTAGCAAGCATATTTTGACCCTTCTACTTCTAATATAGACATCATGATTCTTTCTTAACAGGATGGAAATGAATGCATAGGGAGTAAGCACAGAACTTTTCCCATTTTACAATTTTTTTCCACTTTATTTCTTTTTAAAATATTTTAAAATTTATTTTATGTATATGAATGCTCTAGCTTCATTTCATGTACACCTACATGCCAGAAGAGGGCAAAGACCTCAATATAGATGGTTATGAGCCACCACCATGTGGTTGCTGGGAATTGAACTTGGGACCTCTGGAAGAGCAGCCAAGTGCTCTTAACCACTGAGCCATCTCTCCAGCCCTTGACTTTATTTCTTTTATGTATATGAGTGCTCTACCTGCATGTACACCTGCATGCCAGAAGAGGGCATCACCCTGTGGTTGCTGGGAATTGAACTCAGGACCTCTGGATGAGCTGACAGTGCTCTTAACCACTGAGCCATCTCTCTAACCCCAGCCCCTGCTGTTTTACAATTAATTCAAACTCTGAAACAGATCACTGTTGGAGGGAAGGTTAACTATGTATTAATACTGTTTAAAAAAGTATGAAGACAGGTGAATTGATTTCTTGTTCACTCATAATGCTTAGGACATCTGATTTTTCTTGCCCACGCCTCTTCTCGTGTCTTCCTTCCCATGCTGAGATAGAACCCAGATTCTTGTACATACAAAGCAAAATGCTACCTATTTTTCAAAAGTTGATTTTTTAAAAAAGCTTAGTTTGTGTGTGGATGTGTATGGGTGTAGGTGTGCATATGCTTATGTAGAACAGAGAACAACTTTACCTCTTACATAGAAATTTTGGGCTCCCCCCTCCCTCGAGACACGGTTTCTGTTTTTCTGTGTAGCCTTGCCTGTCCTTGAACTCAGAGACTTTCACATAGGAGAAGTTTTAAAGAAGCTGGCTTACTTATATAGACCACTGGTTTTGGGGGGAGTGTTGGATGATCCTTTCACAGGGGTTGCTAGCAACCAGAAAAAGATATTTATGTTACAACTCACAACAGCAGCAAAATTAGTTATGAAATAGCCGTGAAAATGATTTTACGGTTGGGGGGTGAACCCAACAGGAGAAACTGTATTAAAGTATTAAACATCAGGACGGTTGGGAATGACTGATCTAGACAGGCATCTCTTTGGGGCACAGTAGGTGGTACAGGCTGTGATCCCAGCTGCCTGGGAGGCTACAGCAGATCAGGTTCAAGGCTTGACTGCACTAAAGCAAGTGAGTTCAAGGGCAACTTGAATAACCTAGTAAGACCCTGTTGTTGTTATTGTCGTTTTTAAAAAAAGGTGGGGCAGGTGTGCGGCGTGCCTATGCTCTCTGTAATCTGAACCATGTGGAAAAGTGGAAGGAAGATGAAGAGTTTGAGGCCGGCTTCATTTTTGAAGTGAGGTGCAGGACAGCCTGGGTTAAAATGAACCCCTGGGTCAAAAAAAAAAAAGGCATAATAGCACACCTGTAATCCCAGCATTTAAAGATAGAGGCACAAAGGTCAAAATTTAAGTGTCACTCTTCAATATCAGCCTGCGTTATCTTAGACCCTACCTCAAAACAAAATAAAACAAAACAGGGCTGAAGTTAAAGTTTAGTGGCAGAACCCTTGCCTAACATGCTTGAGATTGTGGGATTAAACCTCACCATTTCAGGGTTACAATTTAGCTTAATATTAAAGTTGTGAAGAAAAAACAAACAAAGAAATCTGAAAAATGAGTTTAACATTTTTGGAAACACCCAAACAGATCTTATACAGTTCTCTCTTCTCTCCATACCCCTTTCTTTCCCTAGGGTCTGTGGTACTGGGAACTGGGCCTAGGGCCTTCAGTATGCCAGGCCAACTCTCCATTAAGCTATACTCCATAGCTCTTTCATTTTAATTCTGAGTAGGATCTCACAAAGTTGCCCAATCTGACCTTGAACTCATTCTGTAGCCCAGGTAGACCTTAAACTTTCTATCCTCCTGCTTTACCCTCCTTAACACCTGTGATTAGGAGCCAAATCCAGGACATATATTTCTTTGCCCAGATTTTTTCCTATTTCCCAAGCTATTAAAGTGGTACTGAGTATATTCAAGTTCAAAACCAGGAGGCAGAGGCCTTTTCCAAATTCACTTACCTTTAGCATAATGTCTAAGGTAGTGCCATCACCATGCTTTAAAACAGTAAGATAAACCTACAAAAGAACAGCAGGGGAAAAGAGAAGTCATTTGAGTTACACAACTGTTATAAAGAGCTAATGTTAAGATAAAAAGCAGCCAGACATGTTGGCAGAGGCCTTGGGGGTGGGGAGTAAGGGCTGGAATGAGGCAGGAGAAAAACCAAAAGTTCAAAGCCTCTGTGGACTACACAGTAAGACTCTGTCTGGAAAAACAAAACAAAATAGCATAAGGCCAGTTTAAAAGAAACATAATTACATATCAATGCTCAAACAGACTACTATCATCAATCACTAATAGACTACTGGTGAACAAACACAGAGGCGCTGACATGTCAGGACAATAGCCTGCACCAGGTCTATCAGAGAAATGCACCAATATTCACCTTGCAGCACTGACGTGCTACCTGAGAAACCAAGACGCTGGCTACAGCGTATCTAAGCAGCATTTGTGCAGGGGTGTGCGGGCCCGCTCTTAGGTCAATTTTAGCTTTATGGACAAAACTGATAACTAGAAGGAGGGTATCACTATGTAGCCCATACTGGCCTGATGCTCAGAGCTCTATCTGCCTTTGCCTCCTGCACTGGGACTAAAGGACTGCACCACCACAGCCAGCTTTCACAGGAATTTCCTAAAATAACTTACGGGACTCCTCAGATCAGCAGAAAGAATCTGCTTTCCTTCCACGTGCTCCTTAAACCGACGTCGGGCTTCTTCCAGAGTTGCTTTATGCCCTGCTTTCCCCAGTTTCCCCAGCACCAAGCCCCTCAGGAGTGCATCGAGATGACCTGATTGGGAAGTGAAGACACAAGACTACTTGAAAAGCCTGCTTTTATAAATGTCCGACCTGAATGTTCTGTAACTTTGTTATACCAAGTCTATGGTCTTGAACAAACACTATCCATTACTCTAAAAAAGAGAACATTTGATGTAATTTACCAAATTGTAAGGGGAAAGGAATAAACAGACTAGACAAGCAAACAAGTTTGCAGACTTTGGACTCAGAAGTCCCAGCTACCAGCGTCTACTAATGTAGTTAACTACACCGTTAAAGAGTATGTGTGAAAAAGAAAGGTTTCTATCACATGCAACTAGAATATTCTTTGTATGATAAACTGAAACCTTAGATTAAAAATGAAAATTCAATGGATTCATCCTCTAATGACATGAAAAATACTAATAAGCACCCCCAACTGAGCATCACCGTCACTGTTAAGTCAAAGCCTTCATGAATAGTCTGGGGATACAGCCTTGTGGTAGAGCATTCCAGATGCTTTGGTTCAATCCTAGCACTGAAAAAAAGTTTTTTTGGGGGGGATATAGTTTAGATTAGAATGGAGGTTGGATCCCCTGAAACTGGAATTATAGACAGATGGTTGTGAGCCTTCATATGGGCACCAGGAACGGAACATAATCCTCTGCAAGAGCTTTTAAGTGTTCGTAACTAAAGAGACATCTCTCGAGCTCCTGTGATGGCTATGTGTGTGTGTTTATGTGTGTGTACGTATTTGTGTGTTCATACCATGTGGAGAGCAAAGGCCAACCTTGGGTGTTGTCCTCAGGAGCCATCCATCCACCTTGAGTGTGTGTGTGTGTTTTAATTTATTGATTGTGTATACAGAGTTCTGTGTGTATACCTGCAGGCCAGAGGGGACACCAGACCATGTGGTTGTTGGAACTTGATCTCAGGACCTTTGGAAGAACAGCCACTGCTCCTAACCTCTGAGCCAGCTCTCTACCCCCACCTTGTGTTTTTGACGTAGGGCCTTATTACTACTTGGCCCTGGAAGGCCAGGAACTCTCTTTGAAGACCAGGCTGGCCTCAAACTCACAGAGAACCACCTGCTTTTGCCTCCCAGTTGTTGAGATATAGGTGGTGCCACCAATCCTGGACACCTTACATTTTTTTTTCTAAAGCTTTATTTATTATGTATACAATGTTGTATCTGCATGTACACCTGCACACCATAAGAGGGCACCAGATCCCATGATAGATGGTTGTGAACCACCATGTGGGTGCTGGGAACTGGACTCAGGTCCTCTGAAAGAGCAGCCAGTGCTCTTAACCTCTGAGCCGTCTCTCCAGCCCCCTCCACCTTATTTTTTAAGACATCTCTCACTGGAATGGACTTCAGCAAGTAGGCAAAGCTGATAGCCAGCTAGCCCATAGCTCTCCCTGCCTTCATCTCCTCAGTGCTGGGATAACAAGCTTGTGTCACCACTCCAGGCTATTTTCCTGGGAGTGAACTCGGGTCTTCTGGTGTACACACTTAGAAACAGGGTTGAGCTGTCTCCCCAGCCCTTACTGGGACTCTGCTACTGACTACTGTAGGTCAAAACAATGTTTTGTTGCTTTTCTCTTTAAACCCCATCTGTACAGTGATCCAACAAAGGCATTCTCCCCGTATCTGTTCTAAATCAAAGGTTTCACACACTTCCAAAGAAAAGTGCAGGAAACATCCAGGAACTGAGCTGCCTGTGCACACTTCCTTCCTACTGTCCTGTCACTATATATGCATGTCCTCTCTAGGCTAACTCCTCCCCTACTTGCTGGGTCTAGACTCCTCTCAATTAGTCAGTTGCCACACCAGCAATAACTTTCTACCTTTTCTCAGTCCTTCTGGTCTGGATCATATTTGTTCTACTCTTGTATCTCTTTTTCAGTTCTCCATTTATGCTCAAAGATCATCTAATTAGTGATGATTTTCCCCAAGTATTGACTCCTTAGTCACACTATCTAATTTTTCATTGTGATACTTTCTACCACCCTAATATAATTTATTTGCTATGTCTCCCTAGAATGTAAGCTATACAGTGCAATGCTTTGTTAACCTCTATCACCAGCTTCTAAAATAGCACCTGACTTTTACTATTTACATAAATATTAGTGAATAAATGAAGGAAAGACAGGCAAGAATTTGCTACTAGCTGGGTGTGCAATCCCAACACTTAGGAGGCAGAGGTGGATCTTTGTGAGTTTGAGGCCAGTCTGGACTACAAAGTGAGTCCAAGATAGCTAAGGCTACACAGAAAAACCCTGTCTCAAAAACAAACAAAGAATCTCACATTGGTGGTCTGGGAGTAGCTCACTGACAGAGTTAAGCACAGACTAGGACCCTATAGGTTTAAACCTAGCACTAAAAAAAGGAAAAAAAAAATCCTATATTAAGATTAGTCAGGAGAAAATACCTCTTTTAATGAGCAGATAGCAACAAATAATTGAGTTTAAAGCCACTATTCTGAACATTTAAGTGACACATTTTTTAAAAGGTACATGCTTATAGACATAATCACGGAAAACACACAGAAAGCAATTAAAACCCTTATTTTAGAAAGCCGACCCCTGCCAAGTGTGACAATTCATGCTGAGGTAGGAGTCACCATGGGCTCCAAGCTACTTGAGCTACTACTGTTTGTTGCTGGTGTAACAATTTCACTAGCAGGTTTAGAACATTTAATTTCTGGCAAACTGCATATAATTCTGGATATAGAGATGTTGCTGCTAATTGTTAATCAGCAGCAAATAGAAAGTAGCAACTTCAAACACATTCTTTCCCCATAGAGTACACTCATCATTACCTTCTCCAGGTTTGGGGTCCCAGCCCAGTCTCTCTCCTATAGGTGAAAAGACATCTTTCACAAACTCCTGGATTTCCTCATAGAAGTCTGTGTGGGACAAGAGAGTTGAAAGAATCCCCAGGTTACAGCTGAGGTCGCTCCATACAGTATAATTGGGCTCATTCACAAAAGCCTCCATGACTTTTAGAACCTCTACAGTGCTAATGATTCCAGCTCGAGCCTGGGATAGGAAAAAACACAAATTAGCTCAGCCTTCAGGTCAAACAAGGCAGAAGAAATAAACACGTATACTGGCATTATCTACTGCTAGTCTTTTTTTTTTTTTCTTGTTTAAGGAAATGAAGCTCAGTAAGCTCCCAATACTGTTAGAATAAAAACCTTATCTTGACAGCCTTTTATAAATTTTGCTATTTGTAAAAGAACTCCTTAAAAAATTACACTGTACCTCCTAAGTTGGGAACAATAAAAACCAGCTAACTTCTTGTTTCTACTCAATTTCAGGGCCATCACTTTGAGCTTTTAAAATTTAATACTTTCAGAAGACCCGAAAAGAGTTGAGGGCCTGGCTCTTGACAAAGGCTCTTTCAGGGCTGGCCTGCAAACTGTCAATCGGACCCTCTCTTTCCTTTACTCCTAAAAGAACATGAGCAGGAGGCTCTACGAATTGAGAGTGCTTTCAGCATTGACTAACGACAGTTGAAAAAAAGAACTTGTGTTCTAGCATCCAACTGCACAAACAGCCTGCTCTCCCAAGACAGGTCTCTCTTGGTAATGCAATCAGCAAATGGGAGGTTTTGTCCATCAATGCTAATCTGCATTTATTCAAAGAAGGAATCCAATCAGCAGTCACAGAGGGCGGGGAGATTTCAGTCCAATTTAAAGGAACACTAGAAAGAATGACAATTTTACCACAGGCAAAGACATCCTGAAGTGACCTAACCTGTTGGGAGTCATAAAGACAACAATATGAATTCTGCTGCTTTAATTCTTTCCTGGAACAAGGCCAAATATGTATACAAGTCTGGGGCTGATTGACTATAATTTGAGTGATAACATACTGTTAAAACACTCTTGCTTTCCCAGCAGAGTAAAACTTAGGAAAAACTTAAAATCACTCTGAAGTAGTTTTTTAAAAAATCAGTAGAAAAATTTCTTAGTAACGCATATCCATCTGTTTTGAAAGACTTGACTTTTGGCCCTATACAGGATAGTTTAAGCAAAGATAGGTTTTTTAAAAAAAAGTACCTTAGAAGCAGTAAAATGAAATTTGTGCTTCAGGCAAATGATACAGGTAATAATCTTGTCATGTTAATTAGTAATTAGCCATTTGCTGTTATCCCAAATGTGCCAACCTTCAGGAAGAATCATATCCTTCTAATATGCTTTATATACTTCAGAAGAAACAGGATCCTTTAACCAACAAAATGCATCATATGACCTAAGTGTGAGATGCTCACCAGAGAAAAGAGGTCATTTTGTAATCCAAGTCGATCCACCGGGGGCAGAGAGAGGTCACGGATGCCTGGCAATAAACTTTCCAGCATGGCAGAGCTGTACTGGGTCCGATAAAACCCAACTGTTCCCAGATTGAGCTGAAAAGACCAATAAATATTTTTAGCTACTTCCTTTCTCCTCACTATTTTTTTGAGACAGGATACACATGTAGCTCTGGCTGTCCTGCAACTCACTATGTAGACTAGGCTGGCCTCAAACCCATAGAGATCCACCAGCCTCTGCCTTCTAACTGCTGACATCAAAGGCTGAGTACCACCATGGTTAGCCACTCCATTTTAGAAAAGATGTTTTCTGAGTGGGCACAGTGGCCAGCCTGGTCTACATAGAAATATTATAAAGCTAATGGCAGGAGCAATGGTGCATGCCTGTACTCCCAGCACTTGGAGAGGCAGAGGCAAGAGGATTTCTGAGTTTGAGGCCAGCTTGGTCTATAAAGTGAGTTCAGGATAGCCAAGGCTACACAGAGACACCTTGTATCAAAAACCAAACCAACCAAAGAAAAACCCACTACCACCACCAACAACAAAAAATTCAAAAATCAAACTGGGGCTGGAGAGATGGCTCAGCAGTTAAGAGCACTGGCTGTTTCTCCAAAGGATCTGGGTTCAATTCCCAGTATCCATATGGAAACTCACAACTGTCTCTAACTCCAGTTCCAAGACACACAGAGACATGTATGCAGGTAAAACACCATAGCACATTAAAATAATCATAATAATTTAAGAAACTTCAATATTGCTTATTCTTCCAGATCATAATTTCAAATGCTAACCTACTACAGAGTACACTTTAAATATTTTTTTTTAATTTCTGTTACTATATTTCACAATTGAATTATTTCATACATAACACATTTGATGCCTTTCAAAATTCAGCTGAGCTAAAAAAAAATTTGAATAATGAAAGAATAGTTTAAAATTCTGTAAGTGTAGATGACTTAGGTCCAAGGAGAACAAAGCTCCAGTTCCAGATGCTGACTATGACAGAGGATCCTAGACTCCTCTCCATATAACAGAGGCAACGCAAAACCCCAGGAGATCACGGGCTTCGGTATTATCACTCACTAATATGGTGGACTTGCAAAAGCTCATGAAAACTGGAATTTATTTTCTTAAAGACAATTCTGGGTTTCAAAGAAAACAGTACTTGAAGATATTTCCTCCATTTATATATATATGCACGGGAGATTATCTTCTTCATTATTTTTACCTTTGCAGTATAAATCTGCTTGGTATAGTATATTTCTGAGAAAAGCAATAGACATCATTAAGAAAAATAGACACTATTTCTAAATTTTGTTAAGAATAGAAAAATGGTTACTTTTTAGCAATTAAAATTTTGGGAAAACCAGTAACTAAGAAAAAATTGCAGCAAAAAAATTTATTACAAAGTGAAAAAGAATACTAATTCACTGGTATTTTTGCAAAATAATTTTATAGCAGTAGCTAAAAGAATTTTGTATTTCAGTTGACAAATCAATTTTTATGTATTTCTAATTTTATTTGAGAATAGTTATATGAGGACGACACAGTACTAAAGTTAATACAACATTAGAATGGGAGGGCAGTTTGGTTGGTTGGTTTTTCAAGACAGGGTTTCTCTGTGTAACCCTAGTTACCCTGGAACTCACTCTGCAGACTAGGCTGGCCTCAAACTCAAAGATCTGCCTGCCTCTGCTCTTGGGTGATGGGACTAAAGGCGTGCGCCACCACTGCCTGGCTTTTTACAAAGGAAGCAGCTGCAGCGGCAAGACTACAGATGTTCTGTGCACAGTATACTATTTGCTCCTCCTTCCCCTTCTTTTTAAATAGAGTCTCACTTGGCTTGGCCACCTCTAACTCTCACCCCTGCCTCAGCCTACTGGCTGATACAGGTACAGGAGCGCATGGCCAATCCCAGTTAACTCTTGCTTTGTGTCTCCCACTCCAGTCTTTTTTCCTATCTGCTTAGAAAGGTTTTTGCTTTGAACGTACTAGCCTAAGCTGGGTGTGGTGGAGCATGCCTGTAACCTCAGCACTCCTGAAGCAGAGGCAGAAGCAGGTGAATCTCTGTGAGTTTAAGGCCAGCCTGGTCTATAAAGTAAGCCCAAGACAGCCAAGGCTATACAGAGAAACCCTGTCTCTAAAAAACAAAAAGTACTAGTCTAAATTGAAAGAATACAATTCTGAGTCTGCCACAAAGGCATAGAGTAAGAGAAATAAATCATTTCAGGTAAAGTAAAAATGGCTCTGCCATTCCAAACTCACCTTCACCCACTGGTCGGGTTTGACATTCTTCAGAACCACACTCATCTCCGGCTTATCCATCAGGACTTTCAGTTTGGCCTGGCTGGGATCTTCACTAGTTGAAATTGTAATAGGAACCATCCACTGAGGACAGTCCTCACCTAAACAAGAAGAGACCAAACAGGACACTTCAAAGACAGCGCTGCACCAGAAGAAACGGGCGATAAGGCAGACAGGCGACTGCCTGGGTTGTAACCAAGATACATTCTCAACCTTACACTATGCCTCCAGGTGACCTGAGCAGCATTAGTGCAGGGACAAGGTAGCTTACTGTCAAACTCACAATCAACTAAAGGAGAATGTTGGGGCTTCTTTTTCCTTTGCAGAGCAATAAGGACAGTACTGAGTCTACTGAGGAGTGAGTGTTCTGAGGCACTTTCATTAACAGGCTCACATTCCTGCAACACTGTGCAGGACCAATCCCGGGAGCTCCTGTCACCAAGGAGCCACAGCTAAAAGGCAAGGTGGCGCCAGTTATCTTAGCTATCAAGCAGACTTTGTCTTATGCACTAACAGAACTATTTAAAGAAGGTACAGTCAACATTCAAGCAAGCCACACACCTTGCTTAAAAGTTAAACCACAGCTCAAGCCTCCCCAACTGAGAAACTCCAGGTTTTAATATCACCTATATTGTTCACAGATTTAGAAAAACCAGCTGGCCTGTCAGTATTACAATACAGATTATAAATATGTGGCAGAAAGTAACAACTATGATACCTGAAGATTTAATTGGATACTAAAGCCATTAGCTGACTTGTTAGATATATTTATTAAAAGTCTTTTTCCCACTAGGTAAGGAATGCTAGAGATTGAATCCAACAACGCTTCCACTGCAAAGAGTAGTTAAAAGTGTGAGAGCAGTCACAAGTAGAAGATTGTACTTCTTTACTGGATCTTGTGAATACAACATGACAAAACACTGGTGACAAAGAGGTAGCAATATATATAGCTCCCACTACTCAGACTACTATTTTCAAGAAAATGAAACTTAGTTTCTTCAATTAAAATTTAATTTCCTGGGTAAAATTTCGTAGGTAAAATTAGTTTAATAACATAGTTATTGAGAATATAGTAGTTGAGAGAAAAAACTTACAGCTTTCAATTACCTTTTTGAGACAGGATTTTTCAGTGTAGCCCTGGCTTTCCTGGACTTTTTTGTACACCAGGACTGCCTCTGCCTCCTGAGTGCTGGGATTAAAGGAATGCCGCCAAGACCGCATCCAGCTAAATTCCCACTCTTATTAGACAGATGACTTTGAGCAAAAAGAAAATTTTGGCGGTAGTGGTGGAACAACTGAGACAAGGTCTCACCCAGCGCTGGCTGAACTAGGACTAGCTCTATCGAACGGGCTCATTTCAAATTCACACAGACCCTCCTGCCTCTGCCTCCCATGTGCTGGGATTAAAGGTGTGCCACCACATCCAAGTGGCTTTGAGCAATTTAACTAACTTAGCCATATCTCAGCTTTTTTATGTGTAAAAAGGAAATACTACTTTATGCTAAGGAAAAGAGTTAAGAACCAACTGTGGTGCCCAGCGTAATGCTAAGTAAAGACAGCCACCACTGGGAATAATACTGATTAAGCCCAGGAACTTAAAGAGTAGCACAGGAAGCCCTTAGAGAAGTGGTTCTCACCCTGCGATGGCAACCCCTTTGGGGGTTGACTGACTCTTTCGTAAGGGTCATACGACAGATACCCCGCATATCGGATATTTACATTATCTTCACAATTTAATGTAAACTCATCATAGTAAAATTAGTTATGAAGCAGTAAGAAGGGTGAGAACCACTGACAATAAAGAGTAAGACTAAAGAAATCATTTCTTAGGGTTTTTTTTCCTAAGAGAGGAGGGTTTCTCTGTGTAGCCTTGGCTGTCCCAGACTTGCTTTGTAGACCAGGCTGGCCTTGTACTCACAGAGATCTGCCTGCCTCTGCCTCCCTGAGTACTTGGATTACAGGCGTGTGACAAGCATGACACTTCCTTTTTCACTTTCAATTAAGAGAGCTACAAAATATTTTGTTGTTTTTGTTTTTCAAGATAGGGCTTCTCTGTACAGTCCTGGCTGTTCTGGAACTCACTCTGTAGACCAGGCTGGCCTTCAACTCAGAGATCTACTTGTCTCTGACTCCCAAATGCTCTCACTACCACCGTCTGGTGAGAGACACAAAATTTTAAAGATTGTGGCCAGAATAATGGCTCAG
Organism: Psammomys obesus; assembly: GCF_907164565.1. Taxonomy (NCBI): domain Eukaryota; kingdom Metazoa; phylum Chordata; class Mammalia; order Rodentia; family Muridae; genus Psammomys; species Psammomys obesus. The sequence continues at coordinate 21,331,773 of NW_026595981.1, forward strand.
TAAGTAAGAGCACTGGCTGCTTTTCCAACTGCTAGTTGGTTCAACTTCCAGTACCCACATCATGTCTAACAATTGCTTATAATCCAGTTCTAGAGGCCCTATTCTGGCCTCCTCAGGTAAACACACAGTTGGTGCACATACAGACAAGCAGGCACACACACACACACACACACACACACACACACACACACACACACAC
>NW_026595981.1:21331981-21357801 GCF_907164565.1 Psammomys obesus
ACACACACACACACACACACACACACACACACACACACACACACACAAATTAAATCTAAAGTAGAACAAGACAAATAATAACACAGTATTATTTACTCTTATTTTGAAAACTACTAGTAAGGAATGCAAACTAATTGACTAGTTCCCTTTGATAGCATATTTGCTCACCGACATATGGTCCACTGGCACAGAACTTCTTTTGAGAAAGCTTTAGCATTCTGTCATCTTCTACCTAAAGAAGCAAAACAAAAACTATAAAAACAATGGTGATTTTGGGTGGAGGTGTTCTGTGACAATGCACACGTGAAACCAGTAGAAACAAATGTCTTCCATGATGAAGATAAGAATACTAAAATACACAAAACAAAAACAAAAAGTTACTGTTTAAGAAGGGGATCATGAGCCTCACCCCTAGCTGATAAGCAGCTGCTTTGTGTGTGTGTGTGTGTGTGGGGGGGAATCAATTTTCTTCAGAGGTGTGGTCCCTGGTAGGTTGTTCATGGTCCAGTGGATGGCCCCGTACCCATGTGATTGCAGTGAGTTTTTTTTTTTTAATTAATTAATTAGTTAGCTAATTATTCATTTGCTTTGCTTTTTTTTCGAGACAGGGCTTCTTGTGTAGCCTTGGCTGTCCTAGACTTGCTTTGTAGACCAGGCTGGCCTTAAACTCACAGAGATCTGCCTGCCTGTACCTCCTGAGGCTGGGATTACAGGAGTGCGCTACCAAGCCCAGCTAACATGATTTCTCTTTTTGGGTTTTCAAGACAGGGCTTTCTGTGTAGCCTTGCCTGTCCTGTCCTAGACTCACTTTGTAGACCATGGTGGCCTAAAACTCACAGAAATCCATCTGCTTCTGCCTACCTAAGTGCTGGTATTACAAGCCTACAGCAATGTGCCCAGCCACTTCATTTATTTATTTGTTTGTTTGTTTGTTTTTAATGCCTGGTCTACATGGCGAATTTCAGGACAGCCAGGACTACAGAAACACTGTCTCAAAAAATAAAGTAAATAAATAAATAAAGTCAACCCATTTCATTTAGACCTCAGAATAAAAATAAATAAAAGGTCCTATTCCAATGCTCTGGGAACAGCCACCCAGCATATACACAAAATAAACTTAATGTAGCAAGTGAGGTGAAGGACTACCAAGTCATTGGTGAATGTAAAGACAATACATTTCTGGTTTTAAAGTACAAGTTTCACAATAAAACACAAATGTGAAGGTGGGGGCAACTACAAATAACTAGAAAACCAAAAGCAATAATTTATGTGTTTAAAAAAAAAAAAAAAAAAAAAACTCCCAGAAGGTAAGTCAGTATAATACTTACCATGCAAGCTCCAGGACCTGAGATCAATCCCTAGCACCCATGGGGTGTAATAATGAAGATTTATCCCAGTGTCTGCAAGGCAGAAACAGCAGATCCCTGGAGCTTGCTGTCTAGCCAACCCAGCCAAACTGACCAATCCCAAGTCCCAATCAGAACCTGTCAGCACTCCACGGTGGACAGTCCACTGACCTCCTCCACAGCTGCACACGCGCTCCCCCACCAAAGAAAACAAATCTCAACCCACAGGCAGCCCTGCCTTACCTCTCATCAACTACATTCTGTATATTTAGAAGAACATACAATAGAGCAGATTCGTGCTTACTTAAATCAAATGTAAAACTAGACTAATAATGTGTTAGTAAATAAACCAAATAAAAGAAACAGAACTGAAAAACGGGCATAGTGGACAAGCCTTTAATCTCATCACTGAGGAGAAAAAGGCAGGAATTTCTAAGCCAGCTGGGGCTACATAGGGGGACCCTGTTTCCAAAAACAAAACAAAAAAATATCAAGCAAGCAAACAAGAACGAAAAGGTCCCAGGTTCAATCCACAGCACCAATGAATGAATGAATGAATGAATGAATGAATGAATGAATGAATGAGTGAATAAATGAATAAATAAAAGTTAAAACATTCAGGCTGAAGAGACTGCTCAGCAGTTACTAGCACTGACTGTTCTTCCGTCCAGAAGACCTGGGCTTAATTCCCCAGTACCCACATAGTAGCTAACAATCACTGTACAACTCCAGTTCCAAGGGATCAATGCCCTCTTCAGGCCTTTACGGTTACCTTGCCCACACATGGTGAATAGACATATACAGGAAATGTACCCATCCACATGAAATAATAATTTTTTTTATGAAAATAAAAAATAAATAGGAGTTATGGACATCGATCCAGCTAGGACCGCATAGTGATATTCTGTCTCAGGAGAAAAAAAAGAAAAAGGAAAAAAAGACTTCCTACACGCCCACTGCCATCCTGGAACTCACTATATAGGGCAGGCTGGCCTCAAATTCACAAGAGATGTCTGCCCCCGCCTCCCAAGTGCTGAGACTAAAGGTGTGTGCCATTACCCCAGCAGCCTACTGAAGTCTAAAAGGGTGCTGAGCCTAAAGGAAAAAAGTATCAACTAGTAGTCTGCATTAAGTGCAGTCATTAATAAGTATAACAGTTTTGAGAGATGAAGTCTTCAGAGAAGAAACAATCATTCTTGTGTGCTAATACTGTTTTTCTCTTTTCAAACTAGCTAGCTAGGTAGTCAGGTGGGCTCCTTCCTCTTCATAAGGAAGTACAAAGATTACAGGTTTAACACATCATACTTGGCTGCACGAGATTTCTAATAGGTTTACCTGTTCAGCTTCCACATAAACGAGAGGGAACCCCATTTGTTTGGTCCACGTATTCATCACAGCTGCTATAGGCTTACCACTGGCATTTTCCAAACTTTCCCAGAGATCCTCTACAAGGTAAATGAAAACAATAATCTGAAATGTTTACGTTTATTTACTGTGTCAGAAAATTCATTTAACTCTTAACATTGCATGGCTTATCAACTGCTGTGTCCATCACACAGAGGCTCAAACAAACACCCACCCAGAATGCTACAACTAAGTAAATTCTACTACAAAGAATGTTTCTGGGGACTTGGTGAAGTGCTTGCCACCCCAGGATGAGGTCCTGAGTCAGATCTCCAGAACCCACAAGAAAATTGGGAACATGTGCTGGTGTGGTACTGCATGTCTTTAATCCCAGCATGTGAGAGGCAGGGGCATGAGGGTCTATCTAAGTCTGAGGCCAGCTTGGTCCACATAGTGAGCTCTAGGATAGCCAGGACTACATTAAAAAAGAAAAGAAAAAACAAAACCTATTTCCAAAGAGGAAAAAAAAAAAAAAAAAGAAAGAGAAGAAATTAGTGTCAGCAATATGTTCAGTAAGTTCTAAACAGAAAAATGTAGAAGAATAAGGAGATGACACTAAAAAAATAGGTAAGGACTATAGCAGTGTGGCTTACAAAGAGGTATAGACTTCAACAGGAAGGACATGCAATGGAAAGTAGCACAATACTTGTGAGAGGTAGCTTCTGTCTTAGTTCAAGAGATGGAGCAAAGCAAGCTACAATTACTGGGTTAGTAGGCAATCACAAAATTCTAACAGGTCATAAAGTCATAAATTTAGGGAAGAACAATGAGAAACAACAGGGCACTGAAATTTCTGCAAGAGGATGAAAATCATTCCTGGTGGCCCAAGTATAAGGGAATGCTGATTATTTTTCATAAATAGCACAAATAAAAACACTAAATAGCCAGGCAGTGGTGGTGCACATCTTTAGTCCCAGCACTCAGGCTGGGACTGAGTGCTGCTCTGGCAAGAGATCACATCCAAAGATCTTCTAGGTCTACATGATTGGGCTGGAGTACAAACACGCCTTCAATCCAGGAGACACAGGCAAGTGGATCTGAGTTCAAGGCCAGCCTGGTATAGAGCAAATTTCAGGTAAAGAAAAGCTTAGGTCCAGGCGCGGTAGTACACCGTTAAACTCAAACAATAAAGATAAAATTAGTTTGTAGAAGGAAGGACTCGTGATTCAAAGTGATGTCTAATTGAGTGACAGAAAAAAGTGATGAATCAGAAAAAGATTTGGCAGGACAGGATATGCCCAACTCTCATGAGAAGAGAGGAAGGGGAAGCTACTGAAGGGGCAACACAGAGAGGAGAGCAGGCAGTTTTATTGGGACAGTAACAGAAAGATGGGTTACAGAGAGAGAACGCAGGTGAAGACTAAATAAGCCAAAGAATGAGGAGCCAGGAGATTAGAGCAGATTGCCTGAGTTAGTTTGAGGCCAAGCAGAGCAATTCAGAGGCTGAGAGAAAAGCCAGACTGAGTAAGTTAGCTGGGAGAAGAGTTTGAGCCAGCTAGCCCAGAGCTCAGGAAGAACAAGAAAGGGTGAGCTTATTAAGCAGTGAGTCTCAGAGGCTGAAAACATCCTAGACCTAGATTAAATTGTACAGAGACTAGAAGCTTCCAGGACTAAGCCTGGGTTAGCAGACAGAGGCAGTAGGCCTCCACGAAAACAACTGAAGCAGGCGAATCAAAGTTCATTTCACAACCTCCCCACCCCCAAATTCAATAGCAGATTTTGCTGCTCAAAGTGTACTCTCTATCTGAATACACTAGATCTGCAAATGACTCATCATAAATGACTCTTCCTGTGTAGACTGACATTTTATCTCCAGCACCCCATTGTCTAGTGCTGGGCAATCAAACCCAGGGCCTTTATCTGTAGTTATAGTTCAAGTTATTGAATATTGCCTCTGAGAACAGGTCTAGCTCAGGCTGGTAGTATATATGCTTTATATGCATGAAGCCCCAGGTTTGATCTCCATGTGATAAAAAGACAGGAAGAATGGAGATAAAAATTAAAATGATAAGAAAAATACAAAGATTACCTGTGGCTGCATTCTTTTGCTGGAACTTGGTTAAATACATGTTCATTCCTTTCTTAAAGTCCTGAAAAATAGAATTTTAAATTCAGTGAGTCAGACCTCTGAATTTATAGCAGATATGTACATTAGTCAAAAGTAAATGTACTCAAATGATAAAGTGTCAGATATTCTGAAAAGCGCAGATCCTTTTGAAGCCCACTTTTGCTTTTTAAATGTGGTGCCTTGTTTATCTATTTTTGACAGTGTGGTGGTTTGAGAATAGTCCCAACAGGCTCACATGTTTAAATTCTTGATTGCCAATTGATAGATCTGTTTGGGAAGGATTAGAAGCTGGGGCATTCTGGAGGAAGTATGTCACTCAGGGCAGACTGAGGTTTCAAAAGACTCTTACAATTCCCATTTAGCTCTCTCTGCCTGATGGTTGTCTCAAGAGAGCTCTTAGCCAGCAGTAGTGGGCACACACGTCTGATCAAGGCAATTGCCTATAATCCCAGCACTTGGGAGGGAGGCCAGTTTCCGAGTCCAACGCCACCCTAGTCTACAAAGTGAGTTTCAAGACAGCCAGGGCTACAGAGAGAACCCCTATCTCAAAACAAACAAAACAAGACCTCTTAGCTACCAGTGCCATGCCTGTGTGTCACACGCTCCCCACAGTGGTGAGGTGTTATTAAAATCCCATTAAGTGATTCTTTCTAGAAGTTGTCTTGGCCATGGTGTTTTGTCACATCAATAGAAAATTAACTAATACAGACAGGGTCTCACTATGTGGCCTTGACTGGCCTAGAACTCATGGTGTAGACCAGGCTGACCTTGAACTCAGAGAGATCCACCTGCTGCTGCCTCCCCAATGCTGGAATTACATGTTCAACTGTTTTTAGGTTTTATATCAGCTTCCCATTCCTCGTTTTTGTTTTTGTTCTGTTTTGGAGAAAAGGTTTCTCTGTGTAGCTCTGGATGTCCTGGAACTCAATCTGTACACTAGGCTAGCCTGCAACTCTGCCACCCCAGTGCTGGGACTAAATATGTGCATCACCATGACCTGGATAGCTTCTAATTCTTTCCACAAGAATACTAACTTGTATATCATTCATACTTCTAGGAAACTCTAATAGCCAATATAAAAAAGAAATATAGATAAGCTAAAATTCAAACCAAAATTTTGTTCATGCTTTAAAACTATGGTTTCATGATACAGGATTAAAAGAATTTATTATTATTACCTTATCGCCGATGTAGTCATGTAGCATTCGGATAACAGATGCACCTTTGCTGTATGATATAGCATCAAATATCTCATCAACCTCAGATGGATGGCCCACACTGACCTGGCAGACAGTGTGATTCAGGGTTATGACAGGAAGCAGATAGCCTGTAACACTGAATTACATAAAAAGCTTTCTAGGAAAACCCTTCTAACTCATGATACTCTTTTGCCTTTAACTCGCTCACTCATAAAAGTATATGACAATCCTCAAAAAATAATAACCAGCCTAAGTAAAACAGGATAGATAGTAGAATTCCTACTGTAGTTCACAGCCTAGGTTTTCTCCTTTGAGGAAACGCAAGCTATTAAAGCTCCAATTATTCTTGAGTGTGTCTGGGGAGAATATTAAGATGAACACATTTGATTTCTTCCACTAATCATAATAGGTTAGAACAGCAGCTCTCAACCTAAGGGTCACAAATCCTTTGGGGGTTGAATGACCCTTTCCCAGGGGTCAAATGTCAAATATCCTGCATACCAGATATTTACATTACAATTCATCATAGTAGTAAAATTATAGTTTTGAAGTAGAAGTAAAATAATTTTACGGTTGGGGGGGGGGTCACCACAACATGAGAAACTGTATTTTAAAGGGTCACAATGGTAGAAAGGTTTGGAACTACTTGTTGAGAACAATGGTTAAAGCAGAATTATAACTCCAGTTCTTTGGATACAAAATTTATAAAGAGCCACCCAGGTACAGTGGCTCATTCCTTCCTCACTCTCAGGAAGCAAACCGAGGGTATCACCTGCGACTTTAAGTCCAGCCTCGGCTAGACAGCGAGTTTTAAGCTAGCCAGGATCGCACAGCAAAATCTTATCTAAAAAACAACAAATAGGGCTTAGAATTGGCTCAGTGGGTAAAACAGCTGGCCACAAAGGCCTGACAACTTAAATTCAATCCTCAAAACTTACACTGGAAAGAGAGAAAGAACCAACTCTCAAAAGTTGTCCTCTGGTACCCAGCCTGTGGTATGTGCTCCCACTCACATATAAAAATATTACTATTTATACATGGACTGGAGAGATGGCTCGGAGGTTAAGAGCACTGGCTGCTCTTCCAAAGGTCCTGAGTTCAGTTCCCAGCAACCACATGGCGGCTTATAATCACCTATGAGATCAGGTGCCCTCTTCTGCTGTTTAGGTATACATGCAGGCACTGTATATGTAAAAAAATAAATCTTTAAAAAATAATAAGTACAACAAAGCTGGGCATGGTGGGCACACCTTTAATCCCAGTACTGGGTTAACTTAGCAGGTGGCTGAGTTGGGGGCCAACCTGGTCTACAGAGTGAAGATAGCCAAGGCTACACAAAGACACTCTGTTTCAATCTCTCCACACACAAAAAAAGCAGAAAAAAAAAAAAACCCAATCTATCAATGAAAAACAAAGTTTAAAAACAAACACAAAAGGTAAGGGCAATCACGAACTAGGCAACTGCAGAGGAAGGACGATGACACTCAACTATGTGCTGAACTGTTGTTGAAACCAGTGATAGTATTGCTCAATAAACTGGCTTCCTCAAAACAGTCAATAAAAATACCCACAGTTCCTGCCTCTACAAAGACAATATTTTTATGTTCCCCACCTTAAAAAGAAATGCTATTTAGAATTTAGTCTTATCAGAATTTCAAGCATGGAAATATGAGCTAATAATAAATAAATAAATAAATAAATCACCCAAACGAAATCACCAATACAGCTTTCTTTTCGGTTTAGAATCTCAAGCATTTTGAGACATAATAAATTACTCATTTCACTGAAATGGTTGGAAAGTACAGCTCACTTCAATAGGATGGCTGTTATCTAAGGCGTCAAGTTCCTGGGCACGGGTATAATCTGCAGAAACAAACTGAGTCCAGATATCATACTCTGGAAAGCAGTGGTCTACACAAAGATACTCAATCCAGGATGCAAAGCCTTCATTTAACCAGAGATGAGTCCACCATTCCTAAAAGAGAGAAAGGTACAAACAAGTGAAGGAAACAAATAATAGTCATCCATTATTTGAAAAACATGTCTCCCTTCTATTACACTTGAAAATTTATAACTTAAAACTAAAATTCAATAGAAACCAGTTAGTAAAGAACTCATATTTAAGAAAAAAAGAGAAGAATAAAAAATATTCCAACTGGAAATACTATGGCTAAGTAACTACTTGATGCCAAAATTTTAAAAAAAGGAAGGAGTCTTAAGTGTGAAAAAAAGGGAACACAAAACACATGAGCACAGACAAGACCAGATATAAAAACCTCACCATGTAAAACTTAATCTGAGCCAACTATGGGGATAGATCCTTTTAAAATTTGTATTTATTATTTTTTTTCAATTTATGTTATTTTTATTTCATGTACATTTGTGTTTTGCCTGTATGAAGGTATCCGATCCTCTGGAACTGGAGTTACAGACAGCTATGAGATGCCATGGACTGGGAATTGAACCTGGATACTCTGAAAGAGCAGCCAGTGCTCAAAACTGCTGAGCCATCTCTCTAGCTGCTATGGGGGTATACTCTTATCATCGCAGAGACTGGGAGAATGAAGTAGGAGGATTAATACTTTGGGTGCAAAGTAAAACCTGTTACCTGGCCCTGCCACAAAGAAAACAGTTTTGGTCAGGCATGCTGGCATACACCCTAATGCCAATACTTTAAGAAACAACCAGGTGGTCGCTAGAAATTTTGAGCCACCAGGTCTACATAGCAAAGTTCCAGGTTAGCTAGGGCTAATGTGTCTCAATCAATCAATCAATTAATCAATAAATGAAGAAAAAGGAGAAGAAAGAAAAAAGTTTAATAAAGAACAAGAGTCTCAATTTTCCTCCCTCACTGCCCAGCAAGAACCATTTATTAAGTTCACTGCAACAAGGCACCAGGCTGGACAGTAAACCAGAGGGCTGCTTGCAGCCAAGAATTTCTCTTAAAAACCCAAACCAAACCACAGCTTTCAGGGCCAAATAAGAAATGTGGAAATTATTCACACATGACTTGGAGAAACACTGACTTGGGTTTCTATTTCTAAATAAATATAAGGATTATGTAAAATTTAACAGCAATATCATATCAGGAAGTAGCTGTAAAACAAATGACATTTAAACATTTTTATCTTACATTTTTACATCTGTTATTTAGGATGCATAATGAGTCAAACAGACCAAAAATAAAATGAGTAACAGATAACATTTGGGGGAAGAAAAATATCCCAGTTCACCACGTTGCAATGGCAATGTACAGAAATTACAGCCATACAGGTCTACAAACATTAAACCTTTTTATTCCATTTGTATAAGAGTAACGCTATTAAATATGTGAAGTCTATCTATGTAGGTTTGATCACAGAAAGTAATAAAGAATTCTCTGTATAATAATAAAAAATGGATGACATGAAAAAAATTTAGGAACTAGCCTTTTAGAAAACACCAGTCAGTTTTCATTAAAGTTGATTAAATCTCTTAGTAATTATATAAATCCAAAACAGAGGCCAGAGAATTTTTTTGTTGAATAATAAACGGCACTTATACTCTTTGAGAAGATTACAAATGTTAAATATTAAGTAATAAAGGTTGTGTAAGTGCCATTTAGATGTTAGTAAACCCCAATGAGATAAGCTGGCTCAAAGCTACTAAACACTAAACCTCTAATAAAGACAGTTACATAAATTCTGTAAAAAGTTGTTTCAAAAACAATAAGCACGTATTTCCTCTGCTAAAATATACTGCTGGTGATAAATCAACAATTTTTCTCAAAGTTGAGCAGAAAGATTTGGTAAGAAGAGCAGACTTGCTGCATTAAAAATACCAGCCAGGTGTGGCAGCCTGTGCCTGTGATCCCAGCCAGGTGTGGCAGCCTGTGCCTGTGATCCCAGCCAGGTGTGGCAGCCTGTGCCTGTAATACCAGCCAGGTGTGGCAGCCTGTGCCTGTGATCCCAGCACATGAAAGGCAGGGGCCAGAGGATCTCAGTGAGCTCCAGGCCAGCTTCAGACGACAGAATGAGCTCCAGGACAGCCAGGACTACATGGAGAGACTATCTCAAAAGAGAACCAAACAGAAACATGGACGCTGGTGGCGCATGCCTTGGGCGGCAAAGGTAGGCAATCTCTAGGAGTTTCAAGCCTGGTCTACAGAGCAAGTTCCAGGGCAGTCAAAGCTACAGAGAAAAATCCTGTCTGAAAAAATAAAAAACACAAAACGAAAACAAAAGCAAGAAGAGAGGGAAAGAATACAATTTTTACGCATATTTGAATGTTGGCAGACAGTTCCAATGAAATTATATTAAAATTTAAAAAAATTAACCTCTAAGAAAAGTTTTAAGCATCTAAAGAAAAATTAAAGAGATTATTCTCAGAAATTGGTTTTCTTTAGAAATGCTCTTAGCTAGGTCTTAGTTGAAATATATCTTTCTTGCTCATTTCTAAGACATATGGGCTTAACCAACATCCAATCCAAGCTTAGCTATTTGGCAGCCCACAGTGCTATGGAGGGATCTGTCTCCAGTTCTTCCACTGCACAGGTACTTAGTACTTAATTTATTTATTTAACTCGATTTCAAAACACTGATATAATTGGCTCCCATAGATAGAATTTTATTTATAGTAAAGGTGAAATATCAGGATTAACAGGAACAAAATATATACAGTAACTGAAAACTCCCATTAGATAGTTAAAATTTTACTACAATTTCTCTGTATTTAAAAAAAAAATCTTTATTTCACTTTATCTTATTTTAGGCAACTACAAAAATGACTCATAGGAGGAGCACTTTAATAAATTTTGGGTTTATACATTTCAACTAGCAAACTATACAAAGACAACTCAAGAAACTATAGTTAACCTGGAATCTCACTGTACAATTCATTCCTCTTTGTCTAAAAAAATGTTTTCTCTCAACCAAATTAGTATCTTTTCTGTGTGTGTGTGTGTGCACGCGCGCACATGCTTACTTTGTAGACCAGGATGGCCTTAAACTCAGAGAATCCGCCTGCCTCTATATCCCAGAGTGCTGGGATTACAGGCAACTGGCTCCAAATTACTATCTTAACATTTCCTATTTACAAACAAATTGTAGAAGTTTATAGTGTTTTTCCTGCTAAACAAAGTCTCATTCTCTTCTCATAAATCTCTCTCTTCTCTCATCTCCTCTACATGGTAAGGAACCTAAGGGCCTTAAGCACGTAGAGCAAGTATCTAACCACTGAGCAATTGGTATAGCCCTGAAAATTGCTTTTCAAAACAGAGCTTTTAAAAGAAAACGTTTCCTTTTTGTTTTGATTTTTTGAGACAGGGTTTCTCTGTCTGTCCTAGAACTCAACTCTGTACGGCAGGCTGGCCTCAAACCCACCACTGAAGGGCTTAAAAGAAAATGTTTCTTTTTTGGCATAGCATCATAGCCAAACTTTAAACAGCGTGGCCAAAATAACGTGCAGCAGGACACAGATGGATGTATTTGAGCACTTAAAAATATTCAATACCATAGTAACAAGATTTCCAAACCATTGATGGGCGAGCTCATGTCCCACAACCAGGGCCACCCACTGGCGGGAGGAAGAACACGAGTTTTTTGGGTCAATGAGCAATGCGGTCTCCCTGCGTTTAAAAAGAAGACAAAACAAAATGGTGAAAGCATTTCAATAAAAGAGGGCATACAGAGGTGAAGGAGGTTCAGGCAGTAAGTCAGATGGCTTCATGTTTGGCTTTAGCAATATCCAGTAAACATTTTCTCAGCAAAGGTAAAACAAATAGGGCTCAGGAAGACTGAAGACTACTTTTTTTTACAACAGAAAAACAAAGACATCCAAGTTTATCAGTGCACTGTCTGGTGACTAGGAAGACTGCTAGTCAGAAGACAAAGTGAGTAGCTCAGAAGACAGCCTGAAGTCTTCTGAGAAAAGGACGTGGAGCAGGCTATGCAGAGCTCAGCTCATCTAAAGGCAACTCAAAGTAGAAGGAAAAATTGTTTACAAACTCAGCCTCAGAAATTATGCAACCCACATGTTTGTGTTGTGCTGAGAGACATGTAAAAAATACAGAATCAGGGAGACTCTTAAAGTTGGGCAATAGCCGTGTAAAACTGCTGGGAAGAAACCACACTGAATGTGACTCAGCCAAAAACACAGCTAAAAATGCTACAAGTGCCAAATGCTCCCATTAAAAATACTGCACTTTCAGATAGTAGTACCAGAGAGGGAAGTCCATCTGCATGCTTCAAATATTCATGAAACTCAGGAGAGGCAGAAAAATTTATCCCAGAGTATAAAGCAAAAGCCACTCAACTGTGAATACGAGTGAAGCCCTTATGAAATCGGTGATTTGAAAGAAAGCAGGGTAATGTGTCATTAACATACCTATAAGTAACAAGGCCCCAGTTCTCCATGGCACCTTCATAAAATAAATATAAACATTTATTGATATATATGCATACTTTTCCTCAAAAATCACAAAATTCAAATAAAGTCATACAATTCAGCAATAAAATGAAATTTACTTTACCAGCTGCAAAGTCAGCAATAGCAATGAGATCAATTTTAGGCAGAGGATAAGGAACATTGAAGTAGTCTTTATAAAAAGGCAAGGTTTTAGCAGCAACCTATAAAGTATAAAAAAACAAACAAACAAAAAAATCCCATGAAAACTTTATTAGAAGTCATGTAGAAATCCACAAAGGAACCTTTCTTAAGCCAAACTATCATAAGCGTCTGAAAACTAATCCCAGAGAACCCTACTTCTTTTGAAGACTGTGTTGGCCACTAAGTTTTCTATCACTGGCCAAACTCTTACCCATTTATAAGTTGATATGAACAATAGAACTACATATTTTCATGATATTCCACAGAAAAACAAAAATCTGTTTTTATACTCTCTCTCTCTTTCATCTAGAGCCAAAGTTTGAAGCCATGACTTCATGAACTGCTAAACACAAACTCTACCACCACCATGACTTTCGTATTTTCTGACTCAATGCCTAATAAAATGTTTAAGCAACATTAAGTTTGGTATATCCAGAACGCTAATAGAAGTGAAATGAAAGTACCAAGATAACTTTCCAATTAAATCACAAATAACCATACTAATAATTGATCAGAAATGTAAATTCCCCAACCTGGAGTTATGGACTGTTGGAACAATCCTCTTCAAGGACATTTACCTCTAGCGCAAATTTTCCTTGCTCTGCTTTGCCAACAGGGGTGTAAACACGGACACACACACCATCTTTTGACCTTGTTTCTACAAAGTCGTATTCACCCACAACAAATGCCACCAGATATGTAGACATAACAGGTGTGCGGGCAAACTTCACTTCCACTAAATTTTCATCATCAGGATATGGCTTCCTGTCAATCACATTCTTAAGGGAAAAACAAAACACAGATAAGAAATTTTTAAAGAGATTTATACTGGTATTTTAGAGTAAATACTAGGCAAAATTATAGGCTTCAATATGTTCCCTTTACCTTTCTTAGAATGGCTTACCTTAATCCCAGTTCATCGATATTTTTATATAATGAAGGTCTTTCCTTAGATGAAAAATGATCTGATAAAGTTCTTTTCTATACGTGGTGATATACACCTTTGGTCCCAACACTCCAGAGGCAAAGGAAGGTGGATCTCTGAGTTTCTAACCAGCCTGCTACAGAGTGAATTCCAGAAAAGCCAGAGCTAAACAGAGAAACCCTGTCTCCAAAGCAAACAAACAAAAATGTTCTTTCTCTTCTTTCATTTTAAAAAATATTTTATTTTTTTATTATTTATACAATATTCTGCCTGCATGCCAGAAGAGGGGACCAGATCTCATTAAGATGATTATGAGCCACCATATGGTTGCCGGGAACTGCTCTCAGGACCTTTGGATGTACACTCTTAATCTCTGAGTCATCTCTTTCATTTTTGAGACAAGGTTTCAGTATGTGCCCTTGATTGGCTTAGATCATGCCATGTAGACCAGGCTGGCTACCAACTCGGAGATCCACAATGATGAGATCAAAGGCAGGCACCACCCTGTTTGGTTTTTTTATAGTCTTACAATAAGAAGTTGGAAACAAAGTGTTAAAACACCTAAGGATGGGCTGGAGAGATGGCTCCAAGGTTAAGAGCACTAGCTGTTTTTCCAAACATCTTGAGTTCAATTTCCAGAAACCACACAATGGCTCACAACCATCTATAGTGAGACCTGGTGCCCTCTTCTGGTATGCAGACAGAATGGCATATAAATAATAAATAAACAAACAAATAAATAAATAAAGATAGATAGATAAATCTTTATTTTAAAGGCAAAACAAAATACCTAAGGACTTACATAAAAAAAGAGTCAACTTTTCTTAAATAGTTTACACGGCAAACATTGGGATTTTTCATTTCAGTTCTGTTTTTTGACATAGGGTCTCATTATGTAGCTCTGGATGGCACTGAATTCCTAAAGATCCACCTATCTCTGCCTCCCAGTTGTTGGGATTAAAGACGTGCCAGTTTGCCCAGGCATGCAATGAGATGCTTTATAAAAAAAAAAAGAAAAAGAAAAAAAAAAAAAAAAGACCTCAATACTTTTCAAATGAAAATAAGGACAGGGGAAAGTGAATTAGAAATGAAAATAAAAGTGACTACGGAATATTACATTTTAAAGGGTATTAACTTCTAAATCTCAAATACCCCCTCTGTACCAAGGCTCTTTGAAGAAACTTCCACTTTACTTCTGGAATTCCTAATGGTTTCTTCAATGTAACAGAGCCTTGGCCATCCTGAAACTTGATTGTAAACCAGGCTGGCCTCGAACTCACAGAAATCTGCCTGCCTCTGCCTTCTGAGTGCCCACCACCACCACCCAGCGGCTTCTCAGTTTCTTAAGACTTTCTATCCTTTGTTCCAAGGAAGCATGTTTGTATGTAAGAAACAAACCTCAAATCTGTTCACACTCAACTGTCAAGGAATGTTCTACTTAGTGTATTAGTCTCCTGTCTAGGAACGTCTGAGAAGAAAATGCTCTGGAATTCTTCCCAACAGTGAGTAGGCAAAAACTAGATGTCTTTGGTTTTGACTTCTGGAAAAGGGTCTTACTCTTACTCTTTAGTCCATCCTGCCTAAAACTTATTAGGTTGCCCAGGCTGGCCTTGAACATGCAGCAATCCTTCTGCTTCCGTCCCTCACGTGCTGGGATTACAGGCATGAGCCACCATGCATAAAAAGTCAGGAGCTGTCAGTTGTGTACAGTGAGAGTCTAAGCCACCTGGTTATTACTGACCTTAAACAATACAGTTGAAGCAACAAAAGCTTATCTTACTTTTATGAATGAGATCAATAATAACAGTAAAGAGAGCATAGTTAAAAGTATAATCAGTCAACAACCTTTATAAAGATACCTTTTAATACAGCCATCGCTTCTACAATTTACTGAGAAAGACAAGACACTCTTATTTCAGGTAGTACACATTAAGGTTGTCCCCTCACGTTTAAGCAGTAGATAATCTGGGCACATGGACACAATACTAACACAAGGGAAGGTAAAGCCAGAAGACAGGTATGATTTCAAGGCCAGTTTGGGCTACAAAGTGAATTCCAGGACAGCCTTGGAAACAGTGGGTCCTGACTCAAAAATAAAACAACCAAACTTAAGAATCTTGCCAGTGGTTCTAGCAGGGAGTCTTCCTTGAGGAAAAAAACCATCAAAATGCAACTAAAGAAAACAGGACTTACTGAAAATAAAGGAAACTAGTAACAATGGTTCTGTAATGCAGTAAGCACTACATTAAGTGGTTCATGGTATCCTAATCAACAAAGCAAACATACCAAAGACTACTAAAAGCTTATTAGCACATACATACCATGTTTGATAAAGCCACTCTGTCTTTAGGAACAACCAGTGAGATATCAAAAGTTGCTTTGATAGCAGGCTCATCCCAGCAAGGAAAAGCCCTCCGGGCATCAGTAGCCTTAAGGAAAAGAAATATAAACTTATATAAACATTAAATTAGCTTCAGAGGATGTTTCATGAAACCATTGCCATTTTTGCTAGCATTCATTTATTAGTTTAGTCAATTTTTTTCTTTCATTTTTGTAAAAATTTTATTTAATGTGTACAGGTGTTTTTTTTTCTCTCTCTCCATACACACACACACACACATATATATATATACACATACACACACACACACACACACACACACACACACACACACACACACACACATATATATGCTTGTAGTGGGTACCTTTGGACACAGGAAGAGGGCATCAGATCCCACGGAACCAGAATTACAGATGATTTTGAGTAGCCATGTGGGTCCTGAAAATCAAACCTGAGTCCTCTTGAAGATCAGCCTATGCCCTTAACCTCTGAGCTATCTCTCCAGCTCCTTCTTTTCTTTTACTTTTTCAGTATTGGAACTGAAACTCAAGGCCTCATGTGTGAGAGGACAGATAATGAGCTGGGTGCTGACTACAGAGTAAATTCAAGGCTGCTACCACTGTCACACTAACAATTATCTGGGAGTTATCCTGCTACACATCATGATGAAATGACCATCATTTGTAACTATACTTTTACTTTTATTAAAATATTTTAACATTTCAGATTTAACATGAACAGCTTTAGTAATAGTATAGACACAATACAAAGCACAGACCATTTAACCCTACTTAGAGACATCATTCTTTCTATGAAATTTAAAAATGGGGCTAGGGAGAGTATGCACTGAACAAGCAGGATGAATTAAATTTGAGCCTCAGAACTCATGTTTATGGTGGTATTTGTAATCTGGGAAAGTCGAGATAAAAAACCTAGGGCTCCTTGGCAAGCTAGTCTAGCCTAATTAAAACTTTTTTTTTTTTTGGTTGTTGTTTGCTTTTTGAAACAGGGTTTTTTTGTGTGTAGCTTTGGCTTTCATGGAATTGCTCTGTAGACCCAGATGACTGAACGCTCAGAGATCCGCCTGCCTCTTTCACCTCCTGAGTGTTGGGATTAAAGGCTTGTACTACCACTACCTGGCTCTAGTTGAAACTCATTAAAAAAAAGAGCTAGCACCTGAAGACTGACTCTCTGAGGTTGGACTCTGACCTCCATGAGCACACGCACACCTGCACATGTATCTGCACCTGCTCACACACAAGCAAAATGAACAATAATCAGGCATGGCACATGCAAATGATCCTAGAACTCAGGAGATTAATAAGGGAGAGTTTAAGGCGAAACTCAGCTCCATAGTGACTTTTAAGCCAGCTGGGGCTACATGAGACCCTGTCTAAAAGAAAGAGGGAAAAAAAAAAAAGGCCAAGAGTGGTGGCACAGTTAGAACAGGAGCACTTGGAAGGCAGAAACAGAATGTCAGAAGTCCTAGGATATTTTCATCTCCACAGTAAGACTGAAACCAGACTGGGTTACATTGAGAGCGTAGGTCAAAAATACTGACTGCTCTTTCAGAGGACCAGGTTCAATTCCCAGCACCCACATGGCAGCTCACAACTGTCTGTAACTCTAAGATCTGACATCCTCAAATAGACATACAGGCAGGCAAAATACCAATGCACATAAAATAACAGGTCATTTCAAAAAACAAAACAAAACAAACAAACAAAAAACAAAAACAAAAACCCAGGTGTGGTGGTGCACGCCTTTAATCCCAGCATTCAGGAGGCAGAAGCAGCTGGATCTCTTTGAGTTCAAGGCCAGCTTGATCTATCTACAAAGCAAGTCCAGGAGAACCAAGGCTCTTGTTACAGAGAAACCCTGCCTTGAAAAACCATAAATAGATAAATAAATAAACAAGCTTACATCGAAATATATTCAACAGCTTTGCAAGATACCAGTTATGAAAAGAAATCAACCTTAGTAAACAGAACAAAATCCTAAAGTGGAACCTATGATACGGTTCTGTATCACGAGAAGAAAACATGGAGCAAAGAGCACGCACTTTCCCAGCACTGAAGCCAAAGGTGTGCGCCACCACGCCCGGCATGGTATCATTTTTTTAAAGATTTATTTATTTATGTAATTTATGCATATGAGTACTCTATTTGCATGTATGTTTGCATGACAGAAGAGAGCACCACATCCCATTATAGATGGTCATTATACACGGTCCCACCATGTAGTTGCTGGGAACTGAACTCAGGACCTCTGGGAAAAGAGCCAGTGCCCATCTCTCCAGCTCTAGAACACATTTTTTTCAATCAGTGTTGAAAAATGAACTCAGCATCTCACATATGCTAGGAAAGTACTCTACCACTGAGCTATGGAGGACTGAATTCTCAAAGTAAATCATGCATCCTATCAGTGAATAATTAAGACATTGACAAAGAAAAAGACAACATAAAGAAAGAAACTACAGGAGCTGGGTGTAATTTCCTGTAATTTCTCTTAAGAGAGAAACCCTGTTATGAAAACAAAAAAAAAAAAGAAAAAAGAAAAGAAAAACAGTTCCCAGCACCTATGTTAGCAGCCTTACAACACCTGTTAACTCCAGAGGAACCAACACACACACACACACACACACACACACACTCTAAAATTATGTACTTATAATTAGAGTCACCAAGTAAAACAAACGGCATGAATATAGGAAAGGGACCTGGGGTAAGTAAGGATGGAAGGGAGGTTTAAAAAAGAGGAATATAAAATATACATGTGTGAAACTGTCAAATTTAATACATTATTAAATTTCATAATAATATTAAAAACAAAAACAGCTGGGCACGTGGCAACACCTAGAATTCCACACTCGGGAGGCAGAGACAAGCAGATCTCTTGTAAGTTTGAGGTCAGCCTGGTCTAAATAATGAGTTCCAGGACAGCCAGAGGTACATAATGAGACCCTGTCTCAAAGGACCATTCATGGAGATAACCTAGAACCCCTGCTCAGATGTAGCCCATGGCAGCTCAGTATCCAAGTGGGTTCCCTAGTAAGGGGAACAGGACTGTCTCTGACATGAACTCAGTGGCTGGCTCTTTCATCACCCTGAGGGGGAGCAGCCTTGCCAGGTCACAGAGGAGGACACTGCAGCCAGTCCTGATGAGACCTGATAAGCTAGGATCAGATGAAAGGGGAGGAGGACTTCTCCTACCAGCAGACTTGGAGAGGGGCATGGGAGGAGATTAAGGAGGGAGGGTAGGACTGGAAGGGAATGAGGGAGAGGGTTACAGCTGGGATACAAAGCAAATAAAATGTAATTAATGCAAAAAAAATAAAAATTTAATTAAAAAATATAAAGGTGTGAGGTTTTTGGATAGGTGGGGAAGAGAGATAAATCCAAGACAATCCAGAGTCAGAGCAGTGGCCACAGCCCAGTACCATGCCTTAAAAAACTAAGGAAATCAAGGACTTTCTGTTCACAGCACAGTGGAAGGATGCCAAATCCGTCAAGATCCAGAACACGGATAATGCAATGTTCAAGGTTCACTGCAACAGGTACCTGTATAGCCTGGTCATCACAGAGAAGGCAGAGACATTGAAGCAGTCCCTAACCCCTGAAATGAATCAGACTTCTACATTTGAGTATTAAAAAAAAAAAAAAAACCTGAATAGTGGAAGAAAAAAACCTAGAGATGTACTGCAGCTAGGATTCCAGGACAACTGCCAATAATCAAGCATACATAAATGTGATGTAGATTTTGGTTTTGGTTTATTTTTTGATAGGGTAGCACTACGTAGCATTCTGGCAGCTTTCAAACTCACTCAGCCTAAAACAATAACAACAAAAGCAATTCTGCTATTAAATTTCATTAGCTAAATGTGTAGATACACATGAATTTGTCACCATTCTCCAATTCATCTTTTTTTTTTTTTTTTTAAGTTTCCTTTTTTAAGATTTCTTTTTGCCAGGTGCAGTGGCCCATACCTCTAATCCCAGCACCGAGAGGCAGGAGCTCCCTGTGAGTTAGAGGCCACTCTGGTCCACAAAGCTAGCCTAGGGGTAGCCAGGACTACACAGAGAAACCCTGTCTTCCCCCAGACCCCCAAGAAAAGGTTTATTTTTATTTGTAAGTGTATGTGTGCACGGATGCAGGAGAGCAGGTGCCCTCAGAGAGAGGCCAGAGGGTGTCAGATCCCCTGGAGCTAGAGTTGTTCAGATGCCCAAGGTGGATGTTAGAAATCAACAAACTCAGGTCCCCTCTAAGAGCAGAATGGTCTCTTAAATAATGACCCACAACTTTCCAGCCCTACTTACCTTCTTTATATAAAGAGAAATAATCCTGAATATAAAATAAACGTTCTAGGGCCAGGCATGGTAGCATACACCTTTAATCTTAGCACTCAGGAAGCAGAGGCAGGTGAATCTCTGAGTTTGAGGCCAGCCTGGTCTTCAAAGTGAGTTTCAGAACAGCCAAGGAAGGCTACATAAAATCAAAAATAAAATAAAATAAAATAAAATAAAAAACAAAACCAAAAAAGAATGACATTAGTGAAGTAACAGATACCTCAAACTGCGTGACAGCAGCATAGCGCACTTCTCCGGCAGGGGTGGTGTATTTACTTCTATAGAAGCCTTTCATTTTGTCATTCAGCTCTCCAACAAAATCTATCTTTAAGGTTCCTGTACCTGTGATTGAAGACGAATAAAGATCTTTTTTATGGAGATGTTAATAAAAACAGTATCAAAATATGCCCCCCCCAGACATTGTATTCAATTGGCTATTACATTGTACAAAGCATTTCCTTTCTCAAATACTCCTTTGGGCACTGAAGAGAGTAATCTACTCAGACTAATCCTTAAAGTCTTATTTAGGGGGACTGCTTAGAAAATAACTTCACTAAGTCTCAAAGTACCACAATACATGAAGAAAACATTTATCATTAAATGTCTTAACACATATTTCTGTGTATGGGACTTCTAAAAATATTTATGAATATTTATAAAGTTAGAAGTATTGTCCTCTTTTTTAGAAAAGGAAACTGAGGGCTGAAAATTTAAAGTGACTTTTCTATGGTCATAAAATTAGTAAGCAGCAAGAATGTTTTCACCTAAAACATGTTCTCTGCCAATTACATCATGTGATTAGTCTGTTTAGATAATTTCAAGCACACAAAGAAAAATGTAGCCAATTACTCTACCATTAAAGACAGCATTTGTTTGATCCAGATAGAACACTGATGACATAGTCTTGTAAGGAATTATAGGGACGATTAATTACTTGATCAACTAAAGGGCATGAAATAAACTCTGAGAACTACCTCAATTATCTGAGCACAGATACTAAAGAAAGAAGTTACTAAATCCAAGCACAAATAAATGCAACCTAAATACACTGCCCAATTGTCGTAAGAGCAAAACTAGTTTTTGCCTATACGTATAACTTTTGCTTTTATGTACTATTTTTACTAACAGAATAAAGATAATTATATCTAGTTTTCACCTGCTAAATTCACATTTAAGGCAAAACAATAATCCCATTCTACATCTTACAATCAAGTCACAACACATGAAGTATCTTGAAAAAAAAATGTTGACTTGGATCTGATCTGTTCCACATGGCTATTTATAAGGATATCTAGAGTGTGTGAGTCTAACCAATAAAGGACGTGAAGGAAAATGAGAAGCCAATCATACCAGATTGTCGTATCCTAATACTTCAACCCGCCATTCTGCAATGCGTCAAAGTAATGATGTCTGACACTGATTCAATGTCACTGACCTTTTCTCCTTTGACCTATCCTTTTATATGGCCTTAAAGTCAAAGTTCATGCCTAAAACTGAATTTGCTCTTTGGAAAGCTTCAGAGTCACACAAGTACACGTCTTGTGTACAGGCAAAGAACACAAGCCCCTGCTTGCACTTACAGACAAGTGCACCTGCCACGCAGTTAGCCTCATTTTCTCATGTTATCACTAAGTGATTCTGACAGGGGTTTTGTTCATATTTTTTTGTTTTTGTTTTTCGAAACAGCCTTGGCTGTCCTGGACTCTCTTTGTAGACCAGGCTGGCCCTGAACTCATAGTGATCAGCCTACCTCTGCCTCCCGAGTGCTGGGATTACAGGTGTGCACCACCACACCCGGCTTGATTCTGACAGTTATTTAAGACAGAATTTCATACTTGCATAGCAAAGCCCTAAAATAGTCTAACATTCCTAAAATAATCATACTAGAAAACAACACTAATAGCTTAACTGAAACTCAACTGGACAGACAACTGGACAGTTTTTAAATCGGACACTTAATCTGTGACATCTCAAGGGACAATGGTACTTTCTGATGTGTGTGCTGGGATGAAGCAAAGGATCATGAACAGGGCTAACAACATTTTCTGCAACTGCGCCAGCCCAACCTCAGGGAATACTTTTTCTTTAGTGAAAACAACTGATTGCTAGGACAGTAAGTATCAACACAATTATGAGACTCTACAAGAATTATTAATTATGATGATAATTAATGATGATAACTAAGCAATAACTTAGTAATAACTACGGAAAAATTTAAGAAAATAAGTGGCTTATTCTCTATCTTCTATAGGCTATTTTCTATATTACTATGTTTTAAAAGCAGATGTATCAACATTATTAAGGTTTGCAAAGAAAATACAAGAATTTCTTAAAATTCCATTACCCTTAGTGGGAATTGTTTGATGAAACAGTTGCACAGATGAAATTGGCAGTCTTTCACTGTCAAGATGTTTTCTAATATAAGTCACATTCATAGTAAATCTACTTTCAATTTTTCCTACTTGGAACAAAAGTGGATTTAAAACTCATAACTAAATAAGAAAGGCTGCTTACACTTTTACTTGGTTTTAAATCTCGAAGGCCATCAACCCATAACAAGATACTGACAGTGACCACTTCCAAAGAGTGGCTTACTAAACAAAATACAAAGTATTGGAAAGGATAATTACCTGAAATTCAAACAAAACACAAGTTAAAGGTTTTTTTAAATCATTAATAAATTAATACGTTTCACATCATACAATACTAATCACAAAGTATTACTATTAACATAATTTTAGGGTAACTAAAAAAAAGGGGGGGTTTGTTTTACAAATTTCATTTACCAAATACCACGATGAACTACCAACTGATCTTTAACTTTACACCTATTCTCATGTTACATTGTTCTCTCAAATTAGATAATTAATTTCAATACCCAGCCTCCTTAACATCTGGATGGCCAACCTTTAAAAATGTAAAGCCAGCCGCCAGCTTACTGGGTCACACCTTCAATCCCAGCACTTGGGCACATTTCTCTGCTTGAAGCCAGCCTGGTCTACACAGTTGGGAGTCCTGGTCAGCCAGAACGGACTACACACTGAGACCCTGTCTCAGAAACAAAACAAAAACAAGAGCAAAAAGCCAAAACAAAAAACAAGCCATAAAATGATTAAAATTAAACATAATGGCACACGCCTGTAATTCCAAGCACTCCAGGAGGCAGAAGCAGGTAGCTATCTGCGGGTTTGAGGCCAGCCTGCTCTACAGTAAAGCGAGTCCAGGAAAGCCAAGGCTATACAAAGAAACTGTCTCAAAAAAACAAATCAACCCAAAACAATAACAACAAAACCCAGTAAAATTAAACAATTAAAATAATCACAACATCCATCAAAAACACAAATGTTGAAAGTTTAGGAAATTATGACTGTAAAACCTACATGTCTTGAAGTAATTTAATAAGCTTACTAAATGCTGTAAAACTAAAAACCAATTTATATAAAAAATACTAAGAACTCTGTTTCTCCATATTGATGCCACTTTACAGGATTTTGAAAACTGTTCTCAAGCTCTTGACAATGACTATGAGATTTAACCAATATTACAGAATAATGCTAATATCACATATGCTTTACTTAGCTATCTGATAACTGGTATAACTGTTAAGTTTGAAGAGACAAAACACAAAGGCTACTAATGACACTATAAGATTATGTTCAATATTTACTCCATCAGCCAAGACCAATTCTATAATATGATAAAAATATGAAAAGATAAATAATGTTTTCTTAAGATTTAGTTGTTCTTATTTCTGCCTAATTCACAGATATGTTGAACGTAAGACCTTTATTTAAAGCAAAAAAAAAAAAAAGCCTGGGTAACTGATTCTGAGAACTTTGGTATAATATGGATGTCAATGATTTTCCAACAGACATATTCAATAATTTAAAATTTAAAACTTTTGTTATTATTATTGGTTAGAGGATAACGTTATAGAGCCAGTTTTCTCCTTCTACCTTTACATACGTTCTAGAGATTGAATTCAGGTCACCGTGCTTGGGTGGCAAATATCATTACCCACTGAGGCATCTGGATGGCCCAATATTCAAGACTTTAATAGTCAACAGTCACACCTGTAGGACTTTCTAGCATTTTTATTAGTTACAGGGGATCTGATGCCCTCTTCTGGCCTCCTCAGAAACCAGGGCAAGACATACACACAGCCAAAATATCCATACATATAAGTTACATTAAAAACCCAAATAACTATGATATCATTTCTAACAATACACAGGAAACTGATTCCACTATTGTGATTAAAGGCCTCTACCAACAAGGCCCATCCATAAATTACTTTATTTTTACCAAGTAAGAATTCATAGTTTTAAAGCAATAAAGTAGCTCCAGGCTTACATATAAGCTACAAGTCCGAGCCAGTGTACCCTCAATTCTCCGTAAGTGCCTGGCAGCCAATGGTTTCAACTCTGATTTCTAAACACTTGTTTATAAAATATAACTGTATTCACTTAAAACAAATATTCATTATGCTAGGCAGGGGTGGCTCATGCCTTTAATCCCAGGCAGAGGCAGGAGGATCTCTGAGTTTGAGGTCAAACCGGTCTACAGAGCAAGTTCCAGGACAGCCAGGGCCACATAGTGAAACCCTGTCTCAAAAAACAAAAACAGAACAACAAAAAAGTTCACTTTTTATGTCTGGTGCTTCTCTTGCACGTGTATATGTAGACTACACACGTGCCTGGGGCTCCTGAAAGCCAGGAAACAACATATGATCCCCTGGAACTGGAATTACAGATGGCTACAGGGACTTCCTGAAGGCAGACACTTGCAGTGGAGTCAGAGGACAATTTTGGGAACTAGTCTTCTCTTTCCAACATGGTATGAGACTGAACTCAAGTTGACAGGTTTGTGCAGGAAGTGTTTCTACCTGTCAAGCTATCTCACCAGCCCAGAAAATATCTTACAGTATTACTCTAACACAAATTCATGATTTGACTAAATATGGAATTCCAAGTTGAAAATCTGATTGATTAGTATTTTACATAAGCAATCGTTTATTAGAGTACACATTCCATTGTTCCTGCTAAAAGTCTAGTTGTAGGGCTAGGGTGCGGCTCAGTTAGTATGCTTGTCTAGCATATACACTGCCCTAAGTTTGATTCCAAGTACCCGATAATATGGGCTTGGTGGTCTGTAATCCCAGCACTTGAGATGGAGGTAGCAGGATCAGAAGTTCAAGGTCACCCTTGGATTTATTATTTGAGACCAGTCCAGACTACATGACACCTCGTTTCAGGATATAAAGCAATCTACTGCTAATCTGATTCTTAAACTTTGAAAATAATACGCTAGCTTCCATCCCATACCAACAGAAATTCTCTGAAGCAGGCTGGAGAGATGCCTCAGCTGCTAAGAGCACTGTCTGATCTTCCAGAGATCCTGAGTTCACTTTCCAGCAACCACATGGCGGCTCAAAATGATCTATAATGAGATCTGATGCCCTCTTCTGGCATGCAGCTGTACATACAGAGCACTCATATACATAAAATAAATAAATCTTAACAAGAAAAGAGAGAAAGAAAAAGAGAAAGAGAGAAAAAGGAAGGAAGGAAGGAAGGAAGGAAGGAAGGAAGGAAGGAAGGAAG
>NW_026595981.1:21357811-21371424 GCF_907164565.1 Psammomys obesus
AAGGAAGGAAGGAAGGAAGGAAGGAAGGAAGGAAGGAAGGAAGGAAGGAAGGTTGGTTCTTCTAGAGCTTCACTTTATCCCCAAAGTACTACGATTTGCTTTGGGATTTTTAAATTTTCAGAGCTAGTATCTCTCCAAAGATATTTGTTGTTTATTTGTTGTTGTTGTTGTTGTTTGTTTTTTTGAGAAGATGTTTCTCTGGCTGCCCTGGAACTCACTCTGTAGACCAGAATGGCTTTGAACTCACAGAGATCTGTCTGCCTCTGCCTCCTGAGTACTGGGATGAAAGGTGTGTACTACTGTGCCCAGACTTTTGTGTGTTTGACACAGGGTTTCTCTGTATAGCACTGGCTGTCCTGGACTCGCTTTGTAGACCAGGCTGTCCTCAAACTCACAGAGCTCTGCCTGTCTCTGCCTCCTCGAGCACTGGGAATACAGGTGTGTACCACCGCCCCCAGCTCAAAGGTGTATTTTTGTAAACTAAAAGCTCTTGTGTTTAATTCAAATTTCTTTCTTAATTTACTCCTTTAAAAAATTTTTTTGGGGAGCTGGACATATGGCTCAGCGGTTACAACACTGACCGCTCTTCCAGAGGACTGGGCTCAATTCTTAGCACCCACATGACAACTTCTACCTGTCTGTAACTCGAGTTCCAGAGCTTCTGACACCCTTACATAGACATACATGCAGGCAAAACAGCAATTCACAATAAAATAAAATATTTTTTTTAAAAAATTGTTTCAAGACAGGATTTCTCTGTATAGTCCTGGCTGTCCTGTAGTTGAGGCTGAACTCCAACTCAAAAGATCTGTCTGTCTGACTCATGAATGCTGAGATTACAGGCATGAGCTTCAGCCACTACTGCTGTGACTGACACCATTGCCCCGCCCCCAGCCCCTGCCTCTTTTTTCTTTAATTAAGATTTTGGTTCTGATAAACTCATTCTCAGTTTTCTACTTTTCTGCTTTACATGTCCTTGTTTTTCTGAAATTTTTACATAAAAAAAGGAGGAGCTGTTAAAACAGCTCAGCCATTAGGATGACTGGCTGCTCTTTTAGAGGATCAGGGTTCAATCCCCGGCACCCACACATTAGCTCACAAACTTCTATGACTCCAGTCCTGGGTGAGCCAACATCCTCTTCTGGACTCCATGGGTTCTACATGCGTGTGATGCACATACACTCATGCATGCATACATACATCCATACATCCATCTATGCATTCAAATAAAAGAGCCGAACACATAAAAATTAATTTATATTTCAAACCTTCTAATTCATCATAGTAGGACTTCCAAGTTATATTGTGTATATACATACATACATTTTTCACACCACACACAAACATATACATCAAATACTTAAAAAATTTTAAATTCTGGCAACCAGACAATAGGTATAAATAAGCATAAAAGCAATAGCTGTGCAAATCTTTAGACATAATCTAAATCTATGAAATTTACAGCAGGGAATTATTAAAACAGGGTCTCGGGCTGGAGAGATGGCTCAGAGGTTAAGAACACTGGCTGTTCTTCCAAAGGTCCTGAGTTCAATTCCCAGCACCCACATGGTGGCTCCCAACCATCGATAATGAGATCTGGTGCCCTCTTCTGGTGTGCAAGGGTACATAAAGGCAGAACACTCTATACCTAATAAATAAATCTTTAAACAACAAACAAACAAACAAAACCGGGTCTCATCTAGCGCAAGTGACCTCCTGATCCTCCTGTTTCTATCCTCCAAACACTGGGATTACAGGTGTGGAAGCCACTATACTCAGCAAGCATCATTCTATTTGTACTCCATCCATCCATCCATCCATCCATCCATCCATCCATCCATCCATCCTCTATCTGCCTATCTACTTACCTATCCACATAACTACCTACCTACATTTTTACTTATGTTTTTCTGGCCAGGGTTTCCCTGTATATCCCTGGCTATCCTAGATATGGCTCTGTAGATCAGGCTCATCTTAAACTCACAGAAATCTGCCTGCCTCTACCTTCCAAGTGCAGGGTTTAAAGGCATGCCCACCACCACCCAGCTCTATTTGTACTATTTTAGAGATATGATCCATCAGTTTGAATATGTACTTTCATATTTTCCAAAATCTGTATTAAACACTTTATTTGTTAATAAGAATTCACAAACTTTTACTGCTAAATATGTCTCGCTATATGATGTGTCACAATAAATTTGTTAACTCAGTTTTTGTTTATTTGTTTTGTCTGTTTGTTTTTTAAGACAGGCTTTCTCCTGTGTATAGTTCTGGTTGTCTAGAACTCACTCTGCAGACCAGGCTGGCCTCAAACTCACATAGATCTACCTGCCTCTGCCTTTTGAGTGCTAAGATCAAAGGCGTGTGTCAGCCATTAAAGGTGGCCTAGCCATAACCCAGAATTTTTAAAGGGGAAGAAAAGACCTTAATTCTTTAATCTGTAAGCAATAATACGGGGAGAAATGGCATGTTTGTCTTTGGAAGCAGTAAAATGCATCATCTTTCATAAGATTTCACAAAAGACACATTTCTTACCTGTTTGTAGAGTACTAGGAAAAGACAAGGTGACTTTTTCATCTTCATTCTGATAGTTAAATCCTGTAGCATGGATTTCTAGAAAGAGAAAGAAAAAAATTACTTCACAAATCTAACTACACTGAAAAGAACAAATCTAGACTGTCAAAATCAACATTAACAAATTTTCTACTAAACTGAATGAAATATTCTTGTTTTATAAGACAGGTGAGGCTATACAGCCCTGGCACTATGTACCCCAGGCTGAGCTTGACCTCAGAGCATAACAATCCTCCTGCTGTAACCCTCCAAGTGATAAAATAAAGCGTGTGTGTGTGTGTGTTTGTGTGTGTGTGTGTGTGTGTGTGTGTGTAGAGCTTAGAGGTCAGTATCAGGTGTCTTTCTGGATGAACCCACCTTATTTGGTTGGGGGGGGTGGCTGTCCTGGAACTCACTATGTAAACCAGGCTGGCCTCAAACTCAGAGATCTTCCTGACCCTGCCTCCCCAGTGCTAGGATTAAAGGCTTGTATTACTACACCCAGCTATCCACATTGTTTTTTGAGACAGGGTCTCTCACTAACCTTGGAGCTTACTGAGGCTTCCTTCCAGAGATCCACTTAGCTCAGCTCACCCAGTGCTTAAGTTACTGAGTGTGTGTGCCATGCCTGGCTTATTACATAGGTACTGAGATCTCAACTCGAGCCCCGACATGGCAGTTTACTCAATGAACCTACCCCAGTTTTTGTCTACAGAAACACTTCACACTGGCAAGAAGTTAATAAAACACAAAAGAATGGGAACCTGAGAACAGAACAGTCCGGTGCTGTATTGCTACGTTCCATTCCACAGGACATACTTCCAACTATAAATACAACTAGGCTATGTAACTACCGAGGAATCAAATTCCCTCTTTAAGTTTTCTCAGAAAAGAGAGTAGTCATATATCTGAACTCTCTTAAAGTAGCTTGTACTTTTGGAGCTTTTTCAATCATCTTATGCTAACAACTGTAAGTGGAGCATTCCTTAGCCCCAAATCAAAGTCTTGTGATGCCCTGAAACTGCATTTCATGACGCTTAACATAAATGGCCAAAGGAAAAATAAAAAGAGCTCAATATCATCAAGGAAATACAAACTCAAACCACCACCACTTACCACTGCACACACCAGAACGGTTGGCTTCACTGAAGTGGCAACAAAAATGTTGCCTAGAATTAAAGCTAATATTGTTGGTGCAAACATTCTCAAAGCCAACCTCGGGGTGAGGTATCAACTCGTTTCTTTAAAGATCTGCTATATCACGTTTAAGAACAACTGTTACAGAGCATGGGAGTGTAGCTCTGGTGCACAAAGCCTCAGGTTCTATTCCCCAGGACCCTCTAATATGGGACAGGTGGTGTGTGTCTATAACTGAAATCCCAGGACTCAGGACACAGAGGCAGATCAGAATTTCAGGATCAATCACAACTACATAGCGAGATCAGAGCAAACCTTGGCTACCTTAGATCCAAACAAAACAAAATGAATAATGCTCATTCTTACATGCCTTTCCTTTTTTAAAAAATAATTTTTCTATTTATTTGATTATTGTTTTTGTTTGTTTGTTGTTTATTGTTTCTTGAGACAGGATTTCTCTGTGTAGCCTTGACTGTCCTGGAACTAGCTCTGTAGGCCAGGTTGTCCTGGGTCCTGGAACTCACAGAGATCGTCTGCCTGTGCCTCCCTGCGTGGGCAACCATGCTTGGCTCCCTTTTTTAAAATACTACTTTATTCTGCATGTTTTCTTGTCGATTGTTAGGATATAATAATAGGTACTTGGGTTTTTCCCAATCGCCCTAGCTCATAACTCCACCCCCAAAGTAGGTCT
This sequence comes from Psammomys obesus, assembly GCF_907164565.1. NCBI lineage: Eukaryota > Metazoa > Chordata > Mammalia > Rodentia > Muridae > Psammomys > Psammomys obesus. The sequence goes on from NW_026595981.1 coordinate 21,362,193, forward strand.
TAAGAAAATAGGAAAAACTTAATCTTCCTTGCCTTTCTCTGCCCGCACCATCTCAGGAGATGCCCTGTGTCATACACAGGAGGCAGGAATGCTATATGGAGATGCCAAGAGGAATCTGGACAGACTATCCTGAATTTTCTCACCAATTTTGTTTTGTTTTGTTTTTTTGTTTTTCAAGACAGGGCTTCTCTGTTTGGCTGTCCTGCCTGGAACTTACTCTGTAGACCAGGCTGGCCTTGAACTCACAGAGACCAGCCTGCCTGCCTCTGCTTCCCAAGTGCTGGGATTAAAGGTGTGTACCATCACCATCACCAGCCTAAAATACTTTTTAAAAATTGACCTAACAGATAAATGTTTGTTAAAAATAATAGTAACACTGTTATTTGATTATATATGCCTTTAAAAAAAAAAAAAAGGTCAGTTGTTCTGAACGTGACTCATGAAATCAATAATTCTTAATAAAAATCACAGTTCACTGGAGTGAGGGAAATGGCTGAGGCAGTAAATTACTTTCAATGCTACCATGAGGATGTGACATTCGTTTGTAATACTAGCACTGAAGGGAGGTAGACATAGGAGGATGCTAGCTGAGACATGCTTGGCAGCCAATTTAACCTAATCAATGAGCCCAAGGTCCCAGTGGGAGAATGTTTTAAAAAAAACCACTCGCCTTTGATCCCAGCACTCAGGGCAACCAGGGCTACACAGAGAAACCCTGCCTTGTGGGATGGTGGATGGGGGATAGCTCCTGAGAACAACTAAGTTGATCACACACACAAATCTACAGATATAGACATTTATAAACACACAAATTCCAGCAAGTTACTTTATAAATAACAACTTAATTCTAAATTCTATATGGAAAAGCAAAAGACCCTACATAGTCAACACAGTACTGAAGAATAAAATCAAAGGACTACATTACCAAGGTTTAAGACTCACTGCATAGCTATGGTAATGAAAGCAGTGTGATTTTGGTGAGAATTATATACAAATAGATGAGAAGAACCCAGAGAGAGACAGATACAAATAATCAATCTTTGACCAAAAAACAAACAACAAATACAAAATAAAATACAATAAAATAAAATAAAAAATAAAATTAAAGCCAGGATTACTCCTGTAATCCTAGCACTTTGGGAGGCAGAGGCGGGCAGATCTCTGTGAGTCTAAGGCCAGCCTGGTCTACAAAGTGACTGCAGGACAGCCAGGGCTACACAGAAAAACCCTGTCTTGAAAAACCAACAAAACAAAACAATACAACAGAGAAATGGCAGTCTCAACAGCCACTGGAACAAAACATTCACATGCAACAAAACAAAAGCTTACACACTCATAATGAACCATCTACCTAAATGGAAAGCATGAAACTCCCAGAATGCAACACAGGAGAAAAATCAAAATGAATTAAGTATGGTGATAACTTTTTAGCCACAACACCAAAGACACGAATCCATGAAAGAAATGACTGATAAACTAAACTTAAATTAAAATTAAGCAAGTGCTTTCCAAAAGACACTGTCAAAATGAAACATTAAGCCATAAAATGGGAGAAATATTAGGAAATCTATCTGACTAAAGAGTTTTATTCTTAAAACGACACAGTAACAGAGCTGGAGCAAGTACAGCTGTAAGCCCAGCACTAAGAGTCTGAGGCTGGCCTGGGGCACATACCTGTAATCCCAGCACTTAGGATGCAAGATGATCAAAGGACCGTGCATGTGAGACAACCCAAACGATACAGTGATGCCTTCTCCCAAATCACCACTACCACCACCATAAAGTGGGCAAAGAAAGGATGGCTTATACCTATAGTCCCAGCTACTTCAGGAGCCACAGTAGACGCTGGAGCTACATGTCAGTGGTAAAGCACAGATTAAATATATACAAAGTACACTGGGTTAGATCCCCAGAGATCTAAACCGAAAAAATATGAAAATAGGCACACAGTACATCATCACAGAAATTTAAATAAAAACCACCACATATTCCTACATACGTATTAGAATGTCCAAACTCCAGAATATCAAATTCTAGCAAGGTGGTATAGCAACAGAAACTCCTTCACTGTTCACAGAACAGCAACTTTGGAAGCAGAAGTTGCTTACAAACCGAATACCCTCGGTATGGTATCATATAACTCCAGTTCTAGCGCTGGGAACATAGAAGCAGGAATCCAAGGTCATCCTTGGCTATATATCAAGTACAAGGCCAAGCTGAGCTATATTATATATTAGACCCTGCCTCAGAAAGATGGAGATTTCATTTTCTTTGTACCATTGTACATTACCCATCAATTATATTCTTTGGTATTTATACAAAAAGGACTAGAAACTTTTAAGTTAAAAAAAAAAAACCTGAATATGGATGTTTACAATTGTTTATAATTCATAAATGCCAAAATTTGAAAGCAGGCAAAACATTCTGCTAAGTAAATAAACTGTAGCCTATGCAAAACACACACATTTGTTTGAGACAGGGTCTCATTATGCAGCCCTGGCCAGACCTTACTCTATGTAGACCAGGCTGGCATAACTCACAGCAATCTACCTACCCCTTCCTCCTCCCAAGTGCTGGGATTAAAAGCCTATACCACCAAATCCTGTTGGAATATTATTCAGTGCTAAAAGGAAACAAGTTACTAAGCCACAAAAAGATAAAATTCCAATGTAAACTATTACAGTAAAAAGAGCCAATCAGGAAAGAGTGCATACTATATGATTCCTACAGTGACACTATAGAGAAGACAAAACTATGGGCACAAGGCTGGCGAGATGGCTCAGCAGCTAAGCACACATACTGCTCATCCAATTCCCAACACCCTCATCAGGCAGCTCACAACCACCTGTAACTCCAGCTCCAGGGGTATCCTACACTCCTTAGCCACTGTGGGTACCTACAATCAGATATACATACCTACAGAGAGACACACATACATATCATTTAAAAATTAACAAAAACCAGAAGATGGGGGAGGAATAAACAGGTAAGAGTACAGATGGATTTTAGGGTAGTAAAACACTTCCTTACGATTCTACAATGGTAGGTACTTTTCATCATCCAATTGTCAGAACCCACAGATAGTATACCAAGAGTGAAGCATAAACAGACCTTAGATGATGATGTTTCCAAAATTTATCAACTGGAACCACTAATTCCACCCCGGGTACAGCATGCTGACATTAGAGGAGCTACTGAGTATACAGAGCAGGGATTATATGGGAACTCTCTGTATTTTCTTCTTAGTTCTGCTATTAACCTGAACTAGCTCTAAAAGTTAAGGCCTATTTAAAATGAAATAAAATGGCCATTTAATTTAAAAAACAGGATATCCCGAAAGTTACTTCTATGTCAATGAACACAGACTACACATACCTTTATCCATTCTTCAAAGAACAACAGCACAGACGTTATATTCCCATTCTCCAAACTCATTATGTTCAGAAATAGTAAACCAGAGACAAAATTTAAAAAAAAAAAAAAAAAAAAGCTGGGCAGTGGTGGCGCACGCCTTTAATCCCGGCACTTGGGTGGGAGGCAGAGGCGGATGGATCTGAGTTTGAGACCTTCCTGTCTGCAACAGCCAGAGATACACAAAGAAAACCTGTTTCAAAATAAACAAAACAAAAGCTACCCCAGCACCCAGAAAGCTGAAGAAGGGCCGGAAGTTGTTAAAACAACAAAAACACTCTAAAAGTAAACTGTATAATTCACTGTAGAATTCAGTGGCAGAGTGCTCAGTATGCGCGAGACCTCTACCCTTGGTAGTTCATCACATGCCCAACCTCTCCACACAAGGCAGGCTGAAATCTACCAAAAGGAGCTAACTGATAACTCCTGAACATAGTTATTTATTTATTTAGGTAGTGGGGGTGAAACTCAGGGCCTCACATACGCTAGACAAGTACTCTACCACTAAACTGCACACCAGCCATAAATATTTTTTCAATATTATTTTCTGGGGGTGCACACCAAGACACAAATGTCAGGTTCCAGCCACCCTGTGGGTTCTGGTGCTCCAACTCAGGTCATGAGGCTGGGAGCGTGACCCACTGACCATCTTGCCCTGTCTTCAAATCTTGTTATCAATGGTATCACAGAAGCAAAACAGCAAATCAGTTCAAACAACTCAGTAAATACATTTCATTGTAATATAGTGTATTACACATTGTTTAGGTCAGTTTTCACTCAAAGTCCATAACTCTCAAAGCCGTGCCAGGAATGGCAAAACACACTTGTATTTATAGCAGCTGACAATTTAAACCAGTGAGCTCTGAACTTCAAGGCCAGTCTGGGTTACACACAATGGGCTAAAAGCAGACCTGCGCTACAGAAGACACCGTGCCATACATTAACTAAATAAGCAAACCTTTTCGACTCACTTTTAATCAGATGGCTATGCTCATCTCACTTCTTATACTGAGGTCCACGTGGTGAACAACAAGTGTAATATACCAGTTCCTTGGAATCAGTTCCCAGGACTCTTTCAGAAGTTCCAAGTTTAAGCAAGTTCAATGCAGCCTTCAGAAATGTTTTATTTGGAACTGGGAATATATCTTGGTGCTAGAGCATTTCCTAACATTCATGAAGCCCTAAACTCAATCTTTAACACTGTTAAATACTGTTTTGTTTTTGTTTTTTTTTTTAAAACTTAAGGGTTTTGTTTGTCTGTCTTTTGGTTTTTCGAGACAGGGTTTTTCCATCTAGCCTTGGCTGTCCTGGACACACTTTGTAGACCAGGGTGGCCTCGAACTCACAGAGATCCACCTGCCTCTGCCTCTCAAGTGCTGAGATTACAGGCGTGCATCACCACGTCAGGCTAATATATTTATTTTTAATTGTGATTTATTTATTTTGCTGGGCTGGGGTCAATTTCTCAGAGCCTCATGAATGCAGAGCAATCAATGTACCACTGAGGTGTATCTTCACATTTTGAGTATGTTTTTATAAGACAGGTATTCTTTTTAGTTTATCTTCTGTCCCATCAAATTTTTCCAATCCTAGCCCAATTCAGTCATTTTCTTGTTTGTCTGACTGCACAGGAACTCTTGAAGGAAATCCTTAGCCTACATCTCTATCTTAGAATTGAAGTTACATTCAAATTCCTTCCCACTGGCAGTATCTCCATGAAATTTTCTATTGCAATAGTTCATACGTATGGGCTGGAGAGATGGCTCAGCAGTTAAGAGCACTGTCGGCTCTTCCAGAGGTTCTGAGTTCAATTCCCTGCAACCACAGGGTGGCTCACAACCACCTATTCCCTCTACTGCTCTCTTCTGGTGTGCAGATGCGCATGCAGATAGAGCACTAATAAGCGTAAAATAAATAAAATCTTTTAAAAAATAGTACATACATTTTAGCATTATTTTGCTTTTATTTTTAGTCTTCCCATTTTAAGAGCCATGTGAATTTTCAGAATAATGACATTAAATAAGCCACTTCAAAGAGATGCTAGTGTTATCTATTTATACATAATTATAATGACAGAAAATACATTACTAAAAGTTAGAGAAGGGCTTTGGATCAAGTGTGAAGAACCACTACTTTGTCAGGTTTAACTATTTGCTCTGGTGATGTATCTGGCAATATCCTTTTATTACATTAGACACATGCACACTTCCATAAGCACACATTCAAATACACAACTGTACTTTAAGAACAATGTAACTTAGGCTCTTATGTAGATGAGCCAAAGCAATGCTGGTCAATCTGGACCTATGTGGGAGAGCTTCATACGGAGCTCCTTCCCCAGGGGCCCTTTCTCACAGGCTAATGCTGCATGCAGATTATCTGGTGGAATACACTCCGGGAGAAGCTGGCATAAATCTTGCAATGATCATTTTCTACGGGGCTTTACTCAAGCTGTCTATTAGACTCTTTACCTGTCAGAACCTGAGTTCAGGCACTCAAAGCTCCGTACCCTCTTGCAGAGGCTGAGACAATACTAACCCTGCACTGTGCAGGGAGGTGCATTCCTTGCACTGCCTTAAGTGCCAGTGACTTCACCAACCCTTGAAGTGCAGAACAGTAAAAAAACAGTTTTCAGCCATCTTCGCTTACTGGTTTCTCATTAGAAATATATTTTTCAATATATATATATTAGAAAGTAAGGTCTCAAATAGTTTCTGTTTTTTGTTTTTTTTTTTTAAGTTAACCATGCCTTAGAGTCTAATGGTCTCTCAGGACTAATGTGCATTTCACAAGATGGCCTTTCTTCATCAATTAAAAACTTGTATTTCAACAACATCAAGCTTTCAAATACTTTTCTGGTTGGTTTTACTTTAAAGCATCAAAATTCAGTGACTTCGGATATCTGAATCAATCTTTTGTTGTTGTTGAGACAGAGTCTCACTGTGCACCCCTGGCTGGCCTGGAACTATGTAGACCAAAGTGTCCTGGAACACACAGAGATCCACCTGCCTCTGCCTCTCCTGTGCTGGGGTTAAATAAAGGCATGCTTCAACACGCCTGACTGCATCAATCTTGCAGAAGGTAATCAATCATAAATATTAATGAGTACTTGATGAGATTAGCTAGGTTAAAATGTTCCCTTTTACCAGAAGAGAGCTCTGAAAAGAGCTGGGTCAAATTTATAGTCACTAGTTTCTAAAGAAACAACATACCATACTCTTCTGTAAGGTAGGAATCATAAAATGCTATTAGGTCCAAGGCAAAATTAAAGTGTGTGTGCGCCACAAAGGCCAAATCTATCCCTGTTCCTTATGCAAACCTTAAAATACCAAATCAATAAAATTACCATTTTGTAAATTCCATTCTAATATAAGATGAGCTTCCAAGTGACTCTGGGTTTCTGCTGAAGGTATAGGAGAAAAGGAATGGGAACTGTGCCTTAGCTAGTTCTGAAGGAGAATTTTGTTGTTTTTGTTTTTCTGAGACAGGGTTTCTTTGTGTAGCCAGCCCTGCCTGACCTCAAACTCAGAGATCCACCTGCCTCTGCCTCCCAAGTGCTGGGATTAAAGGTGTGCGCCACTACTGCCAGGTGGGAAATATTTTAAGTATCTAAAAAATGTAATGTTTTCCCTGACTCTCTCTATAAATTCTACCTCCTTAAGCATGCAGTGCCCTCCTACTTAAGTGATGAGAGCACTAAGTGAGCCCAGGTGCAGGCCACCACCAGCACAGTGCCACTCAAACCCTGGAAACCCCCAAACCCTTTCCTGCAGTTTGGTAAGGAAGTGTTTGTTCTTGTTTTTAAGTGAGCTAAAATGACAACTGAAGAGTGCATATTTATTTTACTTATCTGCATATCTATATACACTGCATGCCTCATTAAAACACTACACAGACTTAAATGTTCTCTAATTAAAAGCTAGCCTTGATGGAACTATCTCAAGTACTTCCATTTTTCTCCAGAGGTGAAGAAATTGATCATTCTTTCATTTACCAATCTTTCAAAAGTTGTCACTCACTCAAGTCCTTTTGAAGAATCTGTTTTTCTAAGCTTAAAATGCAGTAGTTTGACTTCACAAACTCCTGCAGCAACAGTATGGTTAAACACTATGACCTCATCTTCCTACCATAAGACATCTTACAGCATAAACTCCAGACCTGAAAATAAACCTGTATGCTTCTTTTCAACATAACATAAAGTAGAAAAGAATAAAATGTAGAAATTTTAAAGATACATCGCTAACTTACTCTATGTCCAATGAGATTTTCTACAAGTAACTAATAAAATATTCTGACAAGGAATGGCAAAATAAACACAAAAGTAAAAAGCAATTCGGCTCCATTCAGCTTAAATGGAAATAACATTTGAACCCCAAACCTACACACCATCTCCAACAGTTCTCATTTAAAGATGCTGATGGGGTTCACACACAGCATACACTTCTTGACCACTTCCGTGACTAACACTGTTATCTAGCTTCTAACATTAACACATGGCCTCATAAAGTTGGGGTTTTTTATTTTTTATTTTTTATTTTTTTTGGTTATGAGCAAGACTTACTATCTCAAGGAGGAGCTTATGGGGAGATACAAAGTGAATAAAGTGTAATTAGTAAAAAAATTTTTAAAAAAACTTACTATCTCAAGTTCAAGGGGTGAGGTCTTTTAAGAAAAATACACTTAAAACTAAGCTCCTTTGATGAAGCTTTCATGTTCAAAGTACTTAATTTAAAGAACAATTCATCATCAACTTTGTTATACTGGTTATTATATTCATTTTACATTTATAAAATGTGATTTCTCAGGATATCAACAGAAATTGTTTCATGCAGAATTTGAATTCTGACACTTCCTTTATCTCAGAATACACTTAGATAACACTATTCTAATAGTCCCATAAACAACCAACACACTTGCTTTGCTTTGTTCTTTTTTAAGCCAGAGCCTCACCACATAGAACAGATTGGCCAGGAACCTCCTGCCTCTGATGCCTGGCACATTTTAAAGTAATCAGTACTGATGTCTCAATTTGAAGGTCTGAGTCAGTCAATCTCTCTCAAGTACCAAATTAAAATGGAAGAGAGCTCTTACCTTCATCCCCTTCTGGCACATATGAAGCTGTAATAATGTCAATGTCAGCACAATTCATCACAATCTGATTGGTTGCCTGCCTCACCTAAGAAGAAGAGAAAAACCGGCTATATCAGAGACAGCACACAGTAGCCCTTTAACCTAATGTTTTAATGCAATTTTTAAAAACCTAGACTGACAGCCAAACATGGGGGCTCACGCCTTAAGTCCCAGCACTCGGGAGACAGAGGCAGGCGGATTGCTGTGAGTTCCAGGCCAGCCTGGTCTACAAATCAAGTCCAGGACAGCCAAGGCTACACAGAGAAACCCTGTCTCAAAAAAAGGCTGATTATGCATACAATGGTAAAAATAAATAAGTTGTTTTAGTACTTCAAGGCAATGCACATTTTCTAATTATATTAAAAATAATACATGTTTAAGTTTTTCATACTAAATATCTGATCAATAAAATCTTTTCATGATTCAGTGGCGGCACATACCTTTAGTCTCAGCATTTGGGAGGCAGAGGCAGGCGGATATCTTCATTCTAGGTCAGCCTGTCGACAACCCAAGTTCTAGGACAGCCCAGGCCACACAGAGAAACCTTGTCCTGAAAGCCTGAAAGCCTGAAAGCAAGCAAGCAAGCAAGCAAGAAAGAAAGAAAGAGAAAGAGAGAGAGAAAGAAAGAGAGAGGAAGGAAGGAAGGAAGGAAGGAAGGAAGGAAGGAAGGAAGGAAGGAAGGAAGGAAGGA
>NW_026595981.1:21371434-21373218 GCF_907164565.1 Psammomys obesus
GGAAGGAAGGAAGGAAGGAAGGAAGGAAGGAAGGAAGGAAGGAAGGACCTTTTTCACAGATTGCACTAGTTACATTTTTTTATCTGCACATTAAAACAACGAGGGCTTCCTTGAAACTAATCTCTGATATAAAGAGCCATAAATAGAGGCTGGAGAGAAGATGCAGTGGTTTAGGTTGCTGATTGCTCTTCCAGGACTCCCAGCACCAACACAGCATCTCACAACCACCCAGAACTCCAATCCCAAGGGATCCAAAGCCCTTTTCTAGCCTCTTCTGGCCTGAAGGCATTACACATAAATAGTACAGAGATATACATGCAAGCAAAACATCCATACACATCAAAAAAACATTAAAAAAAAGTTTTAACTTCATAAAATAGTATTCAGGTTTTTCTTTTCCCAAGAAAACATTTCAAATGTAGAAGACAATTTAAAATCAATCTGTCTTATTTGTATTAGATTTAAAAAAATAAAAAATTCCTCCTTATCTGATAAGGAAATAGTAAATTAAATAGTAAATTGAATTAGTAAATAGTAAATTGAAATAGTAAATTAAAAATTCCAAAAAGTATTTGTTAGGTAGTGTTACATACAGCAAGCACTCTACCATTTAAATAGATCCCCAGTCTGAACAATTCCTAAATTTTAAATCGATTACCTTAAAGTAGGTAGTGTTTCATGTCTGTAATCCTAGCACTTGGGTAAATAAGGTAAAAGGAACCAGAGTTACAGACCAACTTGGGCTACATATACAGGGACTCCAAAGCCAGCCTGGACAACAGCCAGACCCTCTTTGTTTTTTTGTTTTGTTTTGTTTTCTTTCTTTCTTCTTTGCTGTTGTTGTCCTGGATGTCCTGGAACTCACTTTGTAAACTAAGCTAGCCTCAAACTTACAAAAATAAAAAATAATTTAAAAAAAAAGAAGAAGAAGGAAGGAAGGAGGGAAGGAAGGAAGTAAGAAAAAAAAGAGCACTGGCTGCTCTTCCAGAAGACCCAAGGTGAATTCTCAGCATTCACATGGTGGCTCACAACCATCTATAACTCCAGTTCTAGGAGACCTGATAACCTCTCCTGACTTCTGTGGCTACCAGGCACGTGCACATACTGCAAAGCTATATACCGGGCAAAACAGACCTCCAACACACACAAAAGAAACAAAAATAACCTCAGTAAAAGAAAGCAACAGATTTGTACAATTTTTTAAATTTCACACCTTAGCATAAAATCTCCTGTCCCGCCTGGAAGCCTCCAGCACATGCAGACTATCTACCCTACTTACAACTAGTCACTTGAAATCCAAGTATCAGATCAACTGTAGATACACAAGTGCTTGTGTCCAAGGAGTACTTGTTGTAGTTACCAAACAAATGGCCCAAAGGTGCAAAACTAGCAATATAAAGCAGGATTGAAACATTAAAAATGGCCTGTCATGGTGGTGCACAGCTTTGATCCCAGAATTTGGGAGGCAGAGGGAGACAGATCTCTGTGAGATGGAGGCCAGCCTGGTTTACAGAGTGAGTTCCAGGACAGTCAAGGCTACACAGAGAAACCCTGTCTTTGAGAAAATAAAATTAATCAATTAATTAATTAAAAAAAAAAAGATGGAAGAACAATCTAGGCATAGTGGTCTTGGGATACAGACACATGGGAGTCTCTGAGTTCAAGACCAGCCTAGTTTACAGAGTTCCAGGACAGCCAGGACTACACAGATAAGCCCTAACTGAAAGATAGATAGATAGATAGATAGATAGATAGATAGATAGATAGATAGATAGATAGATAGA
>NW_026595981.1:21373228-21385167 GCF_907164565.1 Psammomys obesus
AGATAGATAGATAGATAGATAGATAGATAGATAGATAGATAGATAGACAGACAGATATAGAGAGAGAGACAGACAGACAGACATACATACATACATACATACATACATACATAGACAGATAAGAAATGAAAAGGAAAAAGCAGGGGAAGGGAGAACAGAGTATGCCTTTTACTGTATGGCAACACTTAAGATACACAGGAAAGATATAAAATATGCCCTCATATTTCAAGTATCCACTAGGGGTCTTGAATTGCAGCTCCTCAGGACAACAGGGAACTAGAGAATAAATATAATGCAAATGCCTTTCATTTTTTCTGCATTTTTTTCTCTTTCCTGTACATGTTCAAATACACAAGGCTCTACAAACTTTTTTACATTTTACACAAATGATATCAATTGTATACACAACCTTTTCCAACTAACTTTATTCACTTAACATTATGTCTTCTAGAGATGGGCTAACGGTAAGAGATACAGGTCTAACTTACTTATATAAGTCTGTGTATACACATAGGTATCTAGACTCACAGAAATTCACCTGCCTTAGCCTCCACTGGGATTAAAGGCATGCATTATTACACCTGGCATGATCTAATTAATTTGAACTCCTTTGTAGTGTTCCATTCTATAAATAAAGCAGTTATTTATCCAGAATTCCTATAAAGTTTATTTCCATTTTTTTTTTAAAGCATTGCTTTGTTGCTTGTTTGTGTCACATATAAACAAACTTATACTACAATAAACATCTTGGTCTAGTGTTTTCTTGTACACATGCACATTTTTTTTTTCAGAGAAAGAAATCTAATGACAGTCTTTCTGGACTGCAGAATATAAATCTCAACAATACCAAGACTTGAGAAATTTCCTCCAGAGTAGCTCCAACTGACACTGACACGCCACTGTATAAAGAATAAAGAAATTCGTACCTTCTTAAAAATGTCTAACAATCTTGTCATTCTATGGTTTTAATTATAATCTTCCAAATTACTAACATTGATTACTAAACATCTTATGCTTTCCCCTGGTATTTTATTTAAACTCTTATCCCTAGAATATACAAGGTCCTTAGGTCAAGCTCCAACATGCACATACTTTTTAATAATTAATTCTTTTTTTTTTTTTTTGGTTTATTGAGACAGGGTTTCTATGTGTAGCCCTGGCTGTCTTGGAACTCACCCTGTAAACCAGGCTGGCCTTGAACTCACAGAGATGGGCCTGCCTCTGCCTCCCTGAGTACTGGAATAAAGGTATGTGCCACCGGGGCTGGAAAGATGGCTCAGAGGTTAAGAACACTTGCTGTTCTTCCAAAGGTCCTGAATTCAATTCCCAGCAACCACATGGTGGCTCATAACCATCTATAGTAAGATCTGGTATGCAGGTAGAATATTGTATAAATAATAAAAAAAAATAAAATCTTAAAAAAAAAGGTGTATGCCACCATAGCCTGGTAAAAAAATAATTCTTATAAATCTTCCTGTTTCAAAAGAAAAATGTCACTTTGTTTTAAAAAAAAAAATTAAGTGGCAGTATTCCTTCCCATTGTAGGATCAGAACATACCCGATCAGTACCAAAACTTTATTCCCAACTGGTCATGGACAATAAATCTTTTGCCTATTCACAAGCTGAATTAAAGAAGCGGGAGAGAGCCAGGAGTGGTGGAGCATGCCAGTAATCCCAGTACTCTGAAAAGACAGGAAGGTAGGAGTTCAAGACCAACCAGGTCACATAAACAGAGCTAGTCTAAAAAATAAAAAATTAAAGGAACGAGTTGGGTGGTGGCTGCGCATGTCTTTAATCCCAGCACTCAAGAGGCAGAGGCAGGCGAATCTCTGTGAGTTCCAAGCCAGACTGATCTACAGAGTTCCAAAACAGCCAACCCTGTCTCAACACAAAACAAAACAAACAGCAGAAGGTGGCAAACAATGGCTCAGTGTGTAAAGGCTCCTGCTGCCAATCCTGGCAACATGGATCTGATGCCCAGGACCTCTACATACATATCATGGCATACCCCAAACCCACCCCCAAAAAAATAGTGAATGTAATTCTTTTTTTAGAAAAAGAAATGAAGGGGAAAGGAAGAACGTAACTGGAGATTGCTCCAAAGAGAGGAGTACTCTGTTCACAGTTGAAGCTTATGCCAACAAAGTGACTGGTTTAACTGCTGCCTTAATCCTCATCTAGGCAACCATTTGTCATCCATCAACACATACAGTGAGTTTGCAGAGCAGCCAGGCTAGGTCCATCCACCAAGGTCCTAACAGCTGAACTACATTACGTTTGCAAACCACATTTAGCTAACTACTACTATAACCACCTTGAAGGTGCTTAAAATTTTTATTTACTTTGGAAAGCACTGTGTACAGTATCAAATTACCAGTATTTTCTCATCCCTCCTACGGCCAGGGAAAATCCACCTGTTTATATGAATAAAATCAAGCTATTTGTCTCTTAACAGCTACTTTCTCTTTTCTTTTCTTTTCTTTTTTTTTAAGAGTGAAAGAAGCTAAAGGAACAAAACTATGTATCTTAAAAATAGAACTCCAAGCTAGGTGGTGGTATTCCAGGCCTCTAATCAATCCCAGCACTCCAGGGGCAGAGGCAGGCAGATCTCTGTGAATTCAAGGCCAGCCTGGTCTACAGAGTGAGTTCCAGGACAGCCAGGGCTGCACGGAGAAATGCTGCCTCAGAAAACCAAAACAACAACAACAAAGATAATGAAGAACCAATCATTACCCAATTTAAATTTAAGAACTCTGTGTTGTATCATATAGTTTTTAGGGCACTAGCATAAATGTTCTACCCAAGAAAGATAATTTAAAATATGCATATAGAATATGAAGTCATCTTTCCAACAACAGCAAGGACCTGATGATACAGCATGCTACTTTTCATATATTGACACCATTACTGCCAGTAAATACTACTGCATTCTGCTATAAAAACCAAAACAAATGCTGGCCAGTGGTTCCTCATGCCTTTACTTTCACCACTTGAAGGGCAGAGACAGATGGATTCACCTTAGTCTACAGAGCAAATTCCAAGACAGCCAAAACTACATAGAGAAACCCTGTCTTGAAATAACTAAAAAAAAAAAGAAAGAAAAATAAAAAGCAAAACAAAACAGAAAACCAAGAGGTCTGGAGAAATGAGTGACTCGATGCTAAAGAGCATTTATTGCTCTTGAAGAAGATCCCAGTACCCACAACCATTCATAACTCTAGTTCCAGGGAATCTGATGCTCTCTCTTGACCTCCATGGACACAAAATGTATGTGTGGTGCACATACAAACATACAGGCAAAACACTCACACACATAAATAAGTCAACAAAATAAAAAGAGAAACAAGTATTAATTCAAACAAACTTCAACACTAATGTAAAAGTAACTTTTATTTGCCTGGTTCAATTGTCGTCTCGAGGAGGCTTACTGCCTCTGTCTGCTAACCTAGGTTTAGTGTTGAAAGCTTCTAACCTCCTTATGGTCTAATCTAGGCCTGTTTCAGCCTCTGAGAGTGACTGCTTAGCAGGCTCACCCTTTCTTGCTCTTTCTGGGCTCTGGGCTCACTGGTTTATTAATTCAGGTGCTCTTGGTCAAACTCTTATCCCAGCTGACTTACTCAGTCTGGCTTTTCTCTCGGCCCTGAATTGCTGTTTGGCCTCAAACTAACTCAAGCTATTTTTTTCTAGTCTTCTGGCTCCTTCAGTCTTCACCTGAGCTCTCTCTCTGCAACCTTTCTATTAATGTCCAGGTAAAACTGACTCTTCTTCCTCTCATTCTCTGTGTTGCTCCTTAAGTAGCTTCCCTTTTCTCTCTCTCCTCATGAGAGTTGGGATATCCTAGTCTGTCAAATCTCTGATTTGTCACTTTTTCTGCCACTCAATTAGACATCACTTTCAAACATGGGTACTTCCTTCTACAAACTAACTTTACTGTCATTGCTTGGGATTAAAGGCATGTACTACCATGCCTGGATCTTAAACTTTCATTTACCTGAAACTTGCTCTATACCAGGCTAGCCTTGAACTCAGATCTGCTTGCCCGTCTTCTAGATTAAAGGTGTGTTTGTATTCCAGCCAGATCACCCAGAGCTAGAAGGTCTTTGGATGTGATCTCTTGCCAGAACAGCCACGTTCTGAATTAAAATTCCTCTACACACAAAGACTTTCAATTTCTAAGTTTAAAAAGTGAAATGTACCAGGAGGTGGTGGCACACACCTTTAATCCTGGCACTCAAGGAAGCAGAGGCAGTGGGATCTCTGTGAATTTGAGGCCAGCCTGGTCTACAGAGTGAGTTCCACAAGAGTCTCGGCTACACAGAGAAACGCTCTTCTAAAAAATAAACAAAAAGTAAAATGCTTAAGTTGGCCTATACATTGTGCTGATAATAAACTCACTTTCAGTTCTTCCATTTAATGCATAAAAGAGCAGAATGTCATTTCTTTGTTTCAGCCCCAGGATTAAGTCTTTGGATTTCTAGGTAGCTATTCCACAGTGGAGGGCTCCTGGAGCCACAGAGGCAGCGAGCTGACTGACCCAGCCGCCCCACAAGGAGGTGACTTGCTACATTGCCAGGCCCTTGCTGCTGTTGAAAGGGTGACTTCACACTGTGTTGTAACCAGATGCACAGTAAATACATCTTGCATTTACTGTAGTGAGACTCAATAGTTTTCCCCCATCACTGGCAAATCCAGGTAAGTTAATAAAGGGAAATATCCAACATTATCACTACAAACACAATCATTTGGAAGCCTGAGATACTTCCCATAATAAGTGATTTCACTGTTAAAACTTTGCAGTAATTGTTGTGTTGATGGAACAGAACTATAATTTATCAAGTCAATGAGAAGCAAATAATCAGTCAATTCAAACTGAGCTAAATTTTCTTACAAGAGATACTGAAAAAAAGCAAGCTAAAAGAAACCAAGTAAGCTTCCCCCACCCTTGTATCGTAGGCTGGCAGTGAACTCACTGCAGTAGTCCAGGCTGGCTGGAATTTGAGAACCACACATCTTTATTTCCAAAGACTTAGGATTACATGCATGCATCACCACTCCCAGCTATCAACAAATATATATATGATTATATATATATGCAGGGCATGGTGGAGCCCAGCTTTACTCCTAGTCCTTGAGAAGCAGAGGCAGGTGTCTCAAAAAAAAACAAAGTAAGTAAATAAAAAGTCTAAATACACAGAATATTGACATTTATATTCTGTGACTTCCTATAAACATAACTTATCTTTAGGCAGGCAACAGGAGTTACCTTGGAGCATGGTAAGACATGGAAATAAATTTTAGTTTTCATGACTGTTTATCCATCCCACCCCATCCCCTTTGAGACAGGGTCTCGCTATAGCTCTGGCTGTCCTGGAACTTTTCTATGTGGACCAGGCTGGCCCCCATTTCAGAAATCTGTCTGCCTCTGCCTCCCCTATGCTGGGTTTAGAGGTGCACGGGATTGGAGGATGGGGATCCATGGGGCAAGATCTCTTGTAGCCCAGACAGGCCCTGAAATCACTGTGCAAACAAGGAAAACATTAACTTCTGATCCTCTTGCCTTTACCTTCCAAGCACTGAGATTACAGAGAGATGCCACCCACTGCCCCTGAATGTGCTAAAGAACACACCCCAGACTTTTCCGTGGTGGAAAAGCACTCTTACCTGCTGAGCTGCCACCCCGCCCCTACCTGTGACATTTTCCACAAAATAGTAGAAACAGTCTGAAGCAATGAGGCAAAACATTAAATCTAAGTATGTCATTTTCTGTATTTCTAAAATATTTCCTGACTTAAAATAAAAATTCAGGGGCTGGAGAGATGGCTCAGTGGTTAACAGCACTGCCTGTTCTTCCAAAGGACCCGGGTTCAATTCCCAGCACCCACATGGCAGCTCACAACTGTCTATACCCCAATTCTAAGGGATCTGACACCTTCACACTAATGTACATAAAACAAAATTAAATAAATTATTTTTAAAAATAATAAAAAAAATAGAAATTCAGAGTACAAATGACCAAATAAAGCAAAAACCACAGTCCATACAGTGTTCAAAAGGAAATCTCTGAAATCTGGGGTGCTAAGCTCAGTTGACAACCTTCAGAAGAGGCTCAGTTCTTCCCCACTGACTCATGTACAGAGGAGAACAAATTTACTTTACAATAAAAAATGGGCTCATTTATGTAACAAAGTTCAAAGAAGCTTCATAGATAAGTTGCTGCTCAAGACTACATTTATCCAGGCTGTATTAGACATTGATAATCTAGAACCAGGAAGTTAAACAAAACAAGAAAAAGCTTATACACAATGGCAGGGTAGAAATACAAAGTCCATACAATAAAGCTCATACTGTTTACTTAAAAGAGAATCCATCAAACTTTCCCTTAGAAATTCGTTTTTAAGTTCAAACAAGCTTGTCTGACTCGTTACACAGGCCTCTCATGCTCAAGCTCAGCAAAACATGAAAGAGCAAGTGCCCGACAGTGTGACAAGACACAACGCACAGCATGATGCAGTGTGCAGAGAGCAGGGAACACACACAGCACCTTTAGAGGCCAGGTACTGAGTTAATGAGTTACATGGAGTTTGAGGTAGCTCCTTTAAGTATACTAGCTTAGCGGACAGACAGAATGAGCCAGTACTTCAAAAGGGAAAATCTAGAGAATGAATGGTAAACCAGTAAATACTTTTTTGAAAGTTTAAATGTTTCAAAGGCAAGTTTGAATTATATGGAAAATTCACTACAGAATTCAACGTCAGGTGACTTCAGACAGTAGCTGCACTCTGAGGGGAGCTGCTGCTGGGCCGATGCCTGAATCCCCTGCACAGCCTACACCCTGCTCAAGCCCTCTACCACCAGCTGGGCTTCCCTTGCTGTTTCTCTTTATGTCTCTTTATCTCTTTCTTTGTGTGTCAGTCTGTCTGTCTGTCTCTGGCTTTCAGGACAGGGTCACACTATGCAGCCCTGGCTGATTTGGAACTGGCCTTGAACTTGTGATAATTAATTCTCCTGCCCCCTAAAGGCTAAAATTACAGGCATGAGCCACCAGGCCCAATTTAGTGCCTTACAGTTTTTATTTAATAGGTACAGTTTTTAAAAAGCTGAGCATAAAAACATGAGCAGATTCCTTATTAGCTGTCTTCTAAACATTGTTTATTTGCTGGGCATTGAACACAGGTCCTTGAAACACACATTCTCACCATTTAGATACAACACTTCAAATTTAAGGCCAATTAATGAGCTAACACAAGGCTAGCATATTATTATTTTCTCTGTTTTTCCCAGTCTGGTTTTTTAAATTAATTAAAAACTGTCACCCAGGATTACAATGAAAAATCTGGACATAAATTGTCATACCACGGGATTAACAATAACATTCACTTAGATGGCAAGCTTTGAGCTGGCCAAACTAAGCCCTGTATTTGTCACTCTAGCCTTACTGCCAATGGAGTCATCTGCAATTTCTGGGCTTCATGGATGAAGTTAACTTCTCTGAGATGGACAGAGTATTTCCACAGGAGAGTGTCTAACTCTTGTTCTAGCTACTTAACCAAGGACTACAATAACACACATAAGCCTATAATCCAATTTAATTAATCATCAATAATAGATCAGATTTTGAAATTTCTGAAGACACCTACTGACTCAAAATATCCAAAAAAGTGAATTATAAGCCTTAAAAAAAAAAAAAAAAATCTGTCTAGGCCCATAAGAGCCTGCTGAAGCTGAGAGCAGTGGTGCATGCTTATTACCCTAGCTTTCCAACAGCAGGAGGATCTTTGAGGATGGCCAGGAATACACAGTTGAGTTCCAAGTCAGGCTGAGCGACAGAGTATAAGACCTCATTTCAAAAACACAAGAAAAACCTGCTGAACGCCAGGCATGGTGATCATCTATGAGTGGCCGTGGTGATGCCTCACACCTTTGATCTTAGTGCTCAGGGGACAGAGGCTGGTATATCTCTAAATTCAAGGTCAGCCTAATCTACTGAGCTAGTTCCAAGAGAGCCAGGGCTACATAGAGAAACCCTGTCTATGTATACAGAGAAAAACAACAACAAAAAGAAAGAAACTATGTAACATCCATGTAAAAAGACAATTTTCACATCATTGCATATTGCCTAATTTTTTTTTAAACCTCTCACAGGAGTCCAACTCCTGAGGCCAGGTTAAAAATCCACCAACTTTCTAATATATAACTTGTACAAATACTCTGCCATAAAATTTTGCAACTTAGGAAGGGCAGTGGTAACACACATAGCTCCCGCACTTGGGAGGCAGAGACAGGTGGGTCTCTGTGAGTTCGAGGCCAGCCTGGTCTACAAAGAAAGTCTAGGGCAGCCAAGGCTACACAGAGAAACCCTGTCTCAAAAAAAGAAAAAAATAATAACTGCAACCAAAACAACTAAGGCAACCATGCAACTTTGGATACTCTGTTTAATATATCAACTAAGTGACCTAATGTCATTCATCAATCTAAAATTTAGAGTATTTTTAATTTCCACCTAATGCCACAATTTTTTTTGTCTTGGTTTTGGTTTTTTTGAGACAGGGTTTCTCTTCGTAGCCTTGGCTGTCCTAGACTCACTTTGTAGACCAGGCTGGCCTCGAACTCACAGAGATCTCCCAACCTCTGCCTCCCTCAGTGCTGGAATGACAGGTGTGCACCGCACCCTCTAATGCCACAATGTAAACACATACTTTCAGTTCATGGATCTAGTTGCTTTAACTACTTTTAATCCCTTTATACTTCCAAAGTAAAAAGTCTAATTCTCTCCTAGTTTGTGATAGTTAGATTCACTATCACCCTGTCTCTGTGTTGACACCTAGCCTTAAAAAATTTCTGGAGGGAAAAAAAATTTTTTTTGTAGGCCAGGAAGATGCCTCAGTGGGTAAAGGCCATTTACTGCCCAAGACGCTTGTCTTGAGTGCAATCCCAGAGCCCACATGGTGAAAAGACAGAACCTGCTCCCAGAAATTGCCCACAGGCACGCCAGAGTACCAACCACAGGGGCGCACTGGCACACACACACACACACACACATGCACTCACAGGTGAACACACAAAATAAATGAAAAATGTCTTGTTAATCTTTATAGTCTATTAAAAAGATCCACTTATTTCCTTGTATCAAAGTCACAGTCAGCCAGACACAATGGTGTATGCCTAGAATCCAAGCTACTCTGAAGGCTGAGGTCTGAGACAGTGAGTTCAAGGCCGGCCTGGTTAACTAGATCTCCATCTCAGAGAAACTTAAGTTTCTGTAAGTCCTGTAAATCCTGCTGACAGCTAATAGCAGAAAACCTTTCACATATTTTTACATATTTGTTTACTTATTTATTTTGCTTTTTCAAGAAATGGTTTCTCTGTGTAGTCCTGGCTGACCTGGAACTTGCTCTGTAGAAAGCTGGCCTGGAACTCAGAAATCTGCCTTCCTCTGCCTCAGAATTCCTCAGATTGAGGTGTGAGACAGGCTTATTTTCAATCTTTAGAGAAGTAAAAAGAGGTAAAAGAGATTGCTATGGAAGTCAAACAGCCTGAGTTGGCACCGGAGAACCCACAGTGAAAGGATAAGACACTCACCCTTGTCCTCTGACCATACATGCCACAGCACCCACAAACACGTTTTTAAAGGGGCAAGGGGCAAAAGCAGCATGCTGCTGCTTGTTGTTCTAACACTTCAATAAAACTCAATCAGTAAACAAATTTCTTCACTCAATATACATAATAACTTCCAGATTTATGAACTCATATTAACCTTTTATTTTATTTATTTATTTATTTTTTGAGACAGAGTTTCTCTGTGTAGCCTTGGCTGTCCTGGACTTGCTTTGCAGACCAGGCTGGCCTTGAACTCACAGAGATTCACCTGCCTCTCTGTGAAACCC
Organism: Psammomys obesus; assembly: GCF_907164565.1. Taxonomy (NCBI): domain Eukaryota; kingdom Metazoa; phylum Chordata; class Mammalia; order Rodentia; family Muridae; genus Psammomys; species Psammomys obesus. The sequence goes on from NW_026595981.1 coordinate 21,383,114, forward strand.
TGCCCGGCTTCATGTAATGTTAGTCTTTCGACATAATTCGAGTTCATCCACAGCTAGGTCCTTCTTCCAAAGGTCACAAGACACTCTCCTGTTTACAATCCCTTCTATCTGAGCCCTGCCAATATACATCACACCGAAGTCACTTGGCATACACGTTTCCTAAATAACACTTTCAGATCTTAATGTAGACCCCATATGCACTCAGCCTGATTTATATTCTTGATAGAAAAATCACAAATCATCTCCCTTTCACAAAAGTTCTCCTTTTGACACTGCCAGAACCTAGAGCCTTCAAGCTTTCAAACCAATCCCCCAAACCTAACCGCATACATCATCATCATCATCATCATCATCATCATTATTATTATATGCATTGGTGTTTTGCTCGCATATTTATCTGTGTGGGGGTATCGGATCCCCTGGAACTGGCGCTACAGGCAGACGTGAGCTGCCACATAGGTGCTGGGAATTGAACTCGGCCAGGGAGTGCTGTTAACCCCTGAGCCATCTCCCCAGCCCCCTAACAGCATACTTTTAAATCCTGTACTTTTACACCAAATTTTAAACTGAATATCAAGCTTTCTTGGCTTCCAATACTAATCTACATTTCTCTCATTTCATTGCAACACCCTCATCTTTCAGGTTGAGGCCTACGGTCCTAGCTTCCTCCCCCACTCCGGCTTCCCCAGCCCTAGCTGGAGCAGGAAAAGAAACGGAACCAATTATATTTACCAACACTCATTTCACAGAGAGCTGGTAAACAGCTCCCAATTTCCATTTCTGATTTCACAGCACACCATGCACCATGGTTATTTATCATAAACGTCTGCTTGAGACCTTTGTGAGCCATCTATACTCATGGTCTCCAAAATCAAACAATACTGCCAGATAATGCTTCGGGGAGGAGGGAGGAGCGTATGATTCACCAAAAACTGCAAGGAAGAGTAATGGAATATTTTCACCCGTGGCAGGCTAAGACTGAGGAGCTTTCTTTCAGAAGAGGGGACTGCTAAACCACCATCCCCTGCAGCGGTAAACCCACCAGCCTCACGGGAACAGGGCAAGGCAGACGGGAGAAGCTAAGCCGGGGTCCTCCCGCAGCTTCTCTGGAGGTTAGGGGAGAACAAAGTCACTGCTGCACTGTCATCTGAGGGGAAGGGGGGAGGGGGCGGATCATCCTGGAAACCCGGCCCCTGGGCAGGATCAGGCCGAGAGAACTCGGTGAGGCTGCCTGGGATTAACATTCTCGTTCCACTCCCCCCCCCACCGCCCCCCTCAACCTTCCAGACGCTCCCCTCCTCGCTCCCAGGCTGCCCGATGACCGCCCCTTCCAATCTATCCCCAGGCGGGCGAAGGGACAAGCAAGACAGAAGCCAGCCCGCGGGGCTGGGACCCAGCAGACACTCCTCAGCCCCCTCCAGCTCCCCACCCCCTACCCGGCCCCTCCACGAGCCCGGGGCCCGGAAGGCGGGGAAGGGGGCGCCGCACACAGGTGTGCCGGCCCGGAGGGGCAGCGCGGTCCCCGCCCGGCCGGGCCCAGCCCGCCGGCCCCGAGGGGCGCGCCGCACCCGCCTCCCGCTCGGTCCCGCGGCCCACGCGCCCAGCCCGCCCCGGCCTCCAGCCCAGCCCGCGGGCGCGGCCTAACTGCTCGCCCGCTGCTCGCCCCCCGGCGCCCGAGGGTCGCCGTACCTGGGCGGCGGCCTCCAGCTTGCCCTCGAAGGTGAAGTCCAGCAAGTCGGGCTTGAGGCAGAGGCTGTAGTTGATGGGCGACACCTCGGCGGGCAGCCGCTCGAAGGGCCGCTTCTCCGGCATCGCGGCGAGGCCCAGGCAGTGGAGGCGGCGGCGGCGGCGAGAGGAGCGGCTGAGGAGGAGAAGGAGGGGAGGAGGCGGAGGGCCGAGGAGGAGCAGGCGGCGAGCGAGGGAGGGGGCGGCGGCCAGCCACATCCACCGGGCGCGGGCGACCGCCTGCCGAGAGCCGCCGGGGAGGCTGGGGCGAGGGGGTGGGCAGACCCAGCGGGCGCCTGGGCCGGGCGGGCGGCGGTGCGGGCGGGCTG
>NW_026595981.1:21385567-21398748 GCF_907164565.1 Psammomys obesus
GCCCCCGCCCAGGGCGCGCGCCGGGGGCGGGGCGGGGCGCCGAGGGCGCGGCCCCCGGACGGGAAGGCGCGGGGCGGCTCCGTGCGCTGCACCTGTCGGCGGCGCCGCTCGGCCCGCGGCAGGAAGGAGCCGCGGAGGGAGGCTCCCGGGGCGCTGTGGGAAATGGAAGCCTGCGCGGCGGTCGGTTCCGCCGCGGTGACGTGTGGAAACAGCCGATCCGCCGCCGCGGTGTAACCCTGGCCGGAGGCTCTCCTCTGTTAAGCAGCCGGTTGAAGGCGCTGACCTGAAAACCGGGTTTACCGGGAGACCTTTCGTGCTCCGATCGCCCCGACCGGGGAGATCTGGACCTTTGGGAGAGGGATTTCAAACGTTAGAAAGACCGGATGCCTCAGGGCTGGGCACGGAGGCCGAGGCAGGAGGATGATCACGGGCCAGCCTGGCCTCCAGAGTGAGAGTTCTAGGCTATTCCGCTCACAGAGGAAGATTTTTATTTGAAGAACGCAGATGACAATGAATCAAATAAATACGCCTCCGGAATCTTTCCTTCTAGGCACTGAACGCATAGCTTCCACACAGGGTAGGCAAGCACTCTGCCCCTGAACCACACCCCAAGCTCAAGCTCCTTGTTTTTGTTTCTGCTTTTTTTTTTTTTTAATGAAAATTGTGGCTTTCTCCATTCTGTTGTTCTCTCTCTAGTATGGACCTATGTTTAAATCAAGGGAAACAGTTATTTCTAAAAGCATTTTTTTTTTAAATAGAAACCTGTAATAAGTTTTGGGAGAGCCAAAACTTAATATCCAAAACTCAGCGGAGAATGTCATGCTGGACAAGCACTGTGCCATAGACATTACACTGAGAGCCACTGGGTGGAATTAAAACAAGGGAAATTAATGCACCTCATCACACTTAACCCAATATATCCAGAATACGGTAATTTCGCCATGTAATGAATTTTTTTTTTCCGAGACAGGGTTTCTCTTGGCTGCCCCGGACTTGATTTGTAGACCAAACTCACAGAGATCTGCCTGCCTTTGCCTCCCTGAGTGCTGGGATTACAGGCGTGGTCCACCCGGCTCATGCAATGAATTTTAAAAATGTTACTGAGGGCTCTGGCAGTGGTGGTACAGTCCTTTAATCCCAGCACTGGGGAGGCAGAGGCAGGGGAATCTCTGTGGGTTTGAGGCCAGCCTGGTCTACAGAGTGAGTTCTAAGACAGCTAGGGCTACACAGAGAAGCCCTGTCTTGCAAAAATAAAAAAAAAAAAAAAAGGAAAAAGTGTTAACGAGATATTTATTAGATGGACTCAATGTGATTTGTATGTTTACAGCCCACCTCCATTCTGACTGTCCTCATTTCAAGTGCTTATTGCTCACACATGGCTAATGGCTATTGTATTGGGCATCACAGTTTGGGATACTCAACCTGCGCTGTTTTCCTCTGAATCCTACATGCTTTTTAGAAAGGCAGATTAGAAAGATGCAATCCTCTATGAGTCTTTAAAGCCAGGCCTAGTGGCAGGTGCCTGTAATCCCAGCACTGAGGGAGGCTGAGGCAGGCGGATTGCTGTGAGTTTGAGGCCAGCCTGACAAGTCCAGACAGCCAAGGCTACACAGAGATACCCTGTCTCTAAAAACGAGAAAAACTAAACAAAACTTATTTGGGGACTGGAGAGATGGCTCAGCGGTTAAGAGCACTGACCCTCTTTCGGAGGACCCGAGTTCAGTTCCCAGCACCCACATGGCAGCTCACATCTGTCAGTTACTCCAAGATCTGACATCCTCACACACATACATGCAAGCAAAATACCAGTGCACATAAAACAAGAATAAAAAGCTATTAAAAACAACAAGAACAACAAAAGAATGTTCCTGACCCTGTATACAGCTAAGAATCGGCAGAGCTGGCTTTGGGACCCAGTTGTTTCTTTTCTCTCCTTGAGAACTTTACCACAGCTTTCTTCTTCATAATTCTGCCATTTTGTTTTATTCTAATCCAGCTGTGTATCAGCTCCTCAAAATGTTACCATTGTGAAAAAGCCCAAAAGGCTTCCTCACGTCAAAGCAAAATTGATTTATAACCACTTCAGGCTGTCCATGAGCTATTTTCTCAGACTTCTTTCCTACCCTTTAACATAAATTCTCCAGTCTAACCCGTTTACCGTCTAGCCCTTACATTGCTTTTTACCATTGCTTAGGAATTAGTGCCAGAATGGCTTCCTCCTCATTTTTTTTTTTTTCAAACTCGTGCCCCTCCCTTCCTCACCTTGCCAGGCAGAGCCCTCACTAACTCCACCCAGCTCTAGCCCTTTCTGATTAGCTACAAGAACTCACTTTGCTGATTAATTTGGAATTGTTCTTATGATTTGTAATTGAATATTTAGGGGTTTTGTTTTTGTTTTTTTAGATCTTGGCAAGATAAATACTAGCAAGAGCTGGCTTGCTTGTTTGACTTTTGACTGTGTGTGTGTGTGACAGAGTCCCACTCCATAGCCCATGCTGGGCTCAGTATATAGCCTGGCTGGAAAGAACTTTCAGCAGTTTTTCAGCCTCCCTCCTCCCAGGTGGTTACAGGTATGCGTCACCACCAGTTTTCTTATTTTCCTTTTCTCCTCCACTTCTTTTCTTTCTTGCTTTCTTTTTAAGACAGGGTCTCGCTATATAGCCCTGGCTAGCATGGAATTATCTATGTAAACAGGCTGGCTCCTAGCCCTCAAAGATCTGCCCACCTCTGCTTTTCCACACGTTAGGATTAAAGACATGAGCCACCATGCCATGTTTCTTTTATTTTTATTTTATGTAATTTATTTTTTTTGAGACAGCATCACACACTGAAGCCCCAGATGGCCTTAAAATTCATAGTTATCCTCCTGCCTCAGCTTCCTGGGTGCTGGGATTACAGACTTAAGCCAGCACATTTAGCTTTCTCCTTTTTCTTTCTGCTTCATTTACTTTTTAAAGAGCTCATTCACTGGTTCTTTTATTGCTTTCAGTACTAGGCCCTGAACAAAGTACATCTCACTTGTTACTGAGCTGACTCACCATAAGAGAATATATTATTCAGTCTGTGTTGTCTTTCCTGTACAAGATCTGTGCCCCACAGAGAAACTAAGACTATAGACAATCTTCTTTTATTAAATCACAGAGTTAAAAAAAATGAAAATGCAAATGGGCTGGGGTATAAGCTTAGTGGTGGACTACTGGCCAGCCATGTGCTTAAAAGGTCCTGGGTTCAATTCCTAGTCCCCCACACTCCAAAAATCAACTTCAGTCATTGGTGATTTTGAACTTGCTGAGAAGGAAGCCAATAACCCTATTCAGCCCCATCCTTGATCCCATAACGGAGCAGATTTCAGCCTATCAGGCCATTTCCTACCTGGGACTGGCTACTTTCTAATAGGCACTCCATCAAGGCTTCTCTAAAACAACTGAAATGGAAAACTGCAGGGCACTTAGAAATTCTCCACGGAGCTTGCGACAGAATAGGAAAGCCAATGATGACACAAGATCATCAGCCTTTTACCAGATTTCTAGGTATCTGTTTACCAAGACCTTAAAAATGTACAAATTAAAAAAAAAAAAATCCTCTTCTAGTCCATAAGCTTCAATAAAAAGTTAAAGAGGCCCGGCAGGATGGTTCAAGCCTGGCATCCAAGCCTCTCGACCTGAGTTCAGTCCCAGAACCCACAGTGGGGGAAAGAACTCAAGTCCTTTAAGATGTCCTCTGACCTCTACTTGTCCTGCGACACAAACACACACACACACCACGACAACCTACAGACACATGGGGTGGGCCTGTAAGAAAGGAAAATGTAAAGATGTAAAATTAAAAGTTAAGAAGGCCAGGAATGGCGGCTCCTAGCTGTAATCCAACTCCTTAAGAGGGCTGGGACAGAAGGATTGCCACAAATTTGAAGCAAGCCTGGGCTACGTAATGAGTTTCAGGCAAGCCTGAGCTATCTTCCAAAACAAACAAACAAAAAAACAGCAGCAGCAACAACAAAAGAGAAAAAAGAAAAAAAAACGCTACCATGTTGCCTGCGTTAGCCAGGTGTGAATGGTGCAATTCTAATTCCAACACTTGGGAAGTGGAAACACTAGTATCAGAAGTTAACGGGGTCATCCTCTCTGCCATTAAAAAAAAAAAAAAAGACAGGTATAGTGTCTTATACCATTAATCCTAGCTCAGAAGGTAGACAACGGTGGGTCTCCGGACGTTCAAGGCCAGCCTGCTCTCCTTAGTGAGTTCCAGCACAGCCAGGGCTGCACAGAGAAACCCAGTCTAAAGAAACCCAAAACAATAATAAATACATGAAAATTTAAAAGGCTAAGGAAATAGGGTGGGGATATAGCTCAGCAGTGTAGTGCTTGCTTGCCCTGAGCTCAGCGCAAATTTGTCCTTAGGACAAAAGGAGATAATTTCAGTGTCATCTGACCAAGAACAAGTCATATTTCCTGCCTTGGTTTCACAATCCAAAAATGACATATGTGTTTCAATTGTGGCTTGAAATCTTCTGTGAAGAAGTCTTACCATTTTTGTAATATGAGTGGGTAAAGGGCTAGCACAAAGGATACATAAAGGAAATGCAGATGACTGAAAGGAATGATTCACAGCAAAGATAATACGAAGAAGTTAGAGTAGGGAACCAAAATATCCAGGCAGGAGTAAACCGCTGGCTGGGGAACATGGAATGAGGACAGAACCCACCATGTTAGATCAAAACAAAACATCACTATTCCTGACTTGGAAATTATGGCCTCAACGTCGATTTCAAGGATGGAAATTATAACTCCGCTTCTACTAACATGAGTCCTACCTGTAGAATGTGATGAAGGGGTTCCAAAAGCCAGGGATGCAGAAAGTCGGAGCACAATCCATCAAGAACTGACGCCAGCCTTGACTCTTCTGAAAGTTAAAATGGCTGTTGTAATGACACTTGGAAGCATAAATAAACAGTGTCGCTGCTCTCCTGTGTCCTTCATGAAAGGGAAGTAGGCCAAGTCAATATGCATTAAGAAGTTTAGTATAATTGCAAGGCATGTGTGCTGGTGCTTGCCTTAAATCCCAGCACTCAGGAGGCACAGGCTAGCCGATCTTTCTGAGTTTGAGGCCAGCCTGACATACATGATGAGTACTGGGCCATTAAATTTTTTCTTTTCAACTTCTTTAAACGGAGATCTTAGCAAAATGGCTCAGCAGGTAAGGGCACCAGCCACCAAGCCCGATGGTTAGATGTCTGGAACCCATGGTGGAAGGAGAGAACCAGCTCCTGCAAGCTGTCCTCTGTCCTCATGCATGCTGTAACAGTGTGTGCATGACCAAATAAATAAATACTTAGAAAAAGAAAACGTTATCCTTGTATATCTATATGCTGTATTATATGATAGCTTTTTGTTTTTCTAGTTGTGTGTGTGTGTGTGTGTGTGTGTTTGTTTTTTGACTTTTCAAGACAGGGTTTCTCTGTGTAGTCCTGGCTATCCTGGAACTCTGAAGACCAGGTTGGCCTCGATCTCAGAGATCCACCTGCCTCTGCCTCCAGAGTGTTGGAATTAAAGGTGTGTACCACCACTGCCTGACTGATAGAGATCTTTCTCAGTTTCTCTCTCTCTCTCTTCTATGGTGCTGACCCATATGGTGCTGTTCGTGGTAGGCAAGCTTTCTTTCTACCATTGAGCTACACCCCAGCCCTGATTTATTTATTTGAGAATGGCGATGATACTCTGCAGACCCAGTTGAGGCCAAAGATTAGTCCTATTTAGTCCAAAAGATTTCTGTTTCTCTTGGTATCTTTCCATCAGGAAATTGAGAGTCATACATTTCCACCTGCCTTGTTTCCTCTTGAGCCCCACCCCTGCCCCCTCCGGCGCTTCTGGTCCTTTTCTCATAATCATTACTTCCAGCTTATTTACCGCCCTGAATGACTGGCAGCAGTATGACAGACCCCACCCCTTCTTCACCAGTGATCTTCAGACTGAGTTGGGCCTGTTCGCCTCTCTTCTGTTGGGAAAGGTGAACCACCAGGACTTTGCAGACTGTGTGTTAGAGACTGAAGCCAACAGCTGCAGGCAAGAATGTAGATGTCTGTGTCTGCAGCGTGGGTTTCTGGAATGCTGCAGCAACACTTCTCACTTCTCGTGGAATCCCAAGTCTTTAAAGGTTACAGTGTTCCGGGCGCTGGCATGCTGGCATTGGGTTTCAACCACATTTGCATTGACTTAGGAAAAAAAAATCCATACAGGAGATGGCTCAGTGGGTGGAGGCCCTTGTCACTCAGGCCTGGTAACCTGAATTCCACACCCGAAGAGTCTATGAGGAGAGAGCAGACTCCACAATGTCCTCTCATCACATTCATGATGTGGCACCAACACACGTGAATCACTCACACATGGACAGATCATACATAAATCAGGGAAGGGGGAAGGACTAGGGGAAAAGGAGGGAGGGGGAAATGCATTCAGGATGTATAATTAATTAAAAAATAATAAGGGCTGGAGAGATGGTTGGGAGGTTAAGGGCACTTGTTGATCTTTCAGAAGACACAGATTCAGTTCCCAGAACACACATGGTGGCTGACAACCATCTGTTACTCCAGTTCTAGAGAACCTAATTCTCTCTCTCTTGCTTCCCTGAACACTACAAGTGTGGTACACAGACATGAATGCAGACAAAACAAAACAAAACAAACAAACAAACAAAAAAAAACCCCATACACACAAAGATAACTTTAAAAAAAAAATGAATAAAAAATAAAACATTGTGGATTCAACCTGAACCAGAGCATTGGTGTAACCAAGAGGGTTAGAAGCCTCGACAGCACAATAGCCATAGGGCCCCAATTTATCCCCCCTCAGCTTTTTCTGTTTGTTTCTTAAATCCTTGTCAAGAAGAATCGACATCAGAATTAGGCCTCCCCCAGTCTCTGATCCCAAACCCAGCAGAGAGACTAGCCCAGCCCTTGTCCAACCCCAGGTTAAGGGTGTGGCAAAAAGAGATCCAGGACACAAAGGTCTGCCCCCACCCACAGACTCTCACGGGGTGTGACTTTACAACAGCAATTCGCCCTGGAGTCTTAGCCACATAAGTAACTGAAGACGACAGTCCTCTCCTGCCGGCCTGTCAAGACAACGAAAAAGCATCCGAGACCAGTGAATGCCTGTAATCACCGCGCTAGAGAGGTGGAGGTGCAGAATGAAGAGCTCAAGGTCATCTTCAGCTACTCAGTGAATTTGGGGCAGCCTCGGTTACAGGAGACCCTGTCTCAAAAAGTGGAGAGAGAGCTGGGGATTGGCTCAGCTGAAAGTTGTCATGTCCCTAAGGGACAAACAACAGCAGAGGTGAAAGGAGAGAGGTTGTAAGGCCAGCATCTGGGGCATGTCCATTTTCAGATATTACATATTTTTCTCAGGAAAAGAGTCTTAGTAAGGAACCTGCTCTTCAGAGCCCACTCCCCAGATTCCTTTTCAAAATCGTAAATACAATCTAAGATGTAGATGCAAGCACTTCTGTATTCTGAGCCAACTCAAAGAAACCAAAGAGACAAAAGAAAAAAAAAAAAAAAAAAAGCGATTGAACCTGTTCATTAGCCCCGAGGAGCCTGCACATTCAGGTTTCTGGATATGGTCTATTTTAGTTCAAAGTGTGATCACACTATATAAAATACACATTCACCGAGAACTGAGAGACAGCAGGAATACTGTAGGGACCTGACATCAGAAACTGGGGCAGGTCAAGGAAGAAAGAAAAAAAGAAAGGAAGGAAGGAAGGAAGGAAGGAAGGAAGGAAGGAAGGAAGGAAGGAAGGAAGAAAAAATCCCTCAGTCAAGAGACAAAAGACACAATTTAAGTCATTCAAGAGAAATTTATATTCTTATTACCCCATTCCTATGTCAGCTAGATCTGCAAGTCACTGTGTTATTCCAGTTTGCGTAAGCCAGCGCTTGTGCAAACTCTGGGGTGTCCTGTCCGGGTGCACATCTGCGCTTAGAGATGCCAAAATATGTCACCTCTCTCTAACCCTGTGTACTTTTGTTAAGTAATCATTGTTTTCTTAACCTAAATCAAGAAGAGCTCAGTAGATGGCAGGGGAGGTGATAGAGAGCTTGACAGAAAATGCTAGCGTGACTGTCAGCCAGGGCGAAGCATTCATCAGCCCTGTTGTCCCCTTCCACTTTGACAAGGAGTTGGAATACGAGTTCTAGGCAGATCAGATTCACACATGAATCTTGCAAGTCGCAATTCTAAAAGCAGGTGTGTTCCATCCTTTTTCTTAAAAATAAATAAATAAATAAATAAATAAATAAATAAAAGGGAATTGGAATGAGGGATTGGACACACTGGAGAGATGGCTTGCTGCTCCTGCCAAGGACCTAGCACCCACACCAGGGAGCTCACAACCACCACTGGCTCCAGCGCCGGTGGATTTGACTAGCTCTTCTGGCTTCCATAGGCAGTACAGTAATGTGTAACCTTGAGGCAGGCAGTCTGGTCTATGCAGCCGGGGGACAAAAAGAGAGAGCCCGCCTCGAGGTAAAAGGCAAACTGAGGTTATCTTATAACCTTCACACTCCGGTCAAGTGTGGCATGTGCCCTGCACACACACACACACACACACACACACACACACACACCACACACGAACAGGAGGAATTCAGCTGGGCACAAAGCTTATTTGCTTAGCATGTATGAGGCCCTGATTTCCATCTCCACATTGCCAAAATGAAACGAGACAACTACAGCAAAACAACAGAGACGTGAAAATCAAGAAGTTCAGATTCAAATAGGAAAACCTCCCAGTCTTCCTTTTCCATATCCATTCTCCCACTTTGTGGTAAAGGGCCATAGAAAGGTCTGCTGGGTCAGAACCTTAAGATTCTTAGGTTGATGGGGCTGGAGAGATGGCTCAGTGGTTAAGAGCACTGTATGCTCTTCCAAAGGCCCTGGGTTCAATTCCCAGCACCCACATGGCAGCTCACAACTGTCTGTAATGCTGATTCCAAAGAATCTGACATCTTCACACTAATGGACATAAAATAAAATTAAATATTAAAAAAAAAAAAAGATTCTTAGGTTGCATTTCAAGACTAGCCAAAATGAGTAGCAAGCCAGTTCATTTCTCTTTTCAGGCCAAAGATCCAGCAATCTGCCAGGGCTGATTACAAGCAAAGACTGAAAGCATGATGAGAATGGGTTCAGACCCCCCAGCCCTAGCTGCTGTCCCAGGACTCTGCCTTCTGTAACCGACAGAGAACAAGTGTTCAAATATCAGAGGAGCCACCCATGCCCTAGGTTTTATAGGACTGCAGATGCGCTCTGCCACTGTGGTCATAAGCCAGGCCAAGGTCTGGGAAATTCCAATACTCTGGCATTTGAGTTTAAAGAAAAATGAAAGGATTGAATGCCCCGGAGTCAAGGGAAAGAGGGCACATGAATAGGTGGTGTCAAGGTCGGGTAACAGGAAGGAGACAAAAAGATCTGATTGCTGGAATAACCAGGCTGCTCAAATGAAAGTAACAGAATCCTCCTGCCCAGAGCCAGCCCATGCTGAGTGGAATGCTCCAGCTGAGCACAGCAGGACTCTTTCCTTTTTCCTTCTTCTTTTACTTTTTTTTTTTTCTTCTTTTATTTTTTATTTATTTGTGAGATAGAGTCTTGCTACACAGCCCTTGATGGCCCGGAACTCACTGTATAGAGCAGGCTGGCTCCTCATATCTCTGCCTCCTGAGTGCAAGTATGACAAGCTTGTGTGTACCAACCGTGCCCAGCCAGGATAGCTATTTTTCAGGCCCACTCTGGAATAACAATGTTCCAGCCTCTGTTTGGCAGGCTTCTCTCCTGGATGTCTGACAAGTCCTAAAAGGCCAAACAATAGGGTAATCCATTAGGGAAAAAAGAAGGGATGACTTCATTAGAACAAAATATTCTCCTTCAGCGTTTGTGAAGGCCTCAGAACTGCTTTACAAAATCGAATTTCCTCATCTGTCAGTGGGAAGAGCCAACCTAGCAAGAGAAACAAGTTTTCTAGCCATACGTGTGTGTGGTTAATCTGAGGATTTTAGCTCTTACACAAACACTGACTGAAAAGCTGCAAATCAAGTGTCCACTTTATTTAATAGTTGATCCATTACTGCACCGAATGATTAAAAGTGTATTTACATGGTTTCCACAGGGTAAAGGGGAGAGAGTGAAAATCCATGGAGCAGAAGGTTCCATCCTCTTTATCATGGTCATGGTTAGAGGTATGCTCTACTCTCACCAGCCAGGCCAGAGGTTTGCCAGGAAAAAAAAAAAAAAAAACACTACTTAGTTGAATTTGAATTTGTCTTCTTAAAGACTTATTTTTGATATTCTATTTAACCTGTATAGGCATTTTGCCTGAATGTATGCCCGTTCACCCTGTGAGTATCTGACTCCTGCCAGAAGAGGGCATCGGATCCCCTAGGACTAGAGTTACAGGCAGCTGTGAGCTGACACATGGGTGCTTCGAATTAAACCTGGATCCTCTGGGAAAGCAACCAGTGCTCTCTAATCACTAGCCATCTCTCCAACCTTACATTCTAACTTTGGACAAACAGTGCGTTGTTTTGTTTTAAAGAAGGAAGGGTTCATTTTAACTCCTTGATGGAGGGTACGGTTCACCATAGCAACAGTAACTTGAAGCACCCGGTCACACCGGCTCCTCAATCAGGAAGCAGAGGCCAGTGAATCCCAATACGGGTTTTTGTTCATTTGTTTGTTTAGCATCAACTATTTAATCTCCAATATTTCATGGTATATGCTTATATTAAAAATGTGCATGCTTGGGGCTGGAGAGATGGCTCAGTGGTTAAGAGCACTGCATGCTCTTCCAAAGGACTCAGGTTCAATTCTCAGCACCCACATGATAGCTCACAACTGTCTACAACTTCAGTCCCAGGGATTCTGATACCTTTGTACCAATGCACAGAAAATAAAATTAAATAAATTGTTTTTTAAAAATGTGTCTGCATGCCCCTTTCCAAAAAAAAAAAAAAAAAAAGTGTCTGCTTGCAGGGCAGTTGTGTCAAGACCCCTGTAATCCTAGCACTCAGAGAGGCAGAGGCAGGAGGATCTCTGTGAGTTCTGAGGCCAGGCTGGTCTAGAAAGAGGGTTCAGGACAGCCATGGCTACACAGAGAAACCCTGCCTCAAAATAAATAAATAAACAAATAAATAGATAAATAAATAAATAAACAAACAAATATTTTAAAAAGAACTTTAAAATTGCTTTTATTTGCACCAGGCTTTTTTCTTGAGAGTTGACTGGCATTCCGTTATGTTCAGTTTTTCAACCTATGAAACCCTAAATAGGATATTTACCTTAGTGGAAGACAGCACAGGTTAATGCCTTGCTCACTGTTCTGTTGGTGTGAGGAGACACTATGACCTTATGACCATGGCAAGTCTCATAAAAGAAACCATTTAACTGGGGCTGGCTTTAAAGTTTCAGAGGTTCAGACCATTATCGTCATGGCGGGAAGCATGGCCTTGTGCAGGCAGGCAGGGTGCTGGAGGAGCCCAGAGTTCTACACCTTGATCCACAGGCAGCAGAAGGAGACTGTGCCACACCCACTCCAAGAAGGACGTACCTCTTAATGTGCCGCTCTCTTTGGGCCATGTATTCACACATGGGTCTGTGAGGGCCATTCCTATTCAAACCACCACGGACACCATGACCCAGGGAACTCTTATAAGGGAAAGCATCTAACTGGGGGCTTGCTTACAGTTTCAGGGCATAGTCATGACTGAAATCACGGCAGCACACACGGTGCTAGAGAACATCTGGGGCTACTACATCTTGACCCATAGGCGGGAAGCAGAGGGAAAGAGAAGCGCTGGGCTGGATATGGGGTTTTGAAACTTCCAACCCCAACCCCAGTGACACACTTCCTCTCACAAGGCCACACCTCCTAATCCTTTCAAAGAGCTCCGCCCCCGGGTGACTAAGCATGTGAACATATGAGCCTATGAGGGACATTCTCATTCAAACCATCACTGTTAATTTCAGCTGGCTCCACCAGAATCCCCTTGTCAGCTGGGTGGGGGTGGCACACACCTTTCGGGGTACAGAGGCAGGTGGAGCAGCCTGGTCTACAGAGTGAGTTTCAGGACACCCAGGGCTGCACAGGGCAACCCTGTCTCAAAAAAAAACCGAAACAAAATTAGCTTGCCTCTACACGACGTATTTCAGATGCTTTACATACCATTTCTGAAATTAGATACTTGTGTTCAGAATCGGGTGGCAATCATTCTGTGTTTTAGAAGAAGTTACTTTGAGAGGGATATTGGCAAGATTCTGGCAGGTGGCAGCCAAGAGCTGACATACCACACTGAGAAATCAGTAATGGTTTTTTTTTTTTGTTTGTTTCTCTCTCTTGCCACTGGTACTGTTTCAATATACTCTGAGCACTTCCGTTATTTGACAATGATTCAGGCTGACATTCCAGACCTGATTCTGCCTCTCCTATGAAAATCAAAGCTTAAATTTACTTATTTTCATTTATTTATTTATTTTGTCTCTTTTTCTTTCTCTCTTTCTTTTTTTTCTTTTTGCTTGTTTTGAGACAGGGTTCCCTTGTGTAGCCTTAGTGGTCCTGGACCCACTTTGTAGACCAGGCTGGCCTTGAACTCACAGTGATCTGCCTTCCTCTATCTCCCTGACTACTGGGGTTAGAAGCATGTGCCACACACCTGGCTTTTATTTGGTTCTTGAGCTAGAGTCTCTCCATGTAGCCCTGGATTTCTGAAACTCATTATGTAGGAAAGGCTGGCCCAGAACTCACAGAGATCCAACTGCCTCTGCCTCCACAGTGCCGAAATCAATGGTGTGTACCGCCCTTGATTTTAAAATTGTTTTATTACATTCATTCATTTATTTATTTATGAGCAAGGGTGTATAAGTGTCATGGTGCACTCAGAGGACAACTAGCCAGAGAAATCAATTTTGTTTTGTCTTAAACTTTTATGTGTATGTGTGTTTTCCTGCATCTGTGTCTGTATACAATACGCCTCTGAGACCAGGAGCAGCATTGGATCTCTTGGATGGAACTCGAGTTACAGTTGGTTGTGAGACAATGTGTGAATGCTGGGATTTAAACATAGGTCCTCTGGAAAAGCAGAAATAGATAGATAGATAGATAGATAGATAGATAGATAGATAGATAGATAGATA
>NW_026595981.1:21398758-21404223 GCF_907164565.1 Psammomys obesus
ATAGATAGATAGATAGATAGATAGATAGATAGATAGATAGATAGATAAGTTTCAGTAAAAACTCTGTTGAGTCATCTTCCTAAGCCCGGGAGTCAGTTCTTGCCTTCTACCATGCAGGTCCTGGGATCAAATTTTTTGCTGTTTAGTTTGGTGGAAAATGCCTTTAGCCACTGAGTCATCTCACTGGCTCCCAAACTCAAAATTTCTAATAGGGAAAGGGGGAAAAAAAATACGTGAAGAGTAAAATGTTCATGGAATCTTTTTTTGTTTGCTTTTGATTTTTTTCTTTTTCTTTGTGTGAATCTTTATGTGTACCATGTGTTAGGACTCATTTTAAAATGCCATGGACGACAGATCTGATATGAAAGAGTTTTATATGGGTAAGGGAAGCAGAAGAGAGTTAGGGCCTGAGTGAGCCATGAGGGCAGAGAGACAGAGAGAGACAGAGGGACAGAGATGGGGGGTGGACCCTGACAGAGAAACCAAAGCAGAGAGGGCAAGAGAGCAAAAAAGAAACGAAGTGACAGGGTGGTCCTTTTAAATCTTGAGCACAGCTGAACCTGGAGGGTGACACCTGATGACATCATCAGTTACGAGGCAACCCAGAGGCAGGATCCTCTATACTAACACCATGTAGGCACTCATGGAACTGGAGAATTACAGGGAACTAAGAACCATCCGATGTGGGCGCTGGAAACTGAACCTGGGCACATTGCAAGAGCAGTAGAGGCTTTCGTTACTAAGCCAGCTCTTCTGGCCCTGTTGGTTTGCTTTTGAGGCAAGATCTCACACAGGATCTCTCTAAAGTGGCCTGGAACTCCTTATGTAACCGAAGCTGACTTTGAATTCATGGCAACCCTCCTACCCCTGTCTCCCAAGTGTTGGGGTTATAGGTGTGAACTATCACACCTGATATTTTCATATAATTTTTTTTTTTTCAGATAGAGTCTTACGTAGCTCAGGGTAGTTTCCCGTCTCTACATCTCAAATTCTAGGATTATAGATATGCTCCACCATACTTGGCTTTCATGGTATTTTTGAAAAATACTTGCTTATTTAGCAAGGCATGGTGGCACACACCTTTAAACCCAGGGCTCAGGAGGCAGAAGCAGGCACATGTCTGCGAGTCTAAGAGAAAAGGGAGTGATCTAAGACACACTGAGGTAATCCCTGAAGTGGACTGACAGCCGAGGGCTAAGTGCTGGCTGCCTTCCTAACAGCTGAGGATGAGGTCTTTCATTCTGAAAGGAGAATCGTAGCAATTACGGGAAGTGGCCATTCATGGCTTATTGTTCATTCATACATGTTTGTAAAGTAGCTGTTCAAATCTCGCAACTTAATGCATCAGTTTTTCATTGTTAATTATAGCTATTCCTTAAATTATCTGGATTTGAATGCTTTCTCAGGTGTTTCTCCCTTCTTAATGGTTAGCTCATTTTCTTTGTTTTTAATCTTTTGGGATTTTGATTTGGCTTGGTTTAGTTTGGGGTTTTTTGTTGTTGTTGTTTGATTTTTTTTTTTTCTTCCCAAGACAGGGTTTCTCTGTGTAGCCCTGGCTGTCCTGGAACTCACTCTGGAGACCAGGCTGGGCTCAAGCTCAGAGATCTGCCTGCCTCTGCCTCCCAAATACTGACATGAAAGGCATGCGCCACAATCACCCCAGGCTTTTTTAGGGCTTTTTAAGGATTTTTGTTATTTTTGTTATGTGTAAGCATTTGTGTGTCGGCATGTGGGTGTGTGCACATGAGTGCGTGTGTCCTCAGAAGCATCCGATTCCCCTGGAGCTGGAGGTACAGATGGTTGTGAGCTACCTGAAAAAAATGTCTTTAGTTTTGATGGTCTAATATAATGCACACACCTTATATACTCAAACAAAACATACAAAAAAATTTAAATTATATAGAATTTAAGAGCTAGAAAGAACTTCAAAGATTATCTAGTTCAACAACCAATATTACAGAAGAAATCAAGGCACTAAGAGGGTCTAGACACAAATAAAGGACTTTATGGCACTAATGCTAAGGAGATGCTAGTGACCACCACAAAAGAATGTCTTTTTTTTTTTTTTTTCCTTTGTGTAGAACAGGCTGGCCTCAAACTCATAAAGATCTGACTGCTTATGCCTCCTGAGTGCTGGGATCAAAGGCGTGTGCTACCAGTACCCACTGACCAGGGTTATCTTTTCCCTTCTTTCTCTAGATTTCTTCCTTGCATCCATTCTCTACCGGTGCCTGTAGAAACTATAGGTACGCCCCCAAAAAACTAAAAACATAGAATCTGGTTTATTTTTTAAGGACTGAACTGGTGGTTATTTTTATGGAGTATATATAGATTCACTCAGTGAAAATCAAAGATAAACAACCCGAGGGAAAGTGCCACAAGCTTTCCGGAGCTGGGCAAACGCTGTGCCGGCATTTCAGGCCCTGAGGGTTGGTTCAGCACAGGGAACCAAGCATTCCCGAAAGGTGCCATGTTGTCCACATTGAGCATTCCATGTATTCTAACATTCACAGGCCTCTTATTATGTATAACCATCTGTTTCCACTCTTTGTTTCTTTCTTCCTTTTTCTTTGTTTCTTTCCTCTTACCATTCTTTTTTGAGACAAGGGTCTCACACTGTAGCCCTGGCTGGAAGCCACTGTGTAGACCAAGCTAGCCTAGAATCTACCAAGATTTACCTACCTCTACCCCCAGAGTGCTGAGATTAAGGGCATGTGTCACCATGACTGGCCCTTCGTCGTTGTTTATTAATTTATTTTATGTGTATGGATGTTTAGCGTGCATGCAAGTCTGTGTCTTTGGAGAACACTGGATCCTCTGGAACTGAAGTTATAAAATGTGCTGGAAGCCAAATCCAGGTCCCCTGCAGGAGCAGCTAGTGCTCTTGAGCGGCCATCTCCCCAGATGCACCATCAACTCAACCCTCTGTCTTTTGTGGGTGGTGGGATTTTGTTTGTTTTAAGATAAGGTCTCATGTAGCCCAGGCTGGCCTCAATTCAAGTTCACTACAGAACCCAGGCCCCTCATCCTCCTACCTCCACCTGCCACGTGCTGAGATTATAGGTTTGTGCCATCACATCCGGCTTTTCCTTCCTTTTCTTTCTTTGTTTAATTCGTATTTCTTCACTAGCACACACATCAAATAGAGCTGGTCTGTGTTTGAGTGATCCAGCTTAATTTTTTTTTTCTCCCTTTCTTTGAGGCAGGGTGACAGTACGTAGCTCAGGCTGGCCTCAAAATTTGTCTCCACCTGCCTCAAGCTCCTGAATGGTAGGTTTCCAGGCATGGTCCACAATGCCTGGCCAATGACCTAGCTTTGAATTCAGAACTAAGCGTTCCCATGGTGTGGATTGCAAACCCAAGGTAGCAGAACAGCTGAGTTCTATTTTGGCTCTTCCCTGCTTATTGTCAACAGCCAGAATTTCTGTCACAGTTAAGAGGCTAAGAGGCAGTAGTTATTTAGGAGGGTCTTCAGCAATGTCCAACATCCACTTAAAAATGACAGGTCACGGAAAAGAAGAAAGAGGAGGAGGAGGAGGAGGAGGAGGAGGAGGAGGAGGAGGAGGAGGAGGAGGAAGAGAAGCAGCAGCAGCCAGGTGTGACCTTTAATCCCAGTGCTTGGGAGGCAGAGACAGGCGGATCTCTGTGAGTTCAAGGCCAGCCTGGTCTACAGAGTGAGTTCCAGGACAGCCAGGGCTACACAGAGAATCCCTGTCTCAAAAATAAACAAACAAACAAACAAACAAACAAACAGGGCTGGAGAGATGGCTCAGAGGTTAAGAGTGCTGACTGCTCTTCCAGAGGTCCTGAGTTCAATTCCTAGCAACCACCTGGTGGCTCACACACCATCTATCATGAGATCTGATGTCCTCTTGTGTCATGCAGGTGCACATGCAGGCAGAACTCTGTATACATAATAAGTAAATAAATAAATTCTTTAAAAACAAACGAACAAAAAAGACAAGTCAGCTACACTCATTTTACTTTAACGGAATAGTTTGAAAAAAAAAAACACAATAAAAAATGTTCTAGAAGCTCTTACTTCCTGAGGAGTATATGTATATTTTATTTTATTGTCTTTTAAGACAGGGTCTCAGTATGTGGCCAAGGCTTGCCTTTAGCTTTTAGGGATCCTCCTGCCTCTGTCTCAGCAGTGATGGGATTACCAGGCTACATCACCACACTCAGCTTCCCTTGTTTTCCTTTTCATCATATCTTAGAGAGACGTGAATTCCTGTCACACAGATAAATGAATGTGTAAACCAAGTTGGAGCATACCTAAGGACAGAAACTGTGTCACAAAGGAATCCCAGCACTGGGGAGGTAGAGGCAGGAGGATCAGTTCATGCCAGCCTCAGCTACCTACTGAGTTCAAGGTCAGACATGCAACCCATTTCAACAAAAAGAAAAAAGAAAAGAAAGGTTTTTGTTGTTGTTGTTTTATTTAGTTTAGGGGCCGTAGATATGATTCCAGGAGTTAAGAGCACTGGCTGCTCTCCCAGAGGGCCCATGTTCTGTTCCCAGAATCCACATAGCAGCTCACAGCCACATGTAACTTCAGCTCCAGCAGATCTGATGCCCCCTTTTGGCCTCTCAGGCTCTGCATCCCTATTGTGCACAGACACACGTGCAAGCAAAACACCCATACACAAAAATTAAAAGTTAAAAAAAAATTTAATAATTAAATTTGTTGATGGATGTGATGGCACAGGCCTTTAATCTCAGTACTCAGGAGGCAGAGGCAGGCAGATCTCTGAGGTTCAGGCCAGCCTGGTCTACAGAGTGAATTCCAGGACAGCCAGGGCTACACAGAAAAACCTTGTCTCAGAAAAATAGATAGATAGATAGATAGATAGATAGATAGATAGATAGATAGATAGATAGACAGATAGATAAACAAAATAACTATGTTTTCTCTGCCCAGGGCTGTTTATTCTTCAGCAAGCTCTCTGGTTAATATCAAGATTGTGGCTTATTGATTCATTTGCTTTTTTTTTTTTTTTCTTTGATACAGAGTCTGTCTCACTGTGTAGCCCTGGGTGTCCTGGAACTCACTTTGTAGACTAGGCAGGCCTTAAACTCAGAAATCTATTTGTTTCTGCCTCCTGAGATTAAAGACATGTGCTGGGATTAAAAGAATGTGCCATCACTGCCCAGCTTGGATTCCCGGATCTTTGAAAATGAATTTTTCAGCTGAGCATGATAATGCACACCTACAATCCCAGCTCTCAGGAGGCAGAGGCATGAGAGCAGGAGTATTGTTGGGAAAAGATTAGCCTGATCTACATACAAGTTCCAGGCCAGCCTGAGCCTGTGTGAGACTGTGTCTCGAAAGAAAAAAGAGAGAAAGAAAGAAAGAAAGAAAGAAAGAAAGAAAGAAAGAAAGAAAGAGAGAAAGAAAGAAGGAAAGAGAGAGGAAGAAAGAAAGAAAGAAAGAAAGAAAGAAAGAAAGAAAGAAAGAAAGA
>NW_026595981.1:21404233-21456225 GCF_907164565.1 Psammomys obesus
AGAAAGAAAGAAAGAAAGAAAGAAAGAAAGAAAGAAAGAAAGAAAGAAAGAAAGAAAACATGAACCTTTTTCTCTACCCAAAACAAGACAAGTAAAAAACAAAAATAATGCTCACACTTTATCACAGGAGCAAGAGGCGAAGAAAGAAATGAATCGGCAGTAGTCTGCCATAAGGGATGGTTCAGGTGATAGCCAGTTACCGAGAGGCAGGGAACTGGCTGTGGTTACTAGTGATTTTTTCCCACCAGTAGCTGTCATCACAGTTTCCAGAAAAGCTGCCAAGAAATAGCAGGAATTAGCATTTCACACAACCACTCCCACATGCAGAAACACACACTCAGGCCTTGGAACTTTTCCCAAGTGCTCTTTGCCCTCCTGCCTTCCCTTTCCTCCCACCATTCCAGATAAACAGCTAAGGTGTTTGACTCACCTTGAGGAGAAGACTTCAGCTCTGGAAGGTGCCTCCCTCTGCATCTCGGCGATTGCTAAGAATTACAAGAAAAACCCAGGGATAAACATCCTACCCCACTTTCCCTTCTCCCTTTCTCCTCTGGCTGCTTCTCCTCTAAACGATCTCCCTCCTCGATATTTAGACACTGAGCACACACACTCTGGCAGCCAGCAACCCAGACGTCCGGTTTTCATTCCAACAAAATGTGACTTGATTACGTTGTACCCCGACACCGCAGCAACCTCCGGCCCATTGTTGGATCTTAATAGATGTTTGAATAGCCTTGCCTGAATTGGCCTCAGGCATCTCCTGAATTTCACAGTGTGCTAGGACTGTAGGAGACTGACTGACAGGCCAACTGCTTCCTGTCTGGGGAAATCCACCCAGAGACCAGAAGACATAGGCTCCACTGCTTCAGAAGGAAAGGGCTTGCCTGGCCTGCCTGCCTGTACTCCCAACTCACACACTCTCTGCCACTCGTTAGAATGGTAGGTTGTTTCATGGTACAGATCAGCTAACAGAGCAGGCTGTGTGGGCTAGGTTGAGACAGAGCTTGAATTACAGTGCCAGGACCACTAGGACAATGAGATTAGGATTTGGTAGGGACCCAAGTAAAACTAGTCCAAGAGCAGAATGTCTGCTAGGGTTAAAAATCATCTCTACTCTTGGTTTCGGAGCCAGCCTGTCTTGAAAAACAAAAACAAAACAAAAACAAAAACAAACAAAAAAAAAAAAAAAGAAAGAAAAAAAAAAAGAAAAAGAAAAAATCTAGAATAATCTTGATCACACTTTTAGGGCTTGGTCAGGAGATGAGCCTCCCTCAGCCTCCCTGCTGGAAGCTCTGCGGAGTTGATGAGGGACTTTTCTTTTCAACAGGGAGGTCCTCAGTGATTCCTTTACATACAGCTGTGTCTGTGTCTTATCGTCAGAAGGCTATAATGTGGGTTCCTTGGTGGGGATTGGCTTGTTTAATGGGTCAGCCACAGATTGGCAGTATTAATAAGTCAATATTAATGACTAGAAAAGGTGCAGGAATATGTGGCTAAAAAACGGTCTTGAAGGTTGTGGACAGCTCAGCAAACAACACCCCCAAAATAAAGATCTCAGAAGCTGAGTTTCCTCCTGATCTCTGCCCTGCTGTCATTTGACCCTCTCATGCTCCCTCCCAGGCAAAGCCACAAGACAACAGGAGGCCTTCTCCCCTAGGCAGATCACAAGTATGATAAGCAGAAAAGCAGCCCTTCCTCCCAAAGCCAGCATGCAACCTCAAATATTACTGGAGCCTCCCGCCACCCTTCTATGTGAATCGACTATCAAGAAACTTACGATTTACATTTTGATTGTAACCTATTACCCCACCCTCCCTGGAAGGAGGAACACTGCACAGGCCAAGAATCTCAACAGACAAGCCTTGCTGGGTTCCCCCCTTAGTCTATTACTCTTTGGTTCAATCATCATTCCGAGCTGCAGTCCAAACTTCATAGGACATGTAAATGGATAGTTCATCTTGGATCTTTAGGTCTCTAATCTGAAGGCCGCTGGGTCAAATTATATGAAATCTCTCTCTCTCTCTCTCTCTCTCTCTCTCTCTCTCTCTCACACACACACACACACACACACACACACACACACAGGAAGAGAAAGACCATTAGACGAAGATGAATGAGAACTGCTGGGCCAGCACAGTGGCGCAGGCCTTTAATACCAGCTCTTGGGATTCAAGGGCAGGAAGAGCTCTGTGAGTTCCAGGCTAGGCAGAGATACATAATGAGGCCCTGCCTGCCTGAAAGGAAAGAGAAAACTAGGAAAAGTAATGCTTCGGCATTACTGCCCTAGGATTCCTAAAGTTAACGTTTTTGGTGTTTATGTGGAAGATAAAATACACCTGGAAAAAAACATAAATGTATTTTTCAGGCAGGCACAGGCATAGTATTGTGGTATTGGCACATGCCTGTATTTCCATAACACAGAAAGTCGAAGCAGGAGGATTTCCAGTGTGAGGCCAATCCAGGCTGCAGAGTACAATTTTTTTGCTCAAAATCTTTTTTTCAACAACAAATAGATAATTATGAATCCTTCTTGCTTATACTGTAATGGGGGTTTTGTTTGCATGCTTTTAGTTTTTATTTCTTTTTAATTAATTCATTCATTTATTTATTTTATTTTTTATGTATACAATGTTCTGTCTGTGTGTATACGTGCACACCCAAAGAGGGTACCAGATCTCATTATAGACGGTGGTGAGCCACCATGTGGTTGCTGGGAATTGAACTCAGGACCTCTAGAAGAGCAGCCAGTGCTCTTAACCTCTGAGCCATCTCTCCAGCCCTTATTTATTTTTGAGACAGTTTCTCTGGGTAGCCTTGACTGTCTTGAAACTTGCTCTGCAGACCAGAGATCTTGAACGCAGAGATCCTCCTGCCTCTGCCTCCTGAGTGCTGGGACCTGGTCCTTTTAATTTTAATTACGAATATGTGTGTGTGTGTGTGTGTGTGTGTGTGTGTGTGTGTGTGTGTGTGTTTTGGGCATGTGCACATAAGTGCAGCACCTATGGAGGTAAGACGACGGCGAGAAGAGGGTGTCAGATCCCCTAGAGCTGGAGCTACAAGCAGTCAAGAGCTACCTGAACCAATTTAAGTCCTTTGCAAAGTTTTAAGCACTCTTAGCCAATACACCCTTTCTCCTGCCTTGGAGTGATGTTTTGAGATATATCTACAATATAGTCAAATCATCACGATGGATTATTAAAAATGTGCCACACGCCTGTAAATCCCAGCACTCTGGGAGGCAGAGGTAGGTGGATCGCTGTGAGTTTGAGGCCAGCCTGGTCTACAAAGCAAGTCCAGGACAGCCAGGGATACACAGAGAAACCTTGTCTTAAAAAAAAAAAAATTTTTTTTTAAAGTGCCAAAATAAACAAGATGAAATTTAACAGGGATAAAGTCAAGAGTTACATTTAAATTTAGAAGGAAAAAAAAAACTGCACAGGAAGGAGATAGACTGGCTTGACAACATTTTAGGTGAAAAGGTTCAGGTGTGAACAAAATTCTGTCTCAGCTTCAGGAGAATGTGAGATCGAGATGGTAATCTCATCAGGCTTCAGGGTGACTAACTCTGGCCTTACCAGTTCAGGAAGATACTGAGAAGGTAGGATGTGTTTAGCGAGATCATGATGAAAAAGATCTCATGACTTACGAGGTGAGCTGTGTCTAGGGACACATGTCTGCAGCTCCAGTGCTTGGGAAGTGTGTGTGAGAGAACCAATAGCTCAAGGTGAGCCTTCATTACATAGCAAGTTCAAGGCCAGCCTGGGCTACGTGAGACCGTGTCTCAAAAAAAAAAAAAAATTAAAAGGCTGGTCATGGTGGCTCATGAAGAGGAAACAGGAGAGAAAAACTAAGGTGATGAATACTAGCTATTCTCAAATACCTAGTTGTCCAGGGGTTAAAATGTCGGTTGTTGTAGGCTGACAGTTTGAAAATGTCCATATTCAACTGTTTTGATCTATACATTAACAGCTATTTAACCTGGTTTGGCCTAATAGATAAAGGGTATAGAGTCACCTTGCAATGCCGCAGAGGGCATTGAGAGTCACCAAGTATCAGAAGAGGGGAGAAGATATCACACCAGGATAAGAAGGCTCTGTCACAAGCAGATGTTCAGAAGATAGAAGGGGCTGCGGACAAAGATCTAGGTTCCCCGGCACTGAGGGAGCCCAGGCAACGTTGGGACAGGCTTCCAGGGCTGTTGAGAACTTCTGCATTTGATGGCAACGCTTCATCTGACTAAGATTTGGGCGGCTGGACCCCACAGTCCTGAAGCAATGCTCCTCCCCACACAGAACACCCTGAGCCTCCTCACCGGCTTATTATCTTCATTTTATTTTGACACAGGATCCTGCTTCGTAGCCCTGTTTAGTCTGGTACTTGTTTTGTAGACCAGGCTGACCTTGAACTTGTAGCAGTTCTCCTGTTTTAATCTCCGAGTGCTGGGATTACAGGCATGCTCCATCTTGTCCAGTTTAACCTTGGTCATTTACACTGCTGTTCCTTTGGGCGTGTCTGTCCCCGTGCCTAGGGTTTCATCTCTCCAGAAGCAAATGTGGCTCAACCTGTATGTCCCCAAAGGACTGTCATGCTCACCTCTTCACTTCCTTTTACCTCGTGGTTGCTTTTGTCTTAGCTCTTACCATCTCTCGTGTGTGTACGTGTGCGTGTGCGTGTGCATGCGTGTGTGTGTGTGTGTGTGTGTGTGTGTGTGTATGAATGTGCATGTTTCTCTCTTTACCATCAAGTGATAACTGCCTTTGGGTCAGAAACATGTCTCTTTCATCCTCGTACCCTCCATGCTTACAGAAGTACCTGTCTCATGATAAACAGTCATTCCATACACAAATATCCCTATAATCCCCAGCATCTAGAAGTCAAAGGCAGGGAGTTGGTAAGTTTAAGACCTGCCTGGGTTATCTAGCAAGTTCTGAGCCAGCCTGGGCCTCACAGCAAGAGCTGTTACATATGAGTTTCCATGTCAGCGTTAACAGGCCTTCCCAGGCGAGATGCACTCTGCTATGGTACATTATTCTCTTCTAATTGTTTCTAAAAGAAAAAGTCATGACCCAGGTACTAATATAAAATTGGCTTCCCAGCCTTACTCCAGAGAACCAAACAAAACAACCCCAAAGCAAATACACACTGAACCTTGTGATTCAGCCATGCAGTTGAGTAATTCTTTTTTTTTTTCCCTATGACAAGGAAGGAATACAGGGCCTTGTGCCTGCTAAGCATGTATTCTACCGCTCACCTATACCCAAACCAGGCCAGTCTCATCATAAAACCCTCTGAGAATCCAACTTAAAAGAAAGGGGGGGGGGACTGTGTGGGTGTGGTGGCCCATACCTTTAACCCCAGCACTCGGGAGGCAGAGGCAGGCGGATCTCTGTGAGTTTGAGGCCAGCCTGGTCTACAAAGTGAGTCTAGGACAGCCTAGGCTACACAGAGAAACCCTGTCTCAAAACAAACAAAAAAGTGCCCCTTTTTGCTAGGAAAAAAAAGTGCTTAGGCACCAAAACGACATTCACATTCATCTCTAACATCCTTCTGTGGAATACAAGTTATAAAAAAAGTTCCTGTAATTCTGTAATCCTGTTTTTCCATGCATAGTATAGTCTAACAAACAGGGATGGTGG
Source organism: Psammomys obesus (assembly GCF_907164565.1). Lineage (NCBI taxonomy): Eukaryota > Metazoa > Chordata > Mammalia > Rodentia > Muridae > Psammomys > Psammomys obesus. The sequence continues at coordinate 21,409,870 of NW_026595981.1, forward strand.
TGCATGTCTTTGAAACCAGCACTAGGGAGACAGAGGCAGGTGGATCTCTGCAAGTCTCCATGCCAGCTAGGGCCACATATTGTCTCAAAATATAAGAAATAGGGCTAGGGTCCGTGGTGGCACATGCCTTTAATCCCAGAATTTGGGAGGCAGAGGCAGGTGGATCTTTGTTTACAAATCGAGTCCAAGACAGCAAAGTATACACAGAGAACCTGCCTCAAAAAAAAGCCAAAATCCAACCAACCAACCAACCAACCAAAACAACAACAAACAAAACAAGAAATAGGCCTGATGAGATGGCTCAGTATTTAAGAGCACAGGTTGATCTTCCAGAAGACCCAAGTTCGATTTTCAACACACATGTGGTAGCTTATAACCATCTATAAATCCGTTCCAGGAGATCTGATGCCCTCTTTTGCCTCCTCTGGATACCAGACATTTAGATTGTACAGACATACATGTAGGCAAAACACTCATACACATAAATAAAATAAATCTTAAATAAATAGAATGAAAGCTCTGGGTAGAGGCAGGAGAGCTGGGTGAACACAGAGCCAGCCAGACGTGGAGGTGAACGCCTCCAATTCTAGCACTCGGAAAGCTAAGGCAGAAAGATCATAAGTTCAAAACCAGTCTGGGATTCTCAGAGAGCCCCTGTCAGAACAATAAAACTAAGGGATGAATTAAGGAAAGGGGAACAAAAGAAATTCCATCAAAGGGTCGGGAGGACGGGAGAGGTAACAGCAGTGGAGCAGGGCCATGTCTTCAGAATTTGATTTTCTTTTCAGAGCATGAAGCTTTGGGGCACAGCCCATGGCTTTCTTCTTCTCTCTATGGCTCTCTCAACACTCCACCCCATTAGGCAGCCCTTCAGGAAACTGAAACTCTCTCTCTTCCAGATGGGGAGCTCTGGCGGAAAGGACGTCCTGGCTTGGGTTTGGTGACTCTACTCCCTCTGCCAAAGGATCATGCTAAAATTGACTTTCCTGGAAACCAGTTAGTAAGTTTAGGAAGCTCAGCCCTAGTTAAAGAAAGACTGGAGCCTTCCAATAATGGAAAGGTAAGAAAATAATTCTAAATCAGGGCATGGTGGTGCATGCCTTTGATCTTAGCCCTTGAGGCGGAAGCAGATAGATCTCTTAGTTCGAGGCCAGCCTGGTCTACAGAGCAAGTTCCAGGACAGCCACAAATTCACAAAGAAAGCCCGTCTCAAAAATACCAAAGCAAAAACAACAACAACATAAAGAAAAACAAAAAAAGAAAAAGAAAAAAAAAATAATTCCTAACATTCCTGGTAGAGGGGACTCACAGGAAGCCAATCTCCAGTCTTTTAAGATGTCATCTTAGGACTGCAGACTCCTATACCAGACTTCTGTGAGTCGAAGTGTTTTTGATCACCTATTTAGGAGGCCGCAGGTGTCTGTCTCACATTTTGTACAGGACAAATAGCAAAATGGACATATTAACTCAGGAAGTGTAGAACAATTGATTTTGTATTGAATCTACAGGAGTTAATTTAACAACATAAGGACATTATTATAATCTTCAGAAAGCACACAACATCACTGTGGTCCATGAGTAAGTCAGTGGAGGAAAAGAATGGAATTTAGGGTTGGGTTGGGAGACCTGAATTATGTCCCTAGATGGGACCCTGAATCACTCTGTTACTTCCTGGCCCCATATTCCCCTGTCTTCTCCTGCACAGTTTCTTTGACAATTCTTTTTTTTTGGATGAAGTTAAACACGGCTGTTTCAATTTCATTTACTCAGAGCAATCTGGGAATATCAAGTCCTTTAATGTAGCAATATAGGATGGGCTTGTTCATTTTATATCCACTATTTACATTTGTTGTCCGGGTAGGTGAACGGCAGTGAAATGAGTAGATGGTCTGTTTCCTCTTCCTTGGTGTTTCCTGTCTGAGATGACACAGCCGCCATGTGGCTAACCCAGAACCCTGGAGAGATACTTTGAGAGATATAACTGAGGAGCGCCCAGCTAGGACAGAGAATGAGTCAGGGCTCAAGGACTCAATACCAACTTCTCCCACTCCTGCCAGGAAGTTTCTGGGGTGAGACAGCAGTGACAGCAGCCAAGGGGCGGGGCCTGTCAGCTGCCTACCCTGGGGCCTCTGCCTTGTGGTTTCACCCTGGCTTGCCCTGCAGCTGTAACGTGTCTACTGACACGCAAGCCCTGGACACTCTGTCCCTCCCCCTTTCCCAAACCTTCACTCATCCAGCAATCTCCAGAAGGGAACGTAAGGAGGGAGGAGATGAGAGGGAAAGGGCAGGACAGGACTAGTGGGAATGTCGCCCTTTCAGGAAACACAGGGCAGAATAGAAGAGGGTTTTCACCGGAGGCGTGATGTGAGTAGGAAGCAGAAATTTCACTCACCTCCGTGAAAAACCAAGATAAAGGACAGAGGAGCAACACAGTTAGGCTGCTGTGGTGATGAGGTAGGAGGACTAGGTGGAGCAACCAGCAGGCATTTGCCTGAAAAACTGCTAAGATGGAAGAGTAAAATGGCGAAAAGCCACAGTTCTCTGTGGGGGCCTCTATCTATCATAACACCATGATTACCCCTTCGGCAGTAGGTTCCAAAACTTTCCTCTTGCATTTAAAGAACCCCAGTCATCTGCCCTATAGCAGAAACAGGATCCGTATGCTATCGCTGGGCGAAGTCACTTTGGCAACCCCCATCTCACCAAAGGGTACGGGCCACAGCAGGTTTAAGTAATTTGCTCATAGAATTTGGAAACCATACAAGGTCCTTCCGCGCCAGTTGCCAGAGCCCCCATGGATTCCATCATACCAAGCTGCCTTGGAGCTGAGAGCAAGTCAACTTAAAGTGATGCCAAAACAGTGGAGGCTTTTAAAGACAATTTTTTTTTTTTTTAAAGCTCAGTAAGAGCAGGCCAGGCGATAAGCCCTGAACAGAGAGCTAGCTCTGCGATTCACAACGCAAAGGTTTAGAAGTCCTAACGTGCCAGCACAAAGCTTGCGATCTGAGATCCCAGCGCAGCCCTGGTACCCTCTAGTGGAAGTTCCCCGCATCAGCACACAGCGAGCCACTAAAGAGCCTCTCAAAAGGATGGGGTGTTGGGGAGCGCGTGTTTGGATGTTGGAGGGGGTCTATGGGTGTGGAGGATGAGGTGCAGGTTGGAGGAAAGGGGTGAACCAAGCCCCTGATTCACACGAGGCCCACGAGAGTTCCGCAGGGCCACACTCCTGGGCTCTGGCCTTTGTGCGTTAGGAAGGCGATCCACATCAGGAGAGAATCTGGGCTTTTAGGACTCACGAGAGAGACTCCTCCTCCCCCCCACACCTTTTACTGAGGACAAGTCAGTTATCAGAGATGCAAAGTGACCTGTCTAAGGCCACAGGACAAACGGAATCCGGCAACTGTGAGACCCCTGTTTCCTTTGTCCCCAAAGAGAGCTTTGCACCTTGTCACACGTCTTGTTTGCTAATGGGGTTGATTTTATCCAGAACTTGAGAGCATATGAAGACATGAAACTTGTACATACAGACAGGGACTGTTTCCGCCTTCATTAGCCTACAAGTCGTGAACTTTTCCACTCTTTGATTCAGTGCCTATTACTGCCAAACCCAAAGGCTTTCCAGCCTGTGGACCCTGGGGAGGGAGGGAACTCCCAGACTCCTAGAATCCAGTCACCTATAAGCCCTCCAGGGCATAGCTGGAGTTTCCTCCTCATTTTCCCGGCACTAAGGCGTTGATTTATTTCTCTCTCTCTCCCTCCCCCTAGAAGTAATCCCTGAGAATGGAAGTGGGTTAGAAGCAGATTACTCTGACCCAAGGGCTTTGCCTTCTCCTCCCTCTGTGGGTGTGAGGGAGAGAGGTGGGGGGGGGGGGCGGCAGCTCACAAACAGCCTGAAATTCCCTTTTAGGATTATTGCTTGATTTAGCCAGCTGGGAGGAAAGTGGAGCAAGGAGAGGGAGGGATTCGTTCTAGACCTCGCTCTCTAGCAGCGGGAGGCATGAGCTTCTTTCCTGGCTGAGCCAGGATGAATAATATCTCTCCCTAAACATGCCTTCAGAACGAGGAATCTAGGACAAGCACAAAGGCAAAGGCTCCGTCCCCAGCAGCGGAGGAGAGAGGAAGGCAGCTTTGAGCATTCTGCAGCGCCGCAGAACTCCGGGCCATGGAAACTTCCTGCGTCTCTGTGGTTTAGCTCCGGCAGAGACGAGAAGTGCATGCTAGGGCTCCCTGAGGAGCCACCTCAGATCTGGAAATTTCTTGTTTAGGGGCACTGCACGGAGGTGGTCTCTAGGGTAGGGATGTCCCCTCTTCTGTGTCCAACCTAAGGGACAGGTACTCTTCTTAGCATCCTTCTAGGCTGCCCATACAGATTTGCCTCTGGGACATCAGCAAGCGGAGATGATGGAGCCGTAACTAACTGGAGTGGAACTCATTTGATTTTAACGAACTAATGATTCTGTAATTTAGGTATCCAGTTACCACCTTTGTATAGATGAGAAGAATCAGGTGTGGCCAAGACGCTGCGTCAAGAACTATTACATTCCTAAGCGCCAGTGAGGGCCACAGGGAGTTAGTCTGGGTGACAAAGAAGCATTGCTAATGTTGTTAGCTAACATCAGTTGAGAGCGCCTGCTAGGGGTCACGGGACTTTTTTCCTCTGTGGCATCTGGCCTCAAATAAGCCACTTCTCTTCGTGTCCCTCCTCCCTTCTGTTGGAGAAGCACAATAATCCATGGATCATCATATTTAGAACCAGAGTCTTCCAACTCTCCAGAAAAAAAAATATATATATATTCCTGTTCAATTCAGCCATGTTCTTCTAGATGTAGGTCGCTCAGAGAGATTTCAGAACTTCCAGCTGAAAAAGCAAAGCCTGGCTGTGGAAGTGCTCGCCTTTAATCCAAGCACTCTGGGAGGCAGAGGCAGGGGGATCTCTGCGAGTTTGAGGCCAGCCTGGTCTACAGAGTGAGTTTCAGGACAGCTACGGCTACACCAAGAGATTCTGTCTTGGAAAAAAATCCCCCAAAACCAAAGGTGTGTGTGTATATGTATGTGATGTGTGTGTGTGTGTGTGTGTGTGTGTGTAACACACATCATTGTGCCAGTATGTTCGTGCCCATGTGTGCTCTTGCAGAGGTCAAAAGAGGACGTCAGGGTCTTTCTTTATTGGTCTCAGAAGTCTTGCCTTGAGACAATCTCTCCTTGATACAGAAGTTTGTCCTTTTGGCTAGACTGCCTAGCCATCAAACTCTCCAGATATGCCAGTATCCACCTTCCAGTGCCGGCATTATAGACACACGTAGCTACACCAACTTTCATATCTTTCTATATCTTTATGTGTATGTTTTGTGTGCATGTATACCTGTTTACCTACTGTCTAGCGGCTGCCGAGTTCAGAAGAGGGCATCAGATCCCCTGGAATTGGAGTTAAGATATTAGTGAGCCCATGAAGGGTGCTGGGAATCTTGGTCCTTTGCAAAAGAAGCCAGTGCTCCTAATTACTGCCTAGCTATTTATGTGGGTTCAGAGGCACTCAAACTCAGGTCCTCTTTGTAGTAAGAGCTCTTACCCACTGACCCATCTCTTCAGCTCTCATCTTTTTTTTTTTTTTTTCTCCTTAAGATATGGCCTCATGTGCCAGGCACACCTGTAATCCCAGCACTCGGGGATGCAGAAGCAGGTGGATCTCTGTGAGTTCAAGGCCAGCCTGGTCTACAAAGGGAGTCCAGAATAGCCAAGGCTACACAGAGAAACCCTGTCTCAAGAAAAAAAAAAAAAAAAAAAAAAAGACATGGTGTCATGTAGCCTAAGATTCACTATGTAGCCAAGAATATCTCTGATCTCCCTGATGTCACTACTAAGTACTGGGGTTACAGGCACGTGCTACTGTATCTGTTTTATGCAGTGCAGGAGATAGATCCCAAAGCTTCCTGTATGCTACGGTAGCACGCCTCGGATCTGTATCCCCAGACAATAGCTTTCTTTTTAAAAAAAAAAAAAAACTATTATAAGTTATGTGAAGTTTTTGTGTGTACACGTGTCGGTATGCATACGTGTGTGTGGGGGTACCTGCACAGACCAGAGCTGTTGTAGTCCCCTCAGGCTGGAATACAGGCAGTTGCAAGCCTCCTGCTATGACTGCTGGGAATTGAACTCAGATCCTCCACACAGCAGTACATGCTATGAAGCACTGATCCATATCTCCATGCCCTGTAAGTTCCAATCCTAATGTCTGCCACTGGACTACATATAAACAAGGAGTCCTGCTCCCCTTAGGTTCAATTTGAAAGTTTCTCCAGGAAAAAAAAAAAAAAAAGGGTTCCACGAACACCTTGAATATTGAGGGAAATTTCTCTGTGTAGCCTTGGCTGTCCTGGACTCACTTTGTAGACCAGGCTATACTCTAGAGATCTGTCTCTGCCTCCCTGAGTGATGAGATCACAGGTGTGTGCCATCGCACCCAGCTCCTTTTCACTTTTTGCTTAAGAGATTTTATATTGTTATTATTATTATTATTTTATGTATATGCAGATAGTATATGGGTACTATCTGCAATTGTTATATGTGTACTGTGTGTGTAATCCCCACAGAGTCCAGAAGAGGGCATCAGACGCCCTGGAACTGGAGCTACAGGGCAATATGAGTCATGATGTGGGTACTGGAAACTGAATTTGGGTCCTCTCTGCAAGACAGCAAGGGCTCTTAACCCCTGAGCCATCTCTTTAGCCTCTATTTTCCTTTCTTTCTTTTCTTATTTGTTTTTGTTTTGAGACAGGGTTTCACTGTGTAGCCTTGGTCATCCTGGAACTCACTCTGTAGACCAAGCTGGCCTTGAACTCAGAGATGTGCCTGCCTCTGCCTCTCCAAGTGCTATAAATGACAAAGACTGGATTTACCAGCTTTTAAAACCTAAGCTTAACAGTACATAACTAAACAATTGTAGAACTGGTGAAATTGACAGCACTTGTGCACAGTTAGAAAATATATGCGCTGGGGCTGGTGAGATGGCTCAGAGGTGAAGAGCACTGGCTGCTCTTCCAAAGGCCCTGAGTTCAATTCCCGGCAACCACATGGTGGCTCACAAACATCATATAATGATATCCGGTGTCCTCTTCTGGTGTGCAGGTGTACACACAAGCAGGACACTGTATACATAATAAATACATTTTAAAAAATATATGAACTGAAGAAATCAAGAAAGAAAAAAAAGTTGAGAGCATTTGTGCACAATTAGAAAACGTATGAACTGAAGAAAGAAAAATTTCTGTAGAAAACTAATCATGCAGGTGCAGTGGCACAAGCCTGTAATACTGGGAGGCAGAGGCAGATGGATCTCTGAGTTTGAGGCCAGGCTGGTCTATAAAGTGAGTCCAGGACAGCCAAGGCTACACAGAGAAACCCTGTCTTGAAGAAAAGGAAAAAACAAAACAAAAAACCCAAGAAAAGAAGAAGGAAAAAAGAAAACTAATCCTGGCGATAAAAAGCTGGAATGTGTCACAAATTTGCATGTCATCCTTGCAGAGGCACCAAGCTGATCTCTGTGTTATTCCGATTTTAGTGTGCTGCTGAAGGACAAATGGGGCAAATTTTTTTCATCTTCCATTCCGAGAGAAATGCAAACTATTATGTGTTGGGGGATTAAGAAATATCCTTCGGTGTTACTTCCTCAGCAGACAGCTGGCAGTTACCCTTGGATTTAATGGGGCAGAGGGATAATAAAAATTTTCCAAGACAGCTACTCAACAGCAACAGCGACCACCTACAATCCTCCTCAGAGTGAGCTAAACTGTACTGAGTGCTCTTATTTCATCCAGGCTGATAGGGGATTAGTTTGCAGTGGCTGAGAAACTGAGCAGAGGTTAGGCAGAGATGAGTTAGGATGTGTCACCTTCTCTGCATGGGCCAAGTAAAAGTGAGGGGTTGGAGAGCCGGCTTGGCAGTTAAGGGCGCCAGGTGTTCTTCCAAGTAAAAACCATAGCAGAGCCCAGTCTGGAAAGATTATAACAATGTTCTGTAGTAGACAATAGCCACTCATCTAGAGAATAAGTTGTTGTTTTTTTTTAATTTTACTTCAAATTTTTTAAAAACATCATGTTTTATTTCAGAATGAATAGAGTTAGATAGACAGGAGTCTGTAAAGACAGTATTAGATGGAGAGAGATGGCTCCGTGTTTCAGAGCACTCATTGCTTTTTCAGAGGGTCAGGGTTCAATTCCCAGCAACCACATGGTAGTTCACAACCATCCATAACTCCAGTTCTTTGAGATCCAATGCCTTCTTCTGACCTCACTGGGTCCAAGCACACATGCAGGCAAAACACTTATATACATTAAAGATTAAGGAGGAGGAGGAGGAGGAGGAGGAGGAGGAGGAGGAGGAGGAGGAGGAGAAGGAAAGATCTATGGCCAGGCATGGTGGAGCACACCTTTAATCTCAGAACTCAGGAGGCAGAAGCAGTGGGGAAAAACCTCTTTTGAGTTTGGGGTCACCTTGGTGTAGAGAGTTCCAGAACAGTGAGACCCTGTCATAAAACAAAACAAAGTAAAACACCAATAATAACAGTAAGTGAAAGAAATAATAGATAACACACATCTGAATGCTTATTAACTATGTATATTTGTTAATACATGTCATGTTATATGCATCATGTATTATAATGTTACATATATACGTATACATACACATAGCACCTAATTTCATGTCACTATTAGAGTGTCATGGTATAGGTTCAGAGCTATAGCTAGAAATTTGGGGAAATTCTCAACTCCTGAAGAAGTTTCTGTTAGTTATTATTAAAAGAAGAATGAGTCTGGGTCAACTGATCTTCTATGCAAGAGGTTTATTAGGAGGGTATAGAGGGAAGGGGGGGAACAGGACATGATGGGAGGAGAGAAAGAAAGGGGAATGGTGCTGGGTAACCCAGGAGCAGGTTGTGTTCCAAACTACTAAGAGTTTCAAAGGGCAGTCATGGTGGAGTAGGCCTGAAGTCCCAGCATTTGGGTAGAATGGTAGAAGCAGAAAGATGAGGAATAATCCACAGCCATCCTCCGCTACACAATTAGTCAAAGAATAGAAAATTCCATAGAAGTAAAAGATTTGAGCCAGGCTATGGTGGTGCGGGCCTTTAATCTCAGCACTGGGAAGGTAGAGGCAGGTGGATCACAGTCTACAGTGACTTATAGGACAATCAGGGCTCCACAGAGAAACCCTGTCTCGGAAAACAAAAGGAGTTAAGATTTGAAACAATGCATGATTTACAAACCTGTATGGAATCTCTAGTTCCTCAGAGAATAGCCCTTAGCACTTGAAGCTATCAGCAATTCTACTTCAGCTTGAACACTCTTCCATGCAAAGACCAGAACCCCTAATCTATTGAAAAATACTGTAGATAAGTGCTCAAGGGAGATGGAGCACTGGCTGCTCTTCCAGAGGTCATGAGTTCAATGCCCAGCGACCACATGGTGGCTCACAATCACCTAGGAGATCAGGTTCCTCTTCTGACAAGCAGAAAACATTGTATACATAATAAGTAAAAAATTTTAAAAAGAGATAAGTGCTCAATTAATTATGTAGTTTACAGAATATAACCAAGAGTGTAGACAGTACCTGCTCTTCAGATCAGATGTGTTCATGGCACTGGACGTTCAAGGATAACCTTTACTCACTGAATGTGAAGCAACTGGGGAGTTTTTACACTTCCTGGACCTGACTCTCAGTTTGTCTAAATTTGAATTACATAGTATCTCTGGCTCAACCACATATGTAGAAACAGGAATATTCTTTATCTGTGGTAAGAATTAAGTTGAGGGACTGGAGACATGGCTCAGAGGTGAAGAGCACTGGCTGCTCTTCCAGAGGTCCTGAGTTCAATTCCCAGCAACCACATGGTGGCTCACAACCATCTATAATATGATGGCAGAACGCTGTGTACATAATAAATGAATAAATCTTTTAAAAAAAATAACTAAGTTGATATATGGAAAATGCTTAAATTGCCACGTGCCGAGTAAACGATTTTGAAATACCAGTTATTACCAAATTGGGTAAGTGGTATTTTTGGAAATGACATATTTTGGGAAATGACATATTTGGGAAAACGTGCCTTTTGCTTTTCAGTAATCACAGCGGTCAGTTTCCCTAATGGAACAGTAAGAAAGAATTTTCACTTAGAAAACTACGTGAGGTTTAAGGTTTAAGGTGATACACAGCATTTTGAGGTCAGATACACACCCAGAAACTCTAATTTTCACACTAAATACCTCCAGTGTATTCTAAGGAATGAAAGAAAACACTTATCTCAAAGTCCTCTGATTTCAAAGGGAAGCATTTTTCTCTTTTTCTTATTTTTTTTTTTTACCGAATGTAAATTAAGTGCAACAACACGCTAAAGTAACCATGAATGCGGCAACGCCAAACCGCACAGAAACCCTCATGCGCAGGCGCAGCTAGCCCTCCACTAGTCTCCGGCTGGCGCGTGACGGCCGTGCGATTTACCCTACTTTAGAGTGGCTTCACTGCGCACGCGCAAACACACGCCGCCCCCCCCCCCATCCCAAGAGAGAGCGCGTGTGCGCGCGCGCGCGCCTCACCTTTCGGCCGAGGGCGCGCGCCCTGGAAAATTCCACTCCGGGAGCTCCACCCTTTGCATCTTTTTTCCGGTTCGGTGCTCTGCCCCTCGGCTTGCATCCCGGCGGCCTTTGCGTGAACAAAATGGCAGCCCCCATGTCTCGGGGCTTGTCCTGCGTATCCAGGGCCTTGGGATGGTGGTCTCGGCAGGTGGGTAGGGATGAGGCGAATGGAATTTTAGGAAAGGAGGAGGACAGAGTGAGGGAAATAAGCATTCAGTGGCCGTCGAGGAGGTTGAATGATAACGAGTCAGACTTCGTCTAGGGAAGAATTTGGGTTGTATGTGATCCCTCTACGTCTCTCTGGTGGCTTAGAGAGGACAGTCTGGTGCTTTGAGTGCGATTAAGTTTACTGGCATTAAGCTTCTCCACGTGAATTCTAGTCTCTGGCGAGAAGATGTTAAAAGGAGAGTAGTGACTCGGAAGGTGGACTCGCTTCTTTCTTCCCGAGACAGGGTTTCTCTGTGTAGCCCTGGTTGTCCTGGATTCTACCTTGAAATCACTGGGGACCTCTACCTTCCCGAGTGCTGGGATTACAGGCGTGCGCCACCATCCTCCGCTAAATTCTTTTACATTCTTAAAAAAAAAAAAGATTGGAAAGGACAGGGTTTTGTCTTTAATAACACTCTTTTCAGTATTGGGTTCATAACTAAGGTTCACCATTAAAGTAAAAGTTCATTAATGGTAGGACCTGCACTTTAATCATCTCTGCATACTGTAGTACTACAGAATGTATTAGAGAAAAGCTTTTAGTGAGTGTTAATAAAGATTATTAATTGGCTTGTGGTATGAGCCATGTCTGGGCATTCAAGTAGTAATACCGTTTTTCTGTAGTAGTTTTGTAACTTCTCCTGGAGCATTCTTTGGATGTATCCTTCCTATAAGACTTTGCATACAGTTTGCTCAAAATAGATTTTTCTTTCCAAATCACTTAGGTACTAACCTTTCCTTTCTCTCTCAGCCCATACTGGTGCCTCAGTCCACAGCCATAGTTCCAGTAAAAACAAGAACCCGTTTCAAACTCCCTTATCCTGAACCTAAGTACAAAACAGAAAAGGAGTTTTCAGAATATGCCAGGAAAGCAGGATTGGTTATTCCCCAGGAACGGATGGAGCGCCCTATACATCTGGCCTGCACAGGTGAGGTGCAGTACTTCTGGGATCCTGACTCAATCCTCTACTCCGAGATCTGGCCCTTGGCATGCATCAGACTTTGATTGACAGCATTAAATTAGCCACTAGGTTCGACCTCGGTAATGATTTACTTTATATATACTGTATTAAATAAGGTCAGTTTTGTTTTGTTTTTCCACTACTTGGGATAAACAAGCACTCTACTACTGAATTGTACCCCTAGTCTCCCTTTCTTTTTGCCTTGAGACAGACTCTTCCTAAGTTTTTCAGGGTGGACTAGAATTTGTGACCCTCCTGCCTAAACAGTAGGGGAGACTCAGGGCTGCACCACGTGTCCTGCTCATGAGGTCATCTTTTGATCTTGTTTTTACACTTCTGGAAAGAATGAAATTTCTCCAGCTTGTAGAAGTGGACACAGACTCCAGGGGGAGTTAAATTATCCTTTCTTTTCCTTTTTGTTTTGTCTTCTTTTTTTCCCCTAAATATAGCAAAAGAAGCCTCAGTAGCACTCTCCCATAGTTCCTGGGACTTGCACAAGTATTACGACGAAGTTTCCTCTATGTGCAAGTTTATTTGATTAGTCCGCCTTAACTCCTGTGCCCTTCCCAGTTATATCTGATCTCAAGTGATGTTTTCTCAATCTTTCAACAGTTTCTTAGTTTTTCTTCTCTCCTTATAGCTGGAATATTTGACCCCTATGTTCCTCCGGAAGGGGATGCCCGGATGTCATCTCTTTCAAAGGAAGGACTGACGCAGAGAGCTGATCGATTAAGAAAGAATGTGGCGTCACAATTGGCGTAGGTATCGGAGACAACTAGGGTTCAGTATGCTAGGCTGAGGACATGTGATAATTGATCCTTACTGTGTTATATGGACTATTACGTTGATCCGCCTTCATTCATTCATTCATTCATTCATTCATTCATTTATTTATTTATCTATTTATTTATTTATTTATTTTTGCCTTCACGTGAGTGTGTCACGTGGGTGCAGTGCCCATAGAGGCCAGAAGAAGTCATCAGATCCCTTAAAGCTAGAGTTACAGTGATTTTTGGATTTTGAGCTATCATATAGGTGCTTGGAACCAAAGCCAGGTCCCCTGCCAGAGCAGCAAGGACTCTTAAACACTGAGCTATCTCTCTAGACCCTAAAGTAGAGTCAAGGTCTTGCTAAGTAGTCCAGGCTAGCCTTGAACTTGGCAATCTCCTTTTCCAAGCTTCTTGAACATTGGGATTCCTAGTTTCTCTGTGTAGCCCTGGCTGTCCTGGAACTTGCTCTATAGACCAGGCTGGCCTCGAACTCAGAGAGCCACCTGCCTCTGCCTCCCAAGTGCCGCCACCATGCCTAGCTTGTTTTATTTTTTGGGAGAGTCTTAATATGTAGCCTCAGCCGCACTGGAACTCCCTGTGTAGACTAGGTTAGCCTTGTATTCATAGCGATCTGCTTGCCTCTGCCTCCTGAGTGCTGGGATTAAAAGAGTATGCCAAAAAAATGTTCTTGACAGCTGAGTCATATAATACCATGATTACTTTTCTCTTTCTGCATTTTTGTTGTTGTTATTGTTTTGTTTGTGTTTTTCGAGATAGTTTCTCTGTGTATCCCTGGCTGTCCTGGAGCTCACTCTGCAGATTAGGCTGGCCTCGAACTCAGAGATCCACCTGCCTCTGCCTCCTGGGTGCTGAGATTAAAGGCGCATGGGGCCCTCCCCACCCCCACCCCCACCCCCGCTGCCTCCCATTTTCAAGGCATGTACCACTCATGAACCACTGATTCCTGGCCTGCACGTTCTTTCTTTGCAACATCTGATTTGAAAGAAAGTTTAATTTACTGTCTTGACACATTCAAAAATAATTAAGTGGGTAGATGGACATGGAGATTAATGTGGATTATGAGTTACGGAAATTACATGAAGATTTTACAGTTTTATTACAGTTTGTTTGTTTGTGTATGTGCATGCGTACTTGCTAGTTCACTCCACAGTACAAACATGGAGATCAGGACAGCTTGTGGGAGTCAGTCTTTTCCTTCTACCATGTGTGTCCCTGAGACTCAACTCGGATTGTTAGGACCAGTGGTAAGCAGTCCTGTGTGATTTGCCTGCTGTGATGCCATCCTCATGATGGTTTTCATGCTTGTTTTTACAGAATTCGAAAGATAAAAGAATTTGATGCTAATTTTAAAACAAAAGACTTCCCTGAAAAAGCTAAGGATATTTTCATCGAAGCTCACCTCTGTCTAAACAAGTAAGTGATGCCCCCATCTTGTGTACCTTCAGTATCCACAGCTACTATTCTAGGTACATTTCCCTTTCTTCCCCCTTCAAGTAAGAATTCTCGATGGTGCCATGGTGCACGCCTATAATCCCAGCACTCTGGGATACAGAGGCGGGTGGATCTCTGTGCGTTCAAGGCCAGCCTGGTCTACAAAGAATCCAGGACAGCCAAGGCTACACAGAGAAACCCTCTCTGAAAAACAAAAAACCAAAAAAGAAGAAAAAAAAAGAATTTTAGGATTTCTTACTATAAAAAGTAGTAACTGAAAATTTTTTTTCCTTCTTGATTTTGTTGTTGTTTGAGGCAAGGGCTCTCTCTGCAGTTTTGGCTATTCTAGAACTCTCTATGTAGACCAGGTTGGCCTCCAACTCACAGTGATTCACCTGCCTTTGCCTCCTAACTACTAGGACTAAAGGTCTGTGCCACTACAAGGGCCTTGTTTTTATTTTAGAAGAAGGATCTCACTATGTATTGCAATTTTTCGTTGAATTTTATAGTCCAAGCTGGCTTTGAACTTTTTTTTTTTTTTAAGAGTTCCTTATTAATTTTATTTTTTGTGTATGTCAGTGTTTTGCCTGTGTGCATGTCTGTGTACCTCCTCAGTGCCTGATGCCCTTGGAGGCCAGAAAAGGAGTTTCTGCAATAACAGACAGTTGTCAGCAGCCATATGAGTGCTGAGAATCAAACCTGGGTTCTTTTTTTTTTTTTTAAAGATTTTATTTATTTTTATTTAATGTACATTGGTGTTTTGGCTGCATTTGTGTCTGTGTTAGGATGTCAGATCCTCTGGAACAGGGGTTATAGACAGTTGTGTGCGGCCATGTGGGTGCTGGGAATTGAACCTGGGTCCTCTGGAAGAGCAGCCAGTGCTCTTAACCACAGAGCCATCTCTCCAGCCCCAAACCTGGGTTCTTTGCAAGAGAAAGAAGTGTGCTTAACTGTTGAGCCTTCTCTCTAGTCTCAGGCTCCAACCTTTGATCCTTCTTCCTAATCCTCTGAGTTCTGGGATAACAGGCAGACACTGTGACACCTGGCTTGAGTGGGTTTCTAAAAAATTATCTTTTAATGATTTGGTCTGTCTTGGTTCTAATCCAATGGTTTCTGTTTTCATTCTACCCGATCCCATAATCCATCCTGATTCCTTTTGTGTATTTATTTTATTACAAACATTTTTCTTTTCTTGCTAACTTTCATTAAGTTCCTTTTTTTAAAAAAATTGTTTATTTTTATTTTATGTGCATTGGTGCTTTTTTTGCATCTGTGTCTGTGTGAGGGTGTCAGATCTTGGAGTTACAGACAGTTGTGAGCTGCCATGTGTGTGTTGGGAATTGAACCTCGGTCCTTTGGAAGAGCAGTCAGTACTCTTAGCCTCTGGGCCATCTCTCCAGCTCCCAAGTTTCCTTTTGATAACTTGCAATTTTGTCTTAATTCACCCAAGTCAAAGTTGCTAAGCAGATGCAAATTCAACAGTAGGGACCTGGGATACATTTTGAAATTTTTTATTTTCTGTAATTTTGTCTTTGTTCCTGTCCTTTGTACTGCCGGGGATTGAACCAAGGGGCCTAGTTTGAGTTAAGTAGGTGTTTTGTCTCTGACCTACACCCTGCCCCTGCGCTGGTGCAGTCTGAAGGACTAATCCTTGGATTGTTGTCGATTTGGGGGAGTTGTATGTGTGAGAGAAAGAAAGGAGGAGAGGAAGGGAAGGAGAAAAGGAAAGAGGGAAGGGAAAGAAAAGAAGTCTGTTGGTCAGTGGGACTGTAGTGTGTTGGAGCTTAAGCCCAGGGCTTGTGCATACAAGATGGCTGTTCTCCCTGCACCTCCGTGTATGTTTTCAACCTCTTTGTTTTTTATCATCCAACCTTGGTGTTTTCTTTCTTTTCCTTTCTTTTAAGATAGATCTTTGTATGTAGCCCTGCCCGATACGGAGCTCCCTGTGTGGACCAGGCTGGCCTGGAACTCAGAGAGCCCCAGGTGCCGCTGCCTCGCTTGCCACCACTCCCAGGAACATGGTTTGCTGCTGCTGTTCGCCTTTTCTCTTTTTCTACCATGCTGTTGTTCATGCTGTTTCTCTTTCTCTCCCTCTCTATTTTTCTTTGTGTGTTTGTTTTTGATTTTTGGGTTTCTCTGTGTAGCTGTGGCTGTCCTGGGCTCACCTTATAGAGACCAGGCTGGCCTTAGACCTGCAGTGCTGGGATTACAGGCGTGCACCACTGCACCCTGCTTCTTCTTCTATTTAGTGTGTGTTTGCACACAGCAAATGTGCAGAAACTAGAGAACAGCTGTGGAAGTCAGTTCTCCTCCCACTATGTGAGTCCCAGGGATCAAACTCAAGCCGCCTCAGTCTTGACAACAAGCACTTTTACCTTCAGAGCCATCTCACTGGCCCTTTGCTATGTACTGATATTTTTTTCATGTTTTTTTTTTTCTCCTTCCATTTGTGTTTTTGCTTGTTTGTTTGGTTGTGTTTTTGGTTTTTCGAGACAGGGTTTCTCTGTGTAGCCCTGGCTGTCCTAGAACTCACTCTGTAGACCAGGCTGGCCTTGAACTCAGAGATCTGCCTGCCCCTGCCTCCAGAGTTCTGGGATTAACGTGTGCGCCACCACCACCACCACCACATCTCCTTCCACTTGTTAATTGATAATATTTTCTTCATTTTAAAAAAGTTTTCATTAATGCTTTGAGGATTTCACACCATGTAATGTGGTCATATTCACCCCGCTGGCACTCCTGACCCTCACTGATGTCTCTCTGATCCCCACCGCTCGTTTTTGGGTAACCCACCAAGTTCAGTTTGTGCTACCTATGTCTATACAGGAATATAAGGCCTTGCATTGCAGGCTAGTTGAACTACCCACAAAGAAAATTCCTCCCCCAGAATCTTTTAACTATCACTAGCTCCTCAGTTAGGGGTGGAGCTTCGGAGCCCCGCCCCACACCATGTTAGAGTGTTGACTTGGCTTGAGGCTGGCAGTCAGAGCTGCTGTGAGTTCCTGAATGCGATGGTCCTGCTATGTTCACAGACACTGTTGTGGTCCTCCCCAGCCTCTGGCTGTCACAGTCTTTCTGCATGCTTGTCTGTGACAGTCCCTGAGCCCAGGGGTGGAGGGTGTTTCCTTTCTCTACTTTCTTCAGTTTTAATTTTCATTTCACACTAAGATCTGAGCTAAAGAAACACTTCATTTGTAGCCTGGTGGGCTAGTTTTCCAGTCCTGCCTTAGAGATGCAGGACTCTTTGGAGAGACATAGCATCTGAGTCCACCTTCCTCTACTTCAAGAGTCTGAAGATGGGGGAAGAGGCCAGAAATGGCACATGGCCATGTTTCGTTGGTTTAAAGAGGACAGTGTATGATACAAGGCGGCCGTTGGCACTGAGGAGTGACTCATGCACCATCAGAGGAGATAAGGGGCTTTTATTCTTGTATGGTGTTGGACTTTGTTCCCTGTACCAGGGCAGAGCAGGAAGCAGTCCAGGCCTTAGTGAACGTTCTTTTTTTTTTTTAAAGAATTCTATTTATTTATTGTTTATACAATGTTCTGTCTGCATGTGTGCCTGCTGGCCAGAAGAGGGCACCAGCTCTCACTACAGATGGTTGTGAGCCACCACATGGTTGCTGGGAATTGAGCTCAGAACCTTTGCAAGAACATCTAGTGTTCTTAATCTCTGAGCCATCTCTCCAGCCCATGAACATTCTTGTTCACCTTAAAGATGTGATTTTTGGCTGGGTGGTGATGGCTCATGCTTTTAATCCCAGCAGAGGCAGGCGGATCTCTGAATTCAAGGCCAGCCTGGTCTGCAGAGTTCCAGAATAGCCAGGCCTACACAGAGTCTGTCTCAAAAAACAAACAAAAGATGTGATTTCAGAGAAATTTCTTTCTACTCCAGAAATATAAACTATTAAATGCTATTAAATGTCAGTTTTGTTGTAGATCACAAATTAGCATATCATGTTGCTTACAGTATGTAAGCAGAAAATATTTGTATAAATGAACTTCAGGACCATTTTTAACTTAAAAAAACCCTTTGTTTATTTGTTTTGTATATATGTGAATGGGAACACACATGTAGCACATGTGGAGGACAATTTCAGGAGTCTGTTTGTTTCACGTGGGTTTTGGGGATTGAACTCAGCTTACCAGCAGGGTTGGTGGCAGGGTCCTTTACCCCTGAGCCACCTTATCAGCCATATTTCCTAGTGGGTAGCATAAGAATAGGAATCAATGACAAACACCTCTTTTTCTTTTCTAGCTCAGACCACGACCGGCTTCATACCTTGGTTACTGAACACTGTTTCCCGGTAGGTTCTCATCCTCAGAACGGTGGGATGCCTGACCAAGCAGATTCTAGACATCACTTTGTTAAAGCCCGAGGATTTGGGAATAATCCACTATGAAAACCATGCTTGAGCCAGCGAATGTTTCTTTATTCAAAAGCTGAATTGTCAGAGAGGCGACTGAGTTCAGGATCCACGCCATGTAAGTCAGGGGCAGCACAGGTCGTCTAAGACAGAAGCCTCAGACTAAGTCGGTTGGGGGCATCCACTCAGGTTCAAGCATGTACTGGATATTTCTCACCTGGTATTTTAGGTGGTCTTCTACATATCGAGTATCAGGTGGCTTCCTTGATAGCTTGGCCTAGATCAAGGCCAGCCAGTCAGAGCTCATTTAGTGGCTGTGGTCCCAGCTGGGTGCTAACCAGTGAAGCATAGAGTGAGATATTGAGGCTTAGATGAGCCCTGGACATTTGAGCCAGAAGTTGCTTTTGGGAATTTAGCTCAGTTCAAAATGGAGACTATATACATGATGGACTCTCTGTAGCTAAGGGCGCCCCTAACACGCTTCGACTTTTTTCTTTTTTGTTGTTGCTTTTTGTCCCCTTTTTTCTTCCTTTTTTTTACTTTTTTTCTTTTTTTTAATTTTTATTTTTTGGGGAAACTGGGTCTCACTGTGTAGTTCAGGTTACCAATTCGCAGTCTTCCTGCCTCAGCTTTGCTGGTGCTAGGATCACGTGCATGTACCACTGCCCTGGCTTTGGAAGCTAAGTTTTTCTGCTTTTTACTGTGCATTGGTATTTTGCCTGCCTTTATGTCTGTATGAGGGTGCCAGCTCCCCTAGAACTGGAGTTACAGGCAGTTGTGAGTTACCACGTGAGTGCTTGGCATTGAACCTGGGTCCTGCTAGAAGAACAGCTGGTGCTCTTCAGCGCTGGGCCCTCTCTCCAGCCTAAGTCCTTTATTTTCAGCTGAATGGTAATGTCATGACACAGACATGGCAAATGAGGAAAGAGAAAGTCCCTTGTGGGTGGTAATGAACCACAGGGTGTAGATTCTCAAGGCGAGCACTAACTGTGAGGCCTCACTTCACGTGTCTACCTTGTGCTAAAGGTTTTAACCAAAATTCACGAGGCTTATATATAGTACATAGTGACAGGTGGTGCCCGGTCCTTTGAGGAGCCCACAAGAATGGAGTCCTAATAAGTCAGCTGGAGGTTCTAGAATAAGAACATTCCTGTCTACAAACTCAGCTTGTGTTTCTGTCACTCTCCCTGGGGACAAGGATGTCTCATCTGCTGTAGTTCTGACAGCTCTGGCAAACACTCCCTTACTCTGCTGAAATGTGATGGGGTAAAATGAAAACAAGAGAGAGAAAAACCACGTCCTATCAATGGCAGTCCGTGCGGTAACCCGCAGGGGATGACGATGTGGAGGAGGAGGAGGTGCATGGAGCAGGTGGGGTGTGGAGCGGATTTTCAGTGACTTGGAAAGAGTTCTGTAGTGAGAGTTGTGTAATTTTGCTTTCTTTAAAAACAAAAGCACAGGGCTGGAGAGATGGCTCAGAGGTTAAGAGCACTGACTGTTCCTCCAAAGGTCCTGAGTTCAATTCCCAGCAACCACATGGTGGCTCACAACCATCTATATAATGAGGTCTGGTGCCTTCTTCTGGCATGCAGGCATGATATTGTACAAATTATAAATAAAAACAAAAGCACAGAAATGTTACGGGGTTATTTTTTGTTTTGTTTTGTTTTGTTTTGTTTTGTTTTTTTGTTTTCATCCCAGGTTCAGGGATATGGGACTTCTTTACAGCAGCTGATGATGGTTTGCCCTGTGCTCTGGCCATGGTTTTGCCAGCTGCAGATAGTTTTTGCGAGTGTGTGACATTTGGAATTCTGAGGACTTTACAATGGCCATCTAAGTGCTAGAGCTCTTGGGGGTGGTTGGTCGGTGGTTGGATGCTGTTGGTTGTTTTTGTCGAGTAGTCTTGTGCAAAAAGATGAGAAAAAGAAATTAGATATCCTGACAGCGAAGATCAGATTTGCCCAGGAACACTACACCACTAATCAGCAGGAAGTAGTCTAAGGAAAACGGTCCTTTCCCCTCTATCCTTTTTTCCCTCCTGTCTAGTGTTAGGGGGTTGAAAGGGAAGAAGTAAAGGGGTGGAGAAGGGTGGAAGAGAGAAAGGAACCCATAAAGTATGGAATGGCTACAAGCCCTCTGGGGGGGGGTGACTGAGTAGTAGTTTAGTAGAAATGTGGTTGGGTGGTTAGCATTTCCAGTAGCTTGGTCACATTTTAGAGATAGTTGAGAGGTGTAGTGCTTGTTTTTAAACTGCTTTATTTGGGGTTCCTTAAAGCCTCTCCCTTCCAACCCCCAACCCCAGGTAAGAAAGAGAAGGCTAGTGGGGAGAGGGCCCAAAGACCCGGTTACCTCTCCAGGTCGTTTAGGGTTTATGAGTTCTTACCGGCTATCCCAATCTCCGTCAACAGCAAAAGCAGCAAGCAGTCTCCTTCTCGCCACTGCGTTGAAATGTTTCTCAGTTTCTCTCTTTCTGGACTCTCATATTTATATCCTTGGAGCCTGAGGCTACGCCCCTCTCTGTGCTGCATGACCACATCCTGCAGGAGACAGTTATCAGCTGTGGACAAACTAAAGCCCAAACTTGGGATTAAAGCAAAAACATATTTACATAACATAACTGAGTTTTTAAAGAAACCAAAACTTCCATTCCAGAGAGCTTAAGAACTTGCTGGAGTTGAGATTCCAGCACCCAGGTCAGGCACTCTCAACAGCCTGTAACTCCAGCTTCAGGGAACCGCACACCATGTTCTCTGTGGGGACCCAAATACATGTTGCCTACTCTCAACACAGACACATACACATACTCGTAATTTAAAAAATTAGAAAGCTGCAAAATACAAAGAGTAGTTTGAGAGATGGCTCAGCAGTTATGAGCACTAGCTGTTCTTCCAGAGGACCCAGATTCAGTTTTCAGCACCCACTTGGAAGTTCACATTGCCTGTAACTCCAGTTCAGAGGACCCAACACCTTCTGACTTCCATGGGCACCAGGCATGCACATGATACACAGACATATATGTAGCAAAACACCTTATACACATAGAATAATAAAGTACAAATTTAATAGTACATAAAAACTTGGGAAGAGAGCTGAGCAGTGGCTTTCATATGTAAATCTGGCGCTTGAACTACTGAGCCAGCACTACTTCCTGGTTACAGAGTGAGTCTGTCTCAACCTCCAGTCCACCCCTGAAATGGGGTTGGGGGTAGAATGGACTGCACTGCTCGTTGCTCACACTGGTATGATGTGTAGACTCGGCAGCACCTCACAGGAGGGAGATCCCGTGAATGCTTCTCTTCTTCCCTCAGGACATGGTCTGGGATCTCAAGTACAAGACCGTCCGCTGGAGCTTTGTGGAGTCTTTAGAGCCAGCCCAAGTGGTTCATGTTCGTGCCTCAGGTTTGGTGAACCAGAGCAACATGTATGGCCAGATCACCGTGCGCCTGCACACTCGCCAGGTAGGCTCACTCTTGTTCCCTCCACGTTCAGGACAGGAAAGAGAACATCTCAGAGACACTGCACGTGCCAGGGTTGCTTTAAGGAATGAAATCTCAGACTTCCTGTTGGAGTAGTTTGACCAAGAGCAAGCCCAAGTTTGAATTCTCCACTTCTCTCCCATCTGTGTGTTCTGTGGTTCCTGGCCTCCCCATAGTCCGTGTCTCAAATGTGTCTGCCTGCCTGTCTAGCTGCCGCCGTGCCTGTCCCTAACAAAGGGCTCTGCTCTGTACTTATTGACTAGCATGAAAACCAGGGTAATGGAAAGGGGGTAGTGGAGTCTTAGAAGAAATCTTTCCGAGTTTTACCATGGCACAAACCTTGCTGCGCCCAGCTGCTCCTGAAGCACTCAGAAAAGTAAATGGTCCTGCAGACACGCTAGCAAGCTGCATCCGCAGGGCCCTCCCAGCATTTCTGGTGGTATTGTTGTGTAAGGTTGCTCTCAACAAATCGTTACGGCAACGTACACATACATTTTTCTGGGTCGGGGCTCAGAAGAGTTCATAACTATGTATTAGCCTAGGTTGTAAAAGCAGATTACATGGGAAGTCCAAGACATTACATTGTTCTCCTAAAGGCCAGTTAAACTTAGGCTGAGCACGCAGTAGGATGACAGGCTGAGTCCTAAGTGAACTCAATGGTATTAATTGGGCCCAGGTACAGCAAAAACGCTCAGTCTCTTTGAATGCAAGAGAAATTTTCATTAAATTGTATCACTGTGACTCTCAGGTTGGGCATCTGTCTCTGAACTACTCAGTTCAGGGCTGTGTGTTTTTTGTGGTTTTGTGGTTGAACTCAGAGCTTCATGTGTACTGGGGGAGTGCTCCTACCACTGTGTTCCACCTCTTGGCCCAGGTCTGTGGGTTCTCAGGAGAAGTTTGCCACAGTCTTTTTTCTACTGCTAAGTGTTATGTCCGCTAAGATGTATTATGAGGGCTTTTACTTTTTCTGTTTTTGATTCCCCACCATTCCCCATCCATCTAAGAACCTTGAAGAGTAATATGTCAACAACTGATTAGCCCTAAATTCAGAATTCCGAAATAATTTAAATTTTCTTGAATTTAAAGTTTCTTGTTAAGATTGCTTCAAAAATGATTGTGTGGCAAGAACAGAATAAGACAAACTCCTCTGATAGGCCAGCCGTTATTTCCTCTTTGCAGACTTTGGCCATCTATGATCGGTTTGGCCGGTTGATGTATGGACAGGAAGATGTGCCCAAGGATGTCCTGGAGTATGTGGTGTTTGAAAGACACTTGATGAATCCGTATGGGAGCTGGAGAATGCATGCCAAGATTGTACCCCCATGGGCACCCCCTAAGCAGCCCATCCTCAAGGTAAGGCAGCTTCATGTTTTTAAGAGACTTGAGGCTGTATACAGTATTGACAGCCTAAAACCCTCCCCTTGGGCTCCATCTAGTGGAGAGAGGGAACGACGCAACACTAGGGAAGGGAAGTTACTGGGTTGCTTGGTGAGGGAGTAAAGCCATTCTGGATAAACAACAGGCTTGATTGCTAGGTAACTTCCGTCTCCTGTTCCTTCTTTTCAGACCTTGATGTTTCCTGGTCCTCAGCTGAAACCATGTGAAGAGTATGAAGAGACACCAGGAGAGGCCCATAAGCCTCCGCTAGCCTAATGGCATAAATGACTCCTGAGGAGCCGATGGGAGTTGGGGGGCAGGCAAGCCTGTAATCCCAGAATTCAGGAGGCAGAGGCACATGGATCTCTTGTGAGTTTGAGGCCAGCTTGGTCTACAGAGTGAGTTGCAGGACAGCCAGAGCTACACATAAAAACTGTCTTAAAAAAACGAAAAAGTGTGCTCGCTACCTCTTACAGTCATGACTGATATCTGGCCCTGGTAGGTGACTAGGATGCCCAGCCATGGAGCATCTTCTTTTTCAAATCATATTTAGCTTCTGAGTTAAAATGAAAAGTAGTGTGTGAGAGAACAAACGTGATGCTGGGGTTTTCACGGCAGGAACTGTGGGAGCAGACATCTTTCTTTTTTTCTAACTAGAGGGGAGATCGGCATTTGAAATAAAGTACTATTATTTATCAAAGTATTGACTAAACTGTGTTCTGTGCATCTTCCTTAGTTCAAACTGGCAATAGTGGTTCTGTGACGTCAGAAGTGGGAAACCAGTGTACTTGTGAGTGATGCAGCTTCCAGGAGCTCTAGACTGTTTATAAACTAAGGTATCCTGCTGTAATCCTGTCACTTGGGAAGTGGAGGCAAGAGGAGGATCGGAGCTCAATGTCATCCTCGGCCACACAGCAATTTAAAGTCCACCTCGGCTACCTGAGGTCATGTCATGTCATGACAGCCATAAAAAATAGGGTGGTGCTTAATTCTCTTACGTATGAGGGTTCTCTCTGCATGTATGTTTGTGCACTACATGCCTGCCTGGTGCCCTGGGAGCTCCAAAGGGGATGTCAGAACTAGAGTTATTAGTGGGTATAAACCAACATATAGGTGCTAGGCACTGGAACTGAGTCTTCTGCAAGAGCAACAAACACTCTTAATTACTGAGCCATGTCTCCGTCCCTGCATATTACTTTAACAGGTCTCTTTGATATACTTACTGAAGCGGGCCTTTTTTCCAGGGTTCTCTGTGTGACCGCCCTGGCTGTACTAT
Source organism: Psammomys obesus (assembly GCF_907164565.1). Taxonomy (NCBI): domain Eukaryota; kingdom Metazoa; phylum Chordata; class Mammalia; order Rodentia; family Muridae; genus Psammomys; species Psammomys obesus. The sequence goes on from NW_026595981.1 coordinate 21,434,385, forward strand.
TACTTGTTTTGTAGACCAGGCTAGCCTCCCTCCACCTCCTTTTGCCTCCTCAATGCTGGAATTCAATGAGCACACCACCAGGCCCAGCTTAAAATTATTTTTTATCTTATTTATTTTTATATATAATCCAAAGGAAAAAAATGTCCTCCAGCTTTTAGTGTACTTTGTTTTGTTTTGTTCCGTTTGGAGTAAGGTAAGACCTGCCTTGCCTGGCACTTGCTATATAGCCCAGGCTTGCTTTAAACTTCCTGTTAGCCTTCTGCATCTTTTTTCTTTGTTTGTTTGTTAGTTTGTTTTTTCCAGGCAGGGTTTCTTTGAATAGCTCTGACTGACCTGGAACTCCACTGTAGACCAGGCTGGCCCTCCAACTCAGAGATTCGCCTGCCTCTGCTTCCCAAGTGCTGGGATCAAAGGTTTGTGTCACCACCCTCCATCCTCTGCCACCTTGATTGTTGGTATTATAGGTATGGACTGCCATGCCCATCCTACATTTTATCCTTAAGTATTAGACCCTCCTACCCCCACTGCCACCTTTTTGCCCCTGGAGATTAAACCATAGCCTGGCTCTTCCCAGCTACACCAAGGCAGTACACCAGCACTCAGGCAGAGACAGGTGGATCTCTGCAAGGTCAAGGCCAGCCTGGGCGGAGAAGGGTTTAGGGATTTGAATGCTCAGTGTCCCGGGATATCTGGGCATAAGAGGAGTCTTACTTTTCCAGCAGCAAGCTTGGTTCAGAGTGCTTTTGAGTTCCTCAATCCAGTGTGAGTTTTTGTTTAAAAACAGGACCTGCTGGAAGTACAGCTTAATAGGTAGACTGTTTGCTTTGCACGTATGGGGCCCTAGGTTTAACAACACAGGAAAAGTGACAGCCAAGGTTCTCATACTTAAATTATTTGTCACTTAAGGTTAGAATTAATCTGGTCTGATGGTGTCTAGAGTAGGAGAAAGGGAAACTGTAATTGGGTTAGAAATAAGTGACCTAACTCTGGTCTTTCTAAACCTGCCACTTCAGCAAAGCTGCAAACAGGAGAGGCTTTATTGGGGGATATTTTATTTATCAATGTTATTATTTATTTATTTATTTATTTATTTATTTATTTATTTATTTATTTATTTGTTTATTGTGTGTGAGAGTGTTTGAGTGTGAATGTGTGCGTGATAGCTTTCAGATGGAGCTGGTTTACAAAGCAAATCCAGGACAGGCAAAGCTACACAGAAAAACCCTGTCTTGAAAAACCAAACCAAACAAAACAAAACAGATGGAAGTCAGAGGACAAAGTATGCCTTTCAGTGTGGACTCCAGGAATTGAACTTGGTTAAGTTTGCACCTCACTGGCCCAAGCCTGGTGTTTTTGTAACAGCTTATGCTTATGGACTGAGGAAACAGGTATATGCTTAGGGAAGAGATAGATCCTGGCGGGCTGCTCCGAAGTGACCAGACTCACTGTTTAGTCTCAACCTCCAGGGCTTAAAATGTACATCAGTTTGCAGCATTACTGTCCAAGTGGGGCTTGGGCACATCCTATTTGCCTGAGCCCTGGATTAAGGGAAAATAAGAAGTGCTTTGAGCCGGATCCATAGCCAGGGAGTTATGAAGGAAAGGAGATAATCCCAGCAGGGGAGAGAATCCGAGAAACAAAAAAGCTCGCTTAGTAGGCAAATGTTGCATTGATTTCTCCTGAACTGATGAAAAGCAGTGATTCAGATAAGCTATTTCATCCCATTGCCATGGATCTGACTCTGGTTCTCTAGATAATCCTAAATCACAGCTAAGTAATAGCTGCCACTGGGAAACCAGAGGATAAGAGCAATTTTCATTTCCTCTGGGATCAAATCCAGCTGAGCAAATGGGCCCAGATGTGAAGGGCTGGCTAGGAGAACCACACAGAGAGCATCTGTTAGCTGTGATTCCCGGCACTGGCAGAGAGTAAGCCAGACCACCCCAAGTCCTATGGGGTATAGGATGGCTGTGGAGCAGGCACTGCTTTCTGTCTGCTGTTCCCGTGTCGACAAAGGAAACCACCATCACAAATAAGCCGGAGCCGAGTACTGTAGCTGAGGACAAGCATTCTTTATTATTTTCCCGGGTGGCTATCTATAACAATGTGGGGATAACTGCTCTTCCCAGCCAGACCAGCCCCAGCCCGGTTGCTCTGGGCTGCACAGTTGGCGAAGCCGCCATAGCTCAGAAGTTGTGGGCTCAAGAGGCCACAGCCCTGAACAGCAGTACCGCTGCAGAAACCCAGTGCAGAAGATCTGGGTGGGTAGGAGGGCTCAGTGTGGGAATGGGGGCAGATGGCCCCTAAAGGAGACTAGACGAGGCGAGTCTATTCTGTTCCGTTTTGGAAATGGGGCACTGAGCTGCTTTTTTTTTTTTTTTTTTTTTTGGTCCTGTGAGGCCCTATATCTGTTCAGCATTTGCATATAGACTCCTGGTTTTCTCGCTGGTTGTTTGGTCTCATTTGGGGCTTTCCACCTCTTAAACAGTATCAGTGCTCAGTACTGTTAGATGGTGGGACTTCCTGTTGTCTTTAATGTCCCTTGCAGCTCTGCTCCATCAGTCTGCCTGTCCTCACCGGTCTCACTCTCCCAAGCCAGACCATCTATGTCTGTTTTTCAGTTTCCTTCCGATAGGATCATCGAACACCAACTCTCTGTTATCTCACGCTGCTTAATTAAGCAAGGTAGCCTGAACCAACCAAAGGCTGAGAAGTGAGCCAAGCTGAGGGTGGGGGGGTGCTACAGAGGCTTTGTACTCACAAGATGCCCTTCCCAGCCCTTGGGCTTCTCTCAAGCCTGAGAGCCCTACTCTTTCTGAGAATGGTGGTAGCACCTATTTTGTCTCTCAGGCCCCACTGGGAAAGAGTACAAGTGAGTCAGAGTGGTTCTTGCCTGAGAACCAGAGATTCCCCCTTGGCTCCAGTTGCATTTACTGGGAAGGGGTTCTATTGCTGACTACAGACAGACGAGGAGGAGGCAGCGAGGCCTGTTCTGGAGACGGCAAGAACAGGTGCAGGAAGTTGGGAAGATGGCTGAAAAGACCGGTAGGAGGCTTACTGGGGACATCTGGGAGACCACCTTGTCTGGTGTGGGGAGGACTCTGAGAGAGTGTCTTTCTTCTCTGGTCTCTGTTGTCACTTTGGATACGAGCCGTGACATAGTAGCCGTGACTGACTGCTACCTCAGACAGGGCGCATATGAGAGCTAGTAGAGCAGACATGGGAGATTCAGGTCTGAATCCCCCTCGAGCTGGAGGATGTGGCCTGGTGGTAGGGTGCTTGCCTAGTATTCCTGAAGACTGGGTTTCAGTTCCCAGCACTGCATGTACCCACAGGAAGACAAAGGCTGGCTGGGGATATGGTCCAGGTGACACGGTCCTTGGGCCTGGCATACAGGAAGCTCTGGGCTCAGTTGCCACCACTGAGTCAGGTGGGCATGGTGACGCACACTTGGAACCCCGGAACTCAGGAAGTGGATGCAGGAAAACCAGAAGATTAAGCCCAGCTTCAGCTACATATTGAGTTTTAGACCAGCCTGGCCACAAGGAAAGGGGTAAGAAAGAGGACACGGTCTAGGCCTATGAGATTTTTTTTTTTTCAGACACATAGTTTGCCTTTGTTTTCCTGTGATTCATCTTCTTTTAGATATTTATTTTTAATTTTGTACGTGTGTACATCTGTCTATCTGTCTGACATGAGTGTAGGTGGTCGCAGAGACCAGAAGAAGAAATTGAAGGATCCCCCTGGAGCTGGAGTGGTAGGCAGTTGTTAGCCCCTCAACTTGGGTGTTGAGACCCAAACCTGGGCCCCGGCTAGAGCAGTGCATGCTCTTAACCACTGAGCTGTCTGTCTCTCAGGCCGTCTTTCACCCTTAGTTACATGCCTTTATAGCTGTCTCTTGCCCAGTCTCCCGATTGCCACTGCCTTGTATGGTGTAGTTCTTTGCTGCCTGGGGTAAACTGCGTAAGAGTTCCGACTTGAACAGCTGTGTCAGGTGTTCTGGACGGATGGCAGAATTCTTAAGAGGGGGAAGGTCCAGCTTTTGTTTCTTCAAACAGAAAGAGAAGTGAGGAGGGTGGAATGCTCCTTGGGGTCCAAGCTGCACCTTTCTTGTTCAGTTCCTTTTGAATGGGTTGTCACTTGGCCTCCTGGGGTGAGGAAGTAGTCTTTTGAGTTGGCTCTTTAGGGACACTGGAACGTGGGTGGGGAGTGTCCTGAAGAAGCCCTGACTCTACCATGGTGCTCATTCACAGTCCCAAGGATAGGCAGGTGGGAGGCTGAATTCTTCAGCTTCGGCTTCAGAAGCCATTTGTCCTTGCTCTTCAATTAAGGACAAAGACTTTGGAGCCTCCCCTTCTCCAAGACTTGGTTCTGGAGCTGACTTGGCTCCAGACTCAAGTCCCAAAGGTTCCTGTTCTCTGACACCTTCCAGAGGAAAAGCACTGGTTGGCTTGCTCAGTTCTGGGCGGACGCTCTTGCTGTCTGGGAGAAAGGTCTCCAAAGATCTGTGTACGGAGAGGCAAAGTGACTTCTCAGGGGCAGCAGGGACATCTGTCTGGGTTGTGGCTAAAGCCAGGAGGCCAGATTCATCAGGTCGGGCCCTGTCTTCCTCCCACGGACAGATGTCTGCCATGGTGCCCTTGATTTTATTGCCTTCTGGGTCTGTGACTTCCCACTGACAGACTTCTGCTAGCCGTTTCCCTGGGCTGCCTGCTCCGTGGAGGCTGACTTTGGGGTCGTCTGTGTCCAGAGTGTCTGCCTCGGGGAGGAGCCCCGCTGACGTCATGCCTTCTGAGGGGTAGTCTGTTTCTGCTGCTTTTAAGAAGTGCCTTTCAGCCCCTCCAGCCCCCTGCGACTCTCCACCCTGCTCTCCGTCCAGTGCCCCCTCCCCCACTGCTCCTGGACTTGCTTGCCAAGGGCAGCTCTCCACTTCCTTGGCAGAGGGAACCTCTTCCACTTCCCAAGGACACACTTGTGCCACCCCGACACAGCTCACGTCCTCAGAACTGCCTCTGCTTCCATCAGAAGCACCCTCGGCTGCTTGCACCCCCAAGTCCTGACTCTCCCCACCTTCCTGCTGCCCAGAGCTGCTGGTCTGGGGTGTTTTCTGAACTGCCACACCTTTGTGCTCCAGTATTTCAGGCGTCCTTCCTTTTTCTTCTTGAGATTTCTTCTTCTCGTCATCTTGTCTTGATGTCTCTGTCTCCATAACTGTCCCAGGCTCCTTCCGGGGACAGATCTCAACCTTGGTGTCACTGTCAGGTTTACACAGATCTGGGTCAGGAGCTTCCCACGAGCACATCCCAGGATCCCCAGCAGTGACCAGGGTCTGGGAGCTGGCTCCAGGTTGGTCAGGGCACTGGCTGTGTGGATGGGAGGAAGAGCCTGCCAGGACCAGGCTTTCCTGCAGGCAGACAGACTGGCGCTCCTCGCTTGCTCCTCTCCCAAGAACGGCAGACTGGGATTTTAAAGCTGGAGCTTTTCCTTGGGTTGTGGATTCTGGGAGAGAACCCATCTTCAGGTCTTGTCTTAGGTCTCCCTTGTCAGTCACCCTGTCACTTGCTTCCAAGATCTGTCCCTCTGCTGTTTGACCACTGGTGTTGCTGGGTAAGACCTTGGAGGCCTGGGCAGATGTTTCCAAGACCTTGTCTTCCCTAGGACAGGTAGCTTCCTCTTCCTGTCCCTGGTGGAGTTTTGCATCCTCTTTTGACGTGCCTTTTGTTTGGAGGGGGGCTCCTGCCATGTCCAGACTCTTTCTCCTTTGTTCCGCTGGCTCACTCCCCATCTCCTGTTCCAGTCCTTCATCCAGGGTTCCTTCATTCACTTCCCAGGGACAGATCTTGGCTTTTTCACTGGTAGGAACTTCCTCCGATTCCCAGGGACACACCTCTATCGGCCTGGCACTCACATGGTCCAGTTTCTGTAGTCCATCTTTTAGTTTCTCAGTGTTCAGAGTGTCTGGCTGCTGAGAGGAATCCCCTGGACTCAAGCTGTCCCAGGGACAGACAACCTCCTTCTCCAAGCCTGGCCTCTCTGGCTTCTTTGGAGCAGTAGCAGATGTCTGGCTGGGTCCAGAATCTACAGATGTCTGACCTGTATCACTTGGAAAGATGCCAGAGGCTTCAGCCCCCAGAACCCTTTCCTCTCCAGCCCCAGCACCCACTTCCCAGGGACAGATCTTGGCCTTCTCAGCTGCCAGGGTCTCCTGCTCCTCGTCCCACGGGCAGATCTCCGCAGCTTTGCCTTCCATGCTGCCTGGCCTCTGCAGAGTGCCCTGGGGTTTCTCCCTGTCTTTTTGTGGGGCGCCACCATGGTCCATGCTCTCCCAGGGGCAGATGGCTTCCTGCTTTTGGCTCTGCCCCTCGGCCTTTCCCCATGCTTGGATTCTCGCTTTTTCAGGTTTTTTATCATCCTTTTGAAATTCTCCTTCTTTTGGTGTGTGTTCTGGTATCCTGGTTTCTGTTCGCCCATCTCCTTCCCAGGGACAGATTTCTGCTGTTGAAGGCGTTGCCTGCTTTCCCTCTGGCTCGAGCACTTCCCAAGGACAAACTTGCAGCGCCCGACTGCCCTCGATGCTTAGGGATTTCCCACCAGCCGCGGATGAGGAGTTGTCTGGATATGAGGTGGACTGCTCAGGGGCTGCCTCCTCCCAGGGACACACGGACTCCTGTGTGGGCGTTGCCCTCACAGTTTGCTCCCCCGTCCCAACTGAGCATCCCTTTCTGGAGGCATTCTCCTTTCCTGGGAGAGACGTCTCATCTGTCCCCTGATTCAGTGTTTCTGTATCTGTCAGCCCATCGCCCAGCTCCCAGGGACAGACCTCAGCTTTCTTGTCATGAGATATCTCTCCTGCCTCCCAGGGGCATACCTCTGCAATGCCACTGCCCAAACTCCCTGAGCTTCCTGGGGCTTGAAGTGAGACTGCCGAAGGACCCCGAAAATCAGTACTTTCCCACGGACAAAGAGACACCAGGTCTCTGCCCAGATTCTGTTCTCTCCGGAAGGTTGCCTTCTTGGGGGATTTCTGCTGTTCTTCAGGGAGTTGCTGTACTCTTTGCACCAATGCCCCCTCCCCCACATCGCTCATCTCCCATGGGCACAGCTCTGCCTTGACAGCACCCTGTGGAAGAGCCTCTGGATGCCTCACCTCCCCCTTCCTCACTTCTGTGCCGCCTACTACCACAGACCTGCCCTGGGTTCTGTTAGAGTCCTGATGGGCCAACTGAGGAGACAGACCTCCAGACTCCATGCTTTCCCAAGGGCACACCACCTCCTGGCTCCGGACCAGCCTCTCTGGCTTTTTGCGAGTAATGGCACCCACGCCTTCGGGCTCTGGTTCCCCCGGGGCTCTCTCCCTCTCTTCCCAGGAACTACTTAGAACTTGTCTTGATGGCTTCTTCTCAAGGCCTCCCTCAGGCCCCTCCAAGGAGCCAATCTTGGCCTTGTTGATAACCTCTGGCTGGCACGTTCCTGATTCAGTTACCTCCCAGGGACACACCTCAGCCACCCTGTGGTCAGCACTGCCTGGGGGCTGGAGGGCAGTGGTGGGTACCTCTTGGTTTCCCACAGGCGATTCCTTCACTTGTTCAGCATTTTTGTCTCCAAAAACTTGCCTCAGTGTGGCAAGCGCTATTTTACCAGTTCGTTCCACTTTCTTCTCCCCTAGACCCTGGGAGTTCCTCTTGTTTCTATCTTCTTGATCTCTGCTGTCCTCCTTTTGACAAACATGGAGCATTCTGCTTGTCTGAGCATTCTGTTGGTTCTGGAGGGACTCCTCATCCTCACAGGGGGTGAGGGCAGCCTGTTTGCTCACTGCTTTGGGCCGGCCCAGCCTGGGAGATCGGGGTGGAGCCCCGGCGCTCACCTCTGTAGGCTTTTCCTTCTCAGTCTCAGGGCTGGCCTCCCCGCTCTCTTTGTAGGTGCTCCTAGAACGGGTCAGAGCTTTGATGGCCAGGCCCAGGCTACGCACGGAGCCCTGCTGCAGAGGGGTCTTGAGGCTGTGGGACTTTGAGAAGACCTTGGGCTTGTCCTCATCCATATCATCACCTTCTTCCTGGACGTGACCTCCCTCTGTGACGGTCTCACTCTCCCCAGTTCCCCTTTTTTCCATTGCTACAGAGAGGGCCCTCCAGATCTTGGTACGAGCTGAGGCAGGTGAGTGGCTACTTCGCTCTGGCCCTGTGGGGCCTTCCTGGACCACATTTTCTTTCTTGCCTGGCAGTTCTGCGTTCTCCCAGGGGCAGATGAAAGTGAGTAGGGTGGGGCTCTGGGGGGACTTTGGGACCGGTGTCAGGACAGGGATGGGAGTCGGGGCTGGAGCTGGCAACAGAACAGGAGCCAATGTAGAGGTTGGGGTGGGAGACAGCATTCTTGGCTCTCCCAGCCAGGCCCCAGACAGGGCCAAGATGGGTGTGGAGACCTGGTGCCGGATGGGTGGGTGAGGCAGCCTCCTCCCAGCCTCCTCATGAGGCCTCCCTAGGGTATGAGAGCTGTCCACACTACTGCTCTTGGCAGGGGAAGGTGGGGCTGACAGAGGAGCCCTTAGAGGTCGCTGTAACCTCCTGGCTGATGGCTTCCGCACTGGGCTCACCATGGCCGCCTCAGCCTTCTTTCTCTCCTCTCTCTCTTTTGCCTGCCTATAGGTTTCCTCCAGGTAGGCCTGACTGGCCACAAGCAGAGCCCTTTCCCTGGAGCCAGCTGCCACACTCAGTGACTTCTGCAGGGAGATGGGCCTGGTTCTGGGGAGCCTCTCTCCCACTGTCAGGTTGTGAGCACTGGCCGACCTGAAGCCCAGAGCTGGGGGGCCCTCTACTGACTCTTGGACCTCTGCTGGTGAGGCCTTCTTGGACAGGGTCCTCCTGAGCGTGGAGTCAAGGGGAGGTGTGCTATGTTCCCTGTGGGGCTGGTAGGTGCTGCGGGTCTTGCGCAGGGCTGGTGGCTTCTCAGTTTCTTGGAGGCTGGAGCTGAGGAGCCTCCGTCGAGAAGAGCCTGGCAAGCTGCTGAGGCCTGCAGAGCTTGAGTCCCGGGAGTGCTGCCTAGCCAGGGCCTCTGGGAACTCAGCCAGGTACCTCATGAAAGAACGTCCCAGCCCCTGGCGCGAGCTGCCCCGCTTCTTGGGTAGGTGCGGGTTGTTAGCGGCCATCTCCTTGGTCTTTCGGACTTCTAGCTGGGCGTAGAGCTTCTTCAGCTCGTCCTACAAGGAGGGGGGGTAGGGCAGCAGAGTCCCCTCTGAGATGGCTGAGCCCACCCCCGACCCTTGTTTAAACTGTTTTCTCTGTGGAATCACTCTTCCATCAAATTCTGTCCCTTTCTTGTTTCTTTCTTTCTTTTTCTTTAATAACTTATTTATTTTTATTTTACGTGCGTTGGTGTTTTGCCTGTATGTATGTCTGTGGGTGTCGGATCCTGGAATTATAGACAGGTGTGAGCTGACGTGTGGATGCTGGGAATTGAACCCAGATCCTCTAGAAGAGCATTCTGTGCTCTTAACAGCTGAGCCGTCCCTACCAGCCCCCCTCCCCCTTCTTTTTCTAAAACTTAGAATTCAGCACTTCCTTCAAGACCAGAGCCATGCTGGTTCTGAGCTGATTCCATTCAGCTCTGCGGGTACAGGGTGCCCTCCCTTCTCGGGGGCACAGTGATCTCATGGAAAATGAGTGGCATTGGGGGCGGGTGGGGCTGGTATGTGGCTTCTGACCCATGTGTACTCCAAAGCTATTTTATTGAGCTCACTGTGCCTCTGTATCTTTCTTTGTTTGCTTTTGAGACAGGGTTTCTCTCTGTAGCCCTGGCTGTCCTGGAACTCACTCTGCAGACCAGGCTGGCCTTGAACACAGAGATCCACCTGCCTCTGCCTCTGCCTCCAAGTGCCGGGATCAAAGGTGTGTAGCACCACTGCCTGGCGCCCCTGCTTTTTCTTTGTGACCATGTTCATTTCCCAAGAGCTTTCTGGGAGGTGCATGGAAGAACATTACATGTCAGCGTCAAAGAAGACTTCTGAACCCTGGGTTTCTCCCCAAAGCTGGCACAGGAGTAGCAGATTGGCTTGTCTTCTAAAAAGGGAGGGGCCGATGTGCTGTGGCTATGGCTAGGCCTCTCTGTGCTCCGGCTCCACAGTTCGGAGAGGAGCGCAAAGGCAGACTAGGCAGGACCCAGAAGATGGCGAGGCCATGGAGAGACCCGAAGAGGCTCCTGGGATGGGAACTGGGAGGGGAGGTGGGTAGGCAGATGGCTTCCCAAGATGGTTTTTTGGGCTTTCTGAAACCACGTGGTCTCGTGCCAACCCCTGGCTCTCTACGATGCCCTTGGGAAGGAAGATAAGAGGGAGCCAGCTCCTCCAGGGTCTCAGTGAAAGAAATGGGAGCCCGGTGGTCACCCTCTGTCAAAACTTCCTAGCCCCCATGGCTGACCCTTAGGGTTACCTTCCATTCCACTTTGCTAGGGACTCAAGGCGTTTCTAGTCTGTCCCCATGATGACATGGGCTCAAGAGTGCATTCTTGCCTGGGTATCTGGGCTTCAGTACCATTGTATGTAGTCAGGGGGGTCGAGGATGGTAGAAAAGGGAAATACAGTGTTGGAGGGAGGGAAGACTTAGGGTGATTCAGTGGTATGCAGGCCGGTGGCAGCACAACTGTACTCTGTTTAGTCCTTAAAGGTTGATACCAAGGGCCTGGAGTGATGGCTCTGAGGTCAAGAGCACTAGCTGTTCTTCCAAAGGTCCTGAGTTCAATTCCCAGCAACCACACAGTGGCTCACAACCATCTATAATGAGATCTGATACCCTCTTTCTGGCACACATGCAGGCAGAACACTGTAAAAGGCAAGGCAGTGGTGGGGCACAGCTTTAATCCTAGCCAGCATTCGGGAGGCAGAGGCAGGTGGATCTCTGTGAGTTCAAGGCCAGTCTGGTCTACAAAGCAAGTTTAGCACAGCCAGGACTCTGTTACACACAAGAAACCCTGTCTCAAAAAACCAAACCAAAACACCAAAACAAAACAATAAAAGGAACTGGGGTGGGAGAGGGAGACCTACCCGAATATCCCCTGGGTCCAGGCTTCGCTCACTCCAGGCTGAGGCGATGCTGCTGTTGAGGTAGGAGCTTGAGCCCTGAAGGTCCAGCTCGTCTTCATATACTTCCTCTAAGATCTCCTCCAAGATCTCCTCCCGGGGAGGCGCCCCTGGCTTCCAGAACTGGCCGGGACAGGTGGGGGAGATGGGAGACACAATGGTGTCCTGTCCACTCCTACCCTCATCGACTCTGTCTTTACCTCATGAGTCTTTAACTCTACTCTTTTTCTGATTTGGGGAATTTTTTTTTTCTTTTAAACACATTTTTAAAAATTTATATATTTTTTATGTATACAATGTTCTATCTGCACGTACACCTGCATGCCAGAAGAGGGCACCAGAACTCACTCTAGATGGTTGTGAGCCACCATGTGGTTGCTGGGAATTGAACTCAGGACCTCTGGAAGAGCAGTGCTCTTAACCTCTGAGCCATCTCTCCAGCCCTGGTTTGGGAATGTAATTCCCTGTCTTTCTTCCTCAGCAGTGACCAGCACAATGTCTGTAGTCATGGCCTTCAGCTCTCCAACCCGCCTCTATGAACTGCTCCCCACACCCTCAGAGTCTACCAGCTGCATTAAAAGGGGACCAGACATGGTGGCTCACGCCTTCACTCCTAGTAGAGGCAGGCAGATCTCTGTGAGTTCAAGGCCATCCTGGTCTATAGAGTTCCAGGACAGCCAGGGCTACACAGGGAAACCCTGTCTCAACAAACTAACCAACAACCCAAACAAAACAACATCAGCAACAACAACAACAACAACTCCTCCATCCCTGGTTCTATGTTCCCTGCGTGGGAACGGGAAACAGGGACTAGCTCCCTCTCCCAACCGAGTCCTTGCCTGGGATGCTCCTTCTTCCTGACGTGGAGAGGGTGGTGAGGTGGTGGGCCCCCAGCGTTCTTTACCAAGGGGCTGAGGGCCTGCCTTATGTAGTAGGGGAGAGGCCTTACCTTAGGGATGAAGATCAGAGCCAGTGTGGCTGTGACCGTACAATGGGTGTGGAGGAAGAAGAGGAGAAGGGCCCAGTCTGGGTGCAGGGAAGGAACCAGCACAAACCTGAGGGCCGGATGGGACAGGGTGTTCATCAGAGCCTGCCTGCCTCACCTCGCTAAGCTCCCTGTGCCAGCCCCAGCCCTAGCCCCAGCCTGGCACTCGCCAGCAGGACACCCTTCCTCTCTCTCTGGATTACAGGTGTAATCTCGAGGTTCCCATTAATCCCCTCTTCTGAGGAGTCCTCTTAGGCAATTCCACCCCACTGCCTCTGCCTGCCCAGGTTACAGAACTGTGCTCAGGACTCTGTTAGGGTCCCGTGGTTTGCTTCTTCCTCCACCACAGGCTCAGGTCCCCATAAGCACACAGCAGGCCTGCTGCTCTGAAGGCTAAAGAGGAAGGAAGGAGTGAGGGTTTGAGGGATTTAGGACCGAGGCGAGGGATTAGGAATGAGACACATTTCCTCCTCTTGTGGGTAGGGCATCTCTCCGGAATGAGATCCGGGGTATAGGAAGGGCATGTGTGGGCAGAGCAGCATTGCAAGGATTACTGTTAGATGGAGCCCCTCACCCGTTGGCAGGGTGGGAGGAGCCTGAGGAAGGAGGGCTGGTGCTCACCTGGCTGTGTGGAAGGCAATGGAGAGCAGCAGCTCGTTGTGCAGGGCAATACTCATGTAGCGGGGTTCATGGAAGGCTGAGGGGACCGCCCGGGTGGCATAGCAGAGGAAGCTGCCCCAACACAGCAGCATCATTTCCGCTGTGGAGATTCGGGGAGGAGAGGAGGGGACAGGATTCTTTACCGCCTTGGCAGCCTGCTGACCATCTCCAAAACCGAGCGTGCTGGGCAGCCCAGACCTGGGGAAGCTAGCACAAGAACACCCTGGAGGCAAACAGCTAGGAGCCCGGGGAGGCTGGCCTCGGTGGAAGCAGCTCACCCACAACCATGATGTAGTCCCAGTGGTCATGGTGACAGAGGTAGAAGTGGCGGCCAGTGGGAGTGTGGCCTCGGGTCACCAGAGGTGTGTGCTGGATCCCTGGCTCCAAGACGCCCGCTGTCCACACGACTAGGAAGCCCAACACCAGCAGCAGGAGCTGCCCTAGACGCCGCAGCAGCTGCCCGCTGCTTGGGTGCGGGCCTCTCTGGGCAGTTCGAGACAGAAACAGTTGGAGCACCCTGAAGGGAGTAAGGTACACATGGGAACTTGGGAGGGCCGAGGCTGGGGCCAGAGCCCTGAATTCTTTCTTTCTTTCTTTTTTAAATAAAGATTTATTGATCTATTGACATAGACAGTGTTCTGCCTGCATGTACAGCTGAACGCCAGAAGAGGGCGCCAGATCTCATTATAGATGGTTAGGAGCCACCCTATGGCTGCTGGGAATTGAATTCAGGACCTTTGGAAGAGCAGCCAGTGCTCTTAACCTCACCCGAGCCCTGAATCCTGTCCATTGCTTCCCAGCCCTTCACGTGTTTACCTCTTGTGCTCTTTCCAAAAGTTACCCGGAGAGGGAAAAGCTGAGCGATTGAGGCTGGTTGGGGGGGAGGGGGGGAGGTCTGGCTCTGAAAAACTCCACTGTGTGAATGAGCTGGGTGGCCCGGCGTGAGCAGAGCAGTGAGGGGGTCTGTCAGGCCCTACCTAGAGAGCTTCAGTATAATGGTCCCGTAGACGACGGCAAACCCCAGCAGCCGGACCCAGCGGAGAGCAATACAGCGGAAGACGCTGGGCTTGAAGTACAGGATGAACACCTGATGGCAGGGGAAGGAAAAAGCTGCTGTCGGCTCTGCTCTCACTCCGCTCTAGCTCCGAGTCACATACGTGAGCCATCTTCCCAGCAGGCCCACAGAGGAGGCCTCACGTTCCCCTTTTGCAGAGTTGCGGCTTAAGTTTCGGGAAGGGTAGAAAAACCATAGCCAGGCAGCAGGTCAGAGAACTCTTTTGAGCCTGGGTCTCTGCCTTCAGAGCCCACCGGGCTACCCTGCCATTTGTTAGAACAGCTAGGGAGAAATGTCATCTTTTTTTTTTTTTTTTTTTTTTTTTTTTTTGAGACAGGGTTCCTCTGTGTAGCCGTGGCTGTCCTGGACTCACTTTGTAGACCAGGCTGGCCTGGAACTCACAGAGATCTGCCCATCGAGTGCTGGGATTATAGGCGTGCACCACCGTGCCTGTCTGGTAGGGGGAATTTAAAGTCGCCAAATCCTCCTAAGAAGGGGGCATAGGACTCTGGAGGAGGGTGAGAGTTTGGGAGTAGGGGACACTAAGAAATAAAGGCCAGCTACTGGCCACAGACTCACAGGGAAGTAGAGAAGTAAGGATCCAAAAAGGATGGCTTCCAGCAGGACGATTCCAGATGACCGGATCCTCTGTGAGCCCAGGGGAGAGAGGTGTGAGCAGGGTAGGGCCAAGCCTGGCCTGGGCCTGTCTGGAGGCTCGCTCTGGCCCTGGGTTTCCCACCCTACAGCGCTAGCTCCACCCTCTGTTCACAGCCTCCACGTCTCCAGCCTCACCCTACAGTTTAGCTACCCTTGCACCAAGGGCTGCTGCCCTGGGCTCGCAGTAAAGGTTGCTGAGGCTAGGAAGGGCCTCTGGCATTCCTCCAAGCTTTGATCAGACTGCACATTGGTCCAGAATAAGAGTTCCCTTCTCAGCCAGGCATGGCGGCACACACCTGTAATCCCAGCAGAGGCAGGTGGATCTCTTATGAGTTTGAGGCCAGCCTGGTCTACAAAGTGAGTCCAGGACAGCCAGGGCTACACAGAGAAACCCTGTCTCAAGAAACAAACAAACAAACAAACAAACAAACACAATGCCATCCCCTCCAGAATAACAGGGTCCCCCCTCTAAGCTCCCATGGCACCTGACAGCCACCTCCAACCCTGTTCCTGTCTCAATTGCTTCCTCCATGCCTCCATGGGAACCCAGATTATTTCTCTTGTAGGGTGACTACCTAGTGATTTTTTTTCTCTTTATTATTAGTTACATTTTATTAACTCTGTATCCCAGCTGTATCCAGATCCCTCATTCCCTCCCAATCCCACCCTCCCTCCCTCATCTCCTCCCTGCCCCTTTCCAAGTCCACTGATTGGGGAGGACCTCCTCCCCTTTCATCTGACCCTGTTTTATCAGGTATCTTCAGGGCTGGCTGCAAAGTCCTCCTCTATGGCCTAGCAGGACTGCTCCTCCCTTGGGGGGGTGGGGAGGTCAAAGAGCCAGCCATTGAGTTCCTGTCAGAAATAGTCCCTGTTCCCCTTACTAGGGAAAACCAATTGATTACTGAGCTACCACGGGCTACATCCAAGCAGAGGTTCTAGGTTATATCCATACATGGTCCTTGGTGGAGTATCAGTCTCAGAAAAGACCCCTATGCCCAGATATATTTGGTCTTTGTGGAGCTTCTATCCTTTTCCACGTCATACTAACTCCCCCTTCTTTCATATGATTCCCTGCACTCTGCCAACTACCTAGTGATTTGCTCTGAGTAGGCATTCAACTAGAGATTGTTGAAGCAAATACAGTGCCTTCACGTTGCAGAGGTGGAAACAGATCTAGGGTAGAGAGGTCACTGCCTAGTGTCACACATTCAGGAGGAGAGACGCAAGAGTAGCACCCGTTCTCCCAAGACTTAGCCCTCTAGTTGAGATGGCTTGGACGTGTGCACAGGAGCTGTGTGAGGCCTTCTTGCCTTGCTCCTGCGGCAACGGTAGGCGACCAGCATGCTCAAGAAGACGGCCAGCATGCAGCAGGTCTGGCATGCCAGCACTGCTGTCCTCAGCGCCAGGGCCTCCTCCACTGTGCAGGGCGTGGCGTCCAGACAGCTGGTGCAGCCCTCAGGACATGGCTGGCAGCGCAGCAGCTTCCCTGAGCTGCCTTGTGGGGACCCGAATTGCCCAGCAGCCTGGGTGGCAGTCTCCTTGGACCCTGCAAAGAACAGGATGGGGGTGAGGAGGGGAGCTTGGCTAGAGACCTCTGAGGCTCTAGCCTTGGGTCCCGGGAGCTACATGCTCTCCTGTAGCTTATGCCCCAGGAATGAAAGTGAAGGGGCGTGCCCTATGAAGGACAGGGAAATAGGAAGTGGTGATGCCCAGCTAAGGCTCACTGGTAGGCTAACTTGCCTCAGACCTGTGTGTTTGGGTTTATTAGAAGGCAGCCACCTACAAATAACCCTGCTGATCTTTCTCTCCTTCTCCTTCTCCCCGCACCCCCACTATGGCCTTGAATTCGTGGCAATCCTCCTGCTTCAGCTTCCCAAGTGCTGGCACTACAGGTGTGCACCACCATGCCCTGCCAGCCTCTCCCCTTGGCTTTCTGCTGTTGGCCTCCCCGCTTCCTCCCAGGATGACCTTCAACCTACCCTTCTCCTCTAGGTGTTCCATCCCAACTTACCTTGGCTTGCAAAACCTCTGCTTAGTCCCCTCCATACTTACGTACCCCCAGAACCACTAGCCCCGTAGAATCCAGGTCGGCAGCGACAGAGATAGCGGCCAAGTACAAAACCCTGACTCTCCAGGGGGACACACTGTGGGGATGACAAGTGACATTTGTTTGTTTGATGTTTTTCTCTGGAAGCTTTCCCTGCTGGGACGGTCCCCTCCATCCACGGCTTCCGGGTTTACGTTAGGAGATTTTGTCAGAAGTTTTCTCTGGTTCTTGCCCAGCCCTCCCCCTCCCTCTGAAAACATCCCCATTCCCGGCTGTTAGGCCTTTTTAAGGAGCATCCAAGAAAAGAGTACTTTTGTTCAGGCTCGCAGTTACAGCGGCCTCATGTCCCATTTCCTGGTGCCTAGCTGTTGCTAAGGCTAGGTGCTGGGGGAGGTGAAGGCAGAGAGAGCTCAGAGCCCGATCGTGCTGTGTTCCTTATACCCCGCTTCAAACGGTTCCCGTGACCTGCCCCACCTGGCACACAGGTGATGACTAGTTCTATGTCATTGACCTGAGCTAGAGTTATCAGGGGTGAAGGGAGCCCCAATTGTTGAAAAATGCCCTCATAAGCTCCAGTTACAGGACATTTTCTTAATTAGCGATTGATGTGGGAGGGCCGTTCCTGGGCTGGTGGTCCTGGGTTCTATAAGAAAGCAGGCTGAGCAAGCCAGTAAGCAGCACCCCCCATGGCTTCTGCATCCATTGCCTCCTACCTCCAGGTCCCTGCCCTCACTGCTTTTGATGATGAACCGTGAGTGAACTAACCCTTTCCTCCCTAGGTTGCTTTTGGTCATGGTGTTTTGTCATAACAGTAACCCTAAGACAGATGAGTTAAAAAGCCCTCCTGCTCTCCCTGCCCCATGGGGGCTGGAGAGATGGCTCAGAGGTTAAGAGCATCTTCCAAAGGTTCTGAGTTCAATTCCCAGAAATCACATGGTGGCTCACAACCATCTATGATGAGATCTGGTGCCCTCTGCTGGCCTGCAGGTGCACATGCAGCCAGAACACTGTATACATAATAAATGAATCTTAAAACAAAAACAAAAACATGGAGGGGCAGCTTCCTGCGTCAGAACCTTTCTGGCTTTAACATAGGATTACTTTCCTCAGCCTAATGCCAGGCTGGTGGGATGCCAAGGTCAGCTCTTGATTCTACTTTGTTCAGCAGGGGGACAGCACGTGACCTCAGCGGCGGGCAGGGAGACTAAACCCGTGGCTGAGGCCAGTGGCTGAGAGCAGATATCTGTGAGGCACAGGCCTTTGATCCTGCGTGTGGCTTGGAACTCGTCATCTTCACCAGCCACAGACCTTTTCAAGCTTTGGCTGGACTCCTCCCACACCCGCCAGCAATTCTGTTTACTCCAGTGACTACGAATGGAACATCATCCTCTCCACGGCGGGACGCTCAGGGCTGTGTGAACGGGAAGTGTGCACCCGAGGAAAGCTTCTGGCCTAACCAGAACGGAGGGCAAACAGGGAGGTACACTGGAGGTCGCACAGGCCCGAGGAATAGCTTGTTGGGGAAGAGGTGGAAGGTATGGAATAGGCTGTACCTTGGCCTCCCTTTTCAAAAGCTGGCCCTGTCACCTCTGCCAACCACTTGGGACCTCCTTGAAAGCTCTGAGCTGTCAGGGTGGCCTTGTTAACTGCTCATTGGAGTGAAAAGGGAATGAAGGCGGGACTCAGTGGGCCCGCCCTCCTTGCCTGAGTGCTGTTGAGATCACACAGGTGTGTGTTAGAGTACCAGCCCGGGCCGCCTGCGCACTGGTTGATGTCCACGCTTTGGAGGTCGATATCCATCTGCACCTGCCCCCTAGGGAAGCAAACGGACAGTTAGGGGGACAAGGGGGTCTCTGAGGAGATCACTAGATTATGGGGCGGTACAGTCTTTGCACACTTCAGCCCAGGGGCAGGAGGGCACACACACTCAGTGCAGCAATCATTGGCCCTGTCTCTGTGGCAACAGTCCCCCTCCCCCTAGGTTGCTCCCCCCACTTCTCCACTATTCGGCCTCTTGTCGTTTTCCGCTTTTTGTCAGTGGGTAGGGGGAAGAGGCCTGCCAGGACATGCAGGAGCCAGGGCTCTGCTGGTCGCCATGAAGGGATTTTTTTTTTCACACTTGCATCTATACACACATCATCTGCAGCTCAGCTGCTCACCGCCCCTCAACTCTGCCCAAGCCGGGTCTGAACTAATCACAGCAAAGGAGCCCTGGAACGGAGAAGCCCTGTTGTGCCTGAATTGGGAGAGCTCTGGCAAGGGGCCAGAAGCCTGCTTACAGGAGGGGAGCCCGGCTGGGAACGATGCATGGGGGCAGAGAGCCGGAAAAGCAATGCTCTGCTCGCTGCTGCGCCGTTGCGAGCCTGGCCTTGCTGCATTCCTTTGCTGCTGGCCTCCCCGTCGAGCAACTGGCCCTCTATCCTAGCTGCAGGCAGAGCCAGTTCTTTGTGGAATATCACAAACTGTTTCGGCAGCATACAGGGTACTGGGGCCCGCTCCGCCAAGAGCCTGGTCATTGGTAATGGCACTGGGGACTCAGCCAAATCCTGGACAGAAAGAAAGGGCTTTGGTTCCAAGCCCCTGTCCAGGAATTTTTCCTTCTCCTGGGAAGCCTCCTGGAGTGTCCATGTGGCTCCTCGGAGAAGCCAGGAATATGGGTTATTACTGTCATCAGGTTCTCTCCTACCTCTTCAGTCTGTACCTCAGACCTGAGAACCAAGATCCGTCCTTGTCTGTACTCACCCGTCTGTGAGCTTAAGGTACAGACAACATCGACAGACACCCAGCACGTGCCTGTAATCCCAGGAGGATCAGGGTTACAGGTCAGCCCTGGCTACATGACAAACTGTCTTATTAGAAAACAAAATAAAATGAACACACACACACACACACACACACACACACACACACACACATAAAACAAAAAAGCGAATCAACAGATGTGCGGATAAATATCTATGAACTGACTGGTTCCCGCACAGCTCGCAGACTCACACCTGAGAATGTTAAGAGGTAGCTACAGGTTCCTGGTGCCAGCTGTAAAATTACCCAGCTGAGTGCGCACGCACGTCTGTGCCTCCTTAGATGTACACATGTTCTTGCCAAATGGCCTGTGGTGGCGCGGTGGCCTTGTGTCCCCCTCATCCTCAGGCATCTGTCATTTCTTCCCGAACCCGCTTACCTGACCTCTGGGCTGAGGTCTGGCTTGAGTCCATAGAACGTGGCTGAGGCGGTGACCAGCCAGCCGGGTCGGAGCCGGCCCTCGTGACATTCCAAAAAGGGAGGAGAGAGCTTCACCTGCTGGATGTCCCCCACATAACCGTCTGCTTGTGGCCACTTGGGACTGTCAAGACTCCTTAGGTCGTTGGTCAGGACTCGCTTCTGCAGGACGGGGCCGTCCAGATCCTCTTCTGGGCTCTCTTCCTGTACCCTGCTCCCAGACAGGTCCTGGAGGATGGTTTCATCTCCCATCCGAGTGGCCTTCAGGGCCAGCTGCAGGTGGCTGGCCCCTGGTGGAGGGTTGAAGGTCAACAGGGCCCTGTAGGCTCTTGGGTCCCCCTCTGCCACACTGCGCACAAGCGCCTGATACCATTCCACATCCTCCTCCACGCTTGACTCCCGGATGTCATTGGCTTGCAGAAGCATGTTGAGAAAATTGGCGGCCTGGGCCAGGGTGCCCGCTGCTCTCTGTAGGACTGGGGGTATTCCTGCCTTGCCTTCTGCCCCACGGACCTCGTAACTCTCGCTGCAGTTAGCCCCCGACAGCTCTTGAACATCTCCGGAGTAGAGAAAAGCCAGGGCGGCTTCAGCCCCCCTTGGGGGCATCCACAGGGTCTCAGATCCGGGCTTGGCTTGGGAGGGTAAGGGAGGCAGAGAGCGCAAGGGCCTTTGACTCCTCAGAGCCCAACTGCAGAGGAAACAGTAACTCAGGAGCCCCCAGACAAGGGAAGGCCTGATCACTGCTGCCCTTGGGCCCATTCTTTGGCAGCTCTCAGATCCCTGGAATCCAGGCTGCCTAGAGTTTGGGTGGCTCAGAGGAATGCAGGCAGAGGCTGGTACATGGCTTGTCTCCACATCTTCCCCCCTCCCTCCGTCCGTCTGTCCCTCCCTCCTTTCTCTTATGCTAGTATCTAGCCTTTCCCCCCCCCCCTTCCACTGTAACCAGTTAGCTTCTGGATATAGATATGTGGGCCCTGCCCTCCTCACTCAGGGTGTCCCCCCATCTCCAAACCTCTTAATCCTGGCATGCTACTCTTTAACTACCTCTGATCCAGAACAGACACCCCTACACATCCACACATACCCCACATCTGCTCCAGAGAGAGAAAAGAGGGGAGGGAAGGGACCAGTTATTCTCTCTCTACCCCCTCCCCCCTCTACCCTTTGCTCCATTAGGAGAGATGGGCAAATCCGGCCTGGGGCACCATAGCAACCACAGATGGATCCATGATCCACGCCTCTCTCCACCCCTCTGCCCCACTTGGCCTCCTGGCAGAGGCTGCAATGGGCACAGTAAAGGGCTCGCTGCCTGTCCTGGCGGAGAGTTCCTGGTGCCCGCGCCCCTGTCTGACACTGTGCTGCTTATTGGCGGTGGGACGGGGGATGGCAAAGGTAGGGCAGAGCGCCCGGGAGAGCCAGAAGCAGCCTGTGAACAGACGGTGGCAGCTCATGAATTGTTTCCCTTCCTCATGGCTCCCCTGCTTTATCCAGCACTCAACCTCAGAGCCGTAAAGACACTTCCTTACAGAAGGCCCAGGGGGGAAGCCACATCCTTTGGGTGGATGGGTGAAGCCACACCTGTCACTCCAGGACTGTGACAGAGCTGGAAACTCATAGAGGATTCCCCTCCTGACCCTAGTCTTTCTCCTCCTGCCCACAGAGTTAACAGGCACAGCAGCAATGGGGGGAGGGCCGGGAGGGGTTGGTAAGGGAGCCGGGGAGGAAGAAAGGGAACAGCTTTGCCTCAACCGCTCCATCTTCCTGTTATCCCTGCTAACTTCTCCTTCCCTTCTTTGTGAAATCTAGTCCCTCTCATTCTCCCCCCCCCTTTTTTTTTTTTTTTACTTGTTTTGTTTTCAGGTTTTTTTTGTCTGCTTGTTTTATGTGTTTTTTTTTTTTAAATTAAGATTTCATTTATTTATTTATCGGGCTGAGTATTCGGAAGTCAGATGGCAACTTTGTGAAAATCGGTTCCCCCTTTCCTGGGACTTGAATTCAGGTTGTGAGATCACTTGAGCCGTCTCTCCAGGACTCCCCTTGTGTGTCATGGCTTTCAAACTCAAGCCTTTAGCTGCTGAGTTATTTTGCTAACCCTGTACACCACTGTGTGTGTGTGTGTGTGTGTGTGTGTGTGTGTGTGTGTGTGTGTGT
>NW_026595981.1:21456235-21462481 GCF_907164565.1 Psammomys obesus
GTGTGTGTGTGTGTGTGTGTGTGTGTGTGTGTGTGTGTGTGTGTGTGAGAAGTTTCACGCTCATTCTGTAGCCCAAGCTGGCATTAGCTTCTCAGGGACTTTCCTGCCTC
Organism: Psammomys obesus; assembly: GCF_907164565.1. Classification (NCBI taxonomy): domain Eukaryota; kingdom Metazoa; phylum Chordata; class Mammalia; order Rodentia; family Muridae; genus Psammomys; species Psammomys obesus. The sequence continues at coordinate 21,456,346 of NW_026595981.1, forward strand.
AGCCTCCTGAATCCTGGGATTACAGATATGATCCACCATGTCAGCTTTTCCTACTCTCTCATACCTCATATTCTCCCCCCTTTTAAAGTTTTTCCTTAACTATTACACCCGTTTATTTCATATTTGTATTTGTGTGTGTGTGTACATGTGGAGATCAGAGGACAATCTCTGGGAGTTAGTCCTTCCTTACACCAGGTAGATCGCAGGGATTGGACACAGGTGGTCAGGTTTGATGGCGAGCGCCTTACCTGCTGAGCCATCTCACTGGCCTCCTTTTCTAGAAGGCTGTAGATTCTTTTTGTCTGGTTGGTTTCTTTTCTTTTGAGACAAGGTTGCTCTGTGTAGCCCTGGCTGTCCTAGAACTCGCTACGTAGACCAGGCTGGCCTCTAACTCACATTGGTCTGCCTGCCTCTGCCTCCCAAGTGCTGGGATCAAAGGCGTGCAGCACCACCACCACCCGGCTGGTGCAGATTCTCGGAAGTAGCCCTAGAACAGAGCTCCTGCCGGAGAGGACTTCACATGCCACGACAGGGGCCATCATTGATGAGGTTCTCATTTGAGATCAAAGCCTATTGGTTCCCTCTCTTCCAGCCTTGCTCACTAGCTCTCTGATGCCCCAAATCACTGCATGTGTGGGAAGCCACGGGGAGCTGCTTGCTAAAACTTCCTGTGTGGGTGGCTCAGTAAACAATTCTGCTGTGGAAATTAAGTGGGGACATGAGAGGTGTGGGGGAGGGAAGGGGACTAGAGAGCAAACTCTCAGAGAGTTTCTATGGCCCGAAACTTAGACTTTCTTCATTTCTTCTCTTCGTTCCTTCCTTTGTTTTTGATAGGGCTTCGTGTGTGTGTGTGTGTGTGTGTGTGTGTGTGTGTGTGTGTGCTGGGATTGAAGACATGCCTCTTTTTGCTCAGTGTTACACAGGTCTGGAGACCTAACCAGGGGCCTAGTCCCTGCTGGGCAAGCTGGGCACACACGTAAAAACAATTGAACATCACCCGCTGGCCCCTTTGCTTTTTAAAACAAGACCTCACACTGTAGACAAGGCTGGCCTCAGCTTCTCTTGCTTCGGTCTCCCAAGTATTGGGATTACAGGCGTGAGCCACCATATTCAGCCCAAACTTTTCTTCCTTCCTTCCTTCCTTCCTTCCCTTCTTTCTATCCTTCCTTACTTTTTCTTTTTACCTTTCTTTCTTTCTTTTTCTTTCTTTCTTTTTTTTTTTTTTTTTTTTGAGACAGGGTTTCCCTGTGTACCCTTGGTTGTCCTGGACTCGATTTGTAGACCAGGCTGGCCTCAAATTCACAGCTCTGACTCTGCCTCCCCGAGTGCTGGGATCAAAGGTGTGTACCGCCAAGCCTGGCTCAGACTTTTCTTTAAAAATAAGGAAATTGGAATCTTGAAAGGTAAGGGACATTACCAAGGTCATCAACCAGTGAGTGGCACTTCTGGAAACAGAATTCTGCACTGTGCATCCAAAGGGCTTCCCTTGGCCTCTCTGATATTCCTCCCCCGTTCTGTGGTGTTTGTGGTGTGTGTGTGTGTGTGTGTGTGTGTTCACGTGGCTTCTCTGATTCTGTGTGCTGACAGAGAGAAGGGGGGTGAGGGACTCATTTCATTTCTTGGTATTGCTGGTTACAGCTAGATGATGGGAAAGCAGGCCTAAAAATCAGTTAATACCCCTCCCCCGAAAGCTTATTTCTTCTTTAAAGCTTTTTCTAAGAGCACCTAACATTTGTACCTAACATTCTGTTTACTGTTTTAGAATTTGTCAAGTGTCTTTATTTTTTCCCCACCTAATCCCTACATAAATCCTGTCAGAGTGGGATTACGACTGACCCACTTTTCCAAATGGCACACTGGTCCAGAGATGATGATGAGCAAGACAGCCTCTCACTGTGTAGCCCAGGCTGGCACTGAACTCTTGATATTCTTGCCCAGGTGTGATAGTAGAGGTATGTATTGTCATGCTTGGCTTTATTATATTATTATTATTATTATTATTATTATTATTATTATTATTATTATTTTGAGATAAGGTCTTACTGTGTAGCCCTGGCTAGTCTGGAACTCACAGAGATCCGCCTACTTCTGCCTCCCAGCTTCTGGGACTAAAGGACTGTGACTTTGCTTTCAGCCTTTGTTATTATTTTTGAAGTAAGATCTTGCTATGTTGCTCAGGATGGTTTTGAACCCCTGGGCTCAAATGATCTTCCTTTGTCAGCAGAAACACATATGTTTGGATGGTCATATGTCTCCAAGCCATGACATAATTAGGAATAGTTGAGCCACAACGTTTAGAGGGACAGGGACAGTGTCTGTTACATCACAAACCTTGGCCATTGTAGGACTAGGTGAACCTCAGAATTCCTATAGGATCTTTAAATTATTGTTCTTAAATCTTTTCAACTAAAGTGCTAAGATCCAACCACTGAAGTACACACACCCTAGGCTCAATTTATAGTTTAGGCTGGCATAGAACTCACAACCCCCCCCGTCTCAGCCTCCCACAGGTTCTGGAGTTACAGGCATATACCGCCATATCCGAACCTCTTTAAGCCTTTTAAGAAATATGGTGTGATGGTTGGTTTTAATGTCAATTTGCCACAAATTGGAATCACCTGAGTAGGGAGCTTCACCTAAGGAATTGTCCAGATTGATGGGGGGGAGGGGGGCAGTCATCCCCACCAGAATGTGGGGCGGCATCTCCTGGTAGCAGATTAAAGGAAGGCGTGGCCGAATGAAGACTGTCTTTCGCTCAGTTTGTCTTCTCTCTTGTCACAGTGTTGCAGCTGCTGCTGTTTCCTTGGCTGATTTCGAGCTAGGTTTTCCAAGACTTCCGCCATTGACTGAGGACCAGCAGCTCATCTGGTTTTTGGTGCAAGATTGGAACTGCTGAGGTACCCCAGGCCCATGGACCTAGCAGCTATGGGGTTCTCAGCCCTTCAGGTGTGAGATAACCGTTGTTACTATTTCAATACGAGCTTATTTAATAAATTGCTTCAATTACCCTGTGGCTTACGTAGGTAGCGCCTCTTCTTGGGATAAAAAGAAAGCAGCTGGACAGCAGAGGGCGCTGCAGAGCTGCAGTCCTCGCCTTCATGAAATGCTCTCCGGGGCCGGAACATTTCCCAGAGAGCCAGCGGTCTTTGGAAACCGGTTTTTATTTTAGGCAGCAAGTGTTCTGGGGTTCTACAGCACCTAACTTTCTTTTGTTTTCTTTCTGACTTCTTCTCTTCCATCGGACCCGGGTTCAATTCCCAGCACCCACATGGCAGCTCGCAGCTGTCTGTAACTCCAGTATCTGACACCCTCACACGGACATTAACAGCAAAACACAGATGCACATAACATAAAAATAAATAATTTATTTAAAAAAAAAAAAAAAGAAAGAAATCCTGAGTGACACGAGAAGCAGCTAAGGGGAGCAAGGGTAGAGAAGAAAATCTTTGCAACCCGGACAGCTAGTTTAAAATTCCACTGCATCTTTTTTTTTTTTTTTTTTTAATGGATTGACCAGGGATGAATAGTTCATAGCCTGTCCGTTTGTTCCTTCATCTACAAGAGGGGCTTCTAATTCTGTTGTGCAGGACTAGAGGTGGATTTGAATCCAGGGTCTTTTACGAGACTTAAGGTTGCACAACAGTTCTGTATATCCATATCAGGGGTCTACGCCCTGTCAGGCCTATTCTGACATTAGAGAGTCCATGAGGGACAGAAAGCAAACATAGCTTTCCAGCACTTACAGTTCACTAGGGGAGGCAGAACTTTTACAAAGATTTTATTATTGTTGTTGTTGTTGCTGCTTTGTTTTGTTTTTTGAGACATGGTGTCACTGTGTAGCCCCGGCTGTCCTGGAACTGGCTGTATTAACCAGGCTGGCTTGGAACTCGCAGAAATCCGCCTGCCTCTGCCTCCCGGATGCTGGGATTAAATCCATCACACCCTGCTATTTAAAAAAAAAAAAAATCTTTTGTTAATGTGTATGATGACTGTTTTACTTGCATGTATGTCTATTTACCATGCGTGAGCCTGGTGCCTGAGGAGGTCAGAAGAGGGCATCTGAATCCATGGACCTGGAGTTAGATGGTGTAGGTGGTGGAAATTAATCTGAGATCCACCAGAAGAGTAACCAGTTGCTCTTAACTGAACCATCTCTCCAGCTTCATGGTTTATTTTGTTTTTAATCACCTGCGTGTGGGTATGTGCATATGAAAGCTAGAGGGAGGGGGTTCCCTGGAACTGGAGTTAGAGGTGGCTGTGAGCTGCCTGATGTAGGAGCTGGGAATTGAACTTGGGTCCTCTGGTAGAGCACTCTGTGCTCCTAACTGCTGAGCTGTCTCTCTAGCCTGAACAAATTTTTAATCAAACCACACATGTTCAAGTAAGTACAACAAAGGCTTGGTCTTCAGGTTCCGAGGCAAGGCACAGCTCCCTGGTGTAGTGAGGAGAGTTCAGTCTGCGTGCTGGCCAGTCCACTAAGCACAAAAAGGGGGAAATTTTATCCAAAAAAGGAGAGTAGTTAGACAGGGGATGTTGCTCACTGGGCGAGCTACAGTTTTGCTTTGGAGGTCTAAACACTGGATTTGTTCGCCAGCACTGGAGAAGAAAGGTCCATATACTCTGGAAATGGCAGTGATATTGGGCATGAACTGCATGGGCTAGAGAAGATATAGCTTGGTGGGCAGTGTGTGAAAGATGGACAGTGGGAGACCATCAGGACCCTAGCTACCTTATGAAGGAGCTTTCTCTCTATCCTACGGATGAAGAAAGCATGCACAATTACAGGCTGTGGGGCTGAGAGAGGGCTCAGTGGCTAAGAGCATTGGCTGCTCTTCTGGAGGTCCTGAGTTCAATTCCCAGCAACCACATGGCAGCTTGCAACCGTCTGTAACGGGATCTGATGCTGTCTTCTGGTGTGCAGACATGCCTGTAGGCAGAAAAGCAAACAATCTTTACAGTCACAGGCTGTGAGCAAACTTCTATGCTGACATGGTCCCCACCGGGCTGGGAAGATGGCTCAGTCGGTAAGGTGCCTGCTCCTCTCTGAGCCTGGAGCTCATCCATTTGGCTAGGTTGGCTGGTCAGTGAGCTCCAGGGATCCATCTCATCTCCAGTGCTGGGATTACAGACACTTGCTGCTCTGCCTGGCTTTTATATGTGCTGGGTATCCAAACTCAAGTCCTTAAACTTGCGATAGACCCTGACTTTTTTTTTTTTTTTTTTTTTTACCGTGTATGTGTGTGTGTCCGTGAGCTGGGTGGCTGTGGTGGTGCACATCTTTAGTCCCATTGCAATGGGTTCCTGTCTGGTCTCTCTCTGCCTCCAGTCTCAGCGCCACACAAACTTGCTTTTATTTGATCCTCACAACATCCTTGCCCAGTAGGTAAAGCTATGATGCTGGCCTTCCCTTTTCAGATGTAGAGGGGATCTAGTGGGGCTAGAGGGCAGACTTCTGCCAGCTTCTGAAATTCAGCGGTTAAAATATCTGGAATTTTGTAAACCAGTTGTTAGACACAATAGCTCCTTGGCCTTCTGACTAAGATCAAGCACTTTAATCCCAGCACTCAGGAGGCAGAGGCAGGTGGATCTCTGTGAGTTCAAGGCCAGCTTGGTCTGCAGAGTGAATTCCAGGACAGCCAGAGCTCCACAGAGAAACCCTGCCTTGAAAAAACAAAACAATAAACAAACGAGCAAACAAACAGAAAGATCAAGTGCTAATACACATAGTCGCTGGGCTGGAGAGATGGCTCAGGGGTCCAGAGTGCTGGTCGGTCTCCCAGAGGACCTGTGTTCTACTCCAAGTACCCACAGGGTAGCTCACAACCAACTGTCTGTAACTCTAGTCTCAGAAGTCAGAGACTCTTTTCCAGATCCTGAGGACACCAGGCAAGCACGTGGTGCACAGACACTGCATGCATGCAAGAAAAAACACGCATATACATTTAAGAAACAAAGCAAAACCAGTTACTACTCAGAATTAAATTATGTAAACTTATAGGATTGGAGGTACAGCTTAATGGTAGAGTGCTTGCCTGGCATGCAGAAAGCCCTGACTTCAATAAATGTGTGCATATATATATATAAATGTGTATATATATATATATATATATATATATATATATATATATATATATAT
>NW_026595981.1:21462491-21594281 GCF_907164565.1 Psammomys obesus
TATATATATATATATATATATATATATATATATATATATATATATATACACACACACACATACCAAGCATCCTCCTCCCCCAAAACCCAAAGTACTACATTCTCAGAACTTGTAATTTTTATTACATTTGTTTACTTGGTGTGTTGTGTGTTTACATGTGCCATGGCACATGCATGGAGGTTAGAGGATAACTTTCACGGGATGGTTCCCTCTTTCCACCACATGAGTCCTAGGGATAGAACTCAGGTTTGGCAACAAGTGCTGTAACCCATTGACCCATCTTGGTGGCCCCAAACTCATAATATTACCGATGCTCGTGGGATTATTTAAGCTCACTGTACGTAAGGTTAACTACCACATAAAAGGTGGTACACTAGAGTTCATATCTTCCTGAGTTTAGTAGGGTCGGGTGGATGTTAGCCACCGAGTAAGCACAACAAACCAGTGTTTGAGTTGTCTATTCACTTTGACTTTAAAAAAAAATGATGGAGGAGGCTTGAGAGCTAGCTCAGCAGTTAACAGCCTGTTGTGCACTTTCGGAGGACCAGAATTCAGCTCCCAGCATCCCTGTCCAGGGACTCACAACAGCTAGTAAGTACAGCTCTAGGCGATCCGATGCCCTTTCTGGGCACCTGCACACACCCGTGAACACTCACACAGCGATTTTACACCTTCTGTAGATCCGTGGGTGTTACGTTAGGACTAACACAAAAAGCTGAAGAAACTCTCCCCAGTCACTGAAAACAGTTCCGATTCAGCAAAGTCGTCCCCACTATTGACGATTTGATCGAGTTTGTCTTCGTTTTATCACCTGTCCTCCTCATCAACAGAGGAAAAATTCTTGTGACAATTACAGTCCCTGGTCACTTGTCAGCGGTCTGGGAAGGGGCTCAGAGAACGGGGTCTTGAACTGTCGCTTACTATGTGCCACATCTGGGATCCTATCCTCAACACGACACACACACTGTGACAATAATCAGCCGTACAGGATTGGCTACTGTATATTTTTTATTTCTTGGGAATTGTGTTCATCCTTTATCCCGGTCAAATTCATGACAAAATTATTTAACTATATACACACCCCCTTTCTTCCCCCAAAGAACCAGTGGCTCTAACACATTTCTTGTAGTCACTCCATAATTCCCTGAATGCCAGGAAAGAGGACTCAGATTTCACGGAATGAGTTGGCCAAGGTCACACACCCCAAGCAGCATAGGGGACAAGACCCACAGACCGTGCCAAGGGCCGCGACACTCTCCCAGGTCCAGACCCGGGTCCCAAGGCCTGCTCCGCTCTACAGAGAGGGGTGGACAGGGCCCGAGCGCCCAGGAAATGAAAACACAGGGGTCGGTGCCGGAGGCCGAGGAGGCCAAAGAACCAGCAAACCGCCAATAGCGACCTGGGCCGAGACAACGTCAGGCCTCACGGACGCCGACGCTGCGCACCCAGGGGAGGGGGCGGGGCCTAGCCAGGAAGTGACGTGTAGGGGCCGGTCTCGGCGGCGGCGCGCTGCCTGGGCTCGCGCTGGGCTCCGCGGCCCCCCCCCCCGCCCCCTCTATGAGGCAGAGGCCGCGGCGGCCGTTAGCGCTGTCGCTCCGGGGGCCGCGGCGGGCGGGGCTCCGGCGGGGCCCGGCCTAGTCCCCACCCAGCCCGGCTCCCAGCCGCCCGCCCTCCCTCCCTCACCCCGATGCAGGGGGCCGAGCTCCGGGATGGCGAGGCGGCGGCGGCGGCCGCTTCGTACCGGGTCCTGAGCCGCCTCCTCGGCTATGGAGAGGCAGCCCCCGAGCCAGGCCCGCCACCGCCCCCGGTCCATGGCCCGTCGCCGCCACCCTTCCTCGCGCGGCCCGGCCCGCGGGGCGCCCGGCCGCCGCAGCTGATGGTGTTCCGCAACGTGGGACGGCCGCCGGAGGAGGAGGACGCGGAGGCGGCCCCGGAGCCGGGACCCTCGGAACTGCTGTGTCCCCGGCACCGCTGTGCGCTGGATCCCAAGGCCCTCCCTCCGGGCTTGGCGCTCGAGCGGACCTGGGGTCCGGTGGCTGGACTCGAGGCGCAGCTGGCGGCTCTGGGGCTCGGGCAGCCGGCGGCGCCGGGGATCAAGACTGCCGGCGGGGGCTGCTGCCCGTGCCCCCCGCAGCCGCCGCCGCCTCAGCCCCCGCCGCCTGCTGCCACCCAGCAGGCCGGGGAGGACCCCACGGAGACGAGCGACGCGCTGCTGGTCCTGGAAGGCTTGGAATCGGAGGCCGAGAGCCTGGAGACCAACAGCTGCTCGGAAGAGGAGCTCGGCAGCCCGGGCCGTGGAGGAGGAGGGGGTGGCCGGCTCCTGCTGCAGCCCCCGGGCCCCGAACTACCCCCGGTGCCCTTCCCGCTGCAGGACTTGGTCCCTCCAGGGCGTCTGAGCCGAGGGGAGCAGCAGCAGCAGCAGCCTCCCCCACCGCCGCCGCCTCCCGGGCCCCTCCGGCCCCTCGCGGGCCCTTCTCGGAAAGGCTCCTTCAAAATCCGCCTCAGTCGACTGTTTCGCACGAAGAGCTGCAACGGTGGCTCGGGCGGTGGGGATGGGACCGGCAAGAGGCCTTCTGGAGATCTGGCAGCTTCAGCTGCGAGCCTGACGGACATGGGAGGCTCTGCCGGCCGGGAGCTGGATGCGGGGAGGTGAGATGGGCTTGGGGGGCTGCCGACGAACTTGCGTTTCTTGTTTCATTTCCCTCTCTTTCCCTACTGCTAACACAGTACCGTCGGTTCTCGAGCCGTGGGCTTCTGGAGGAGGCAGACACTTGGGACTAAAGGTGGTGACATCTGGCATTAGATCAGAGCCGATTGTGGAAATAGCTTTCACTCTTGGAGAGTTCACACTCAGTGACACTTCTCAGTGGGTTAGCATCTCTTGCTGGGGATGATTGGAAGCCCTACCTCATCTGTGTCCTGGCCCCACTTTTTAAAGCTCCCCACCCCCATGTCTGTCATTACTAACACTGTTGGGAGGTTGCTGGAAAATGTGTGGCCTTGGGGCCAAAAAGCTGGTGTCAGTCACTTGCGTATTATTTTGACCATCTTTCTTCTGCTCTGTGCACCTGCCCCCGCTCTTTTCATACGTATATGCATGCAAATGGCCTGAGGAATTTGGCCAGCAATAAGCTGGGCATCTCCATTCTTAGTATTCTCCAGTTTTTGTTTTTTTCAGATGTGTGCTGTCTGAAACCTATATGCTGACCACATTCTGATAATAGCTTTATGTTTGCTCTCTCTTTCACACAGACATGAGATTCCCGGTGAGGTATACACGTTGACTTCTAGGCCAATTGATGACAATTCCAAACTTAGATGTATATTTCCCCCCCCTGAATTTCTAAAAACTGGCTGGACATCAGGACGTAGTTCTGTAGTGTCAGTTTAGATAGCTGTCTGCTTTTGTATCCACAAGTGAGACTTACCTTGTGGTATAACTGGTTGTGAATTGTAGTTCTGAATGTCTAAGACTAGAATTGGTGGCTTTTGTTTTGTTTTTTTTTTTAGACAAGGTTTTTTATTATGTTGATCAGGCTTTGAATTCACTCTATAGCCCAGACTGGTCTAGATCTCTTGTTCTTCCTGTCTCATCCTCCTGAGTCCTGAGTCAGCCTCCTAAGTGTCAGGATTATAGGCCTGCTGCCACCATGCCTGGCTGGAATTGGTCTTGGTGTAGTTTATATGATGCACTCTTGAAACATACTGACAGTGACAAACCAAGGCCAAAAACTAGATAAATTGATAATTTTGCTGACCACTGGAATCTGGGGTGGGGTGGGGTAGCATATTGAAAGAGAAATATATTTGGTGCCCAATTTGAATTTTAAAAGCTCCTCAGTTGACTCTGGATCACAGACCACATTCTTTGATGTGGATTTCTCAAGGGAACTTGAATTCTCCAAGATAATGGTGTGGGCTCATTTTGGCTTTGTTTCCATTTCTGAACAGCTGTGACATGGACCAAACACAGATCCCTGGTTGTTTGCCCCAGTGTGTTGTTCCTTTAGGAAGGACCCGTTTGATTTTATTCTTACTATATTTTTTGTGAACTCCTGCTGAGAGCTCAGGTCTTGAAAAATGTGTGGCTGCTTGAACAGTTTTTCCCTCGCAGTGGTAGGCTCTGTATTTGATGCTCCACTTACCAGCATGGATGAAAGGTGCATCAGCTTAGGGTGGAGGCAGAATTGGAGCTGTGGGTAATGACATTGGATGGATTGATAATTTTTTTGTGGTTTGTTTTGCCTTTGTTCCACAATGACCAGGACTTGGTCTAAGATTCCCGAGACGCCAAGTAGGAGGTGTGGCGTGAAATTAGCTGCTACGTCTAATAGATTAGGAAGTGGAAAAGGCATATAACATCGTATGGTGTTTTGCCTTTGGAAGCAGAATTTAATGGTCATTGGCTGCTCTGTCACCAACCCTCACACTAAGCACAATACAGATTTCTGCTGCAGAGCAAATTAGGCTGTACCTCTGCAAAGAAGCTTAGTTCAGGGCACTGGAGAAATACATTTTTTGGTCCAAGAGCTTTTTCTGATGACTTGGAGTAGAGCTAGGTATTTGTGTGTAAACATTTGGTTGACTGCTATTTGAAGGCAGCATGTCGTATAGAGAATTAGGTTAGGAAAGTCTGGATTACATTTGGAAGTTTAGCATTAGCTGTGAGATGGACAGATTTGTCATCTTCCTCCTTCCATTTTACATCTGTGAAATGGGACAGCTCTGAATTGTTCATGTCCTTACAGGAGATGTGAAAACTGGATGGAATATTTTGGCTTTTTGGAAGAGAAGTAATAGGATTGAGTTGGTACTTTTTTCCCCTGTGTAAGCTTTGGTGCTGCTTGCTGTCTTTTTCACACTTACGTACCAGTCTTGCTGGCAGCCTTGAGGCTGTGAGAACCTTGGTAAGTCTGGCCAGGGTAGTTGTGATTTCTGTGGATCTGTGTCTCCTAAGCAAGTTCTCCCTTGTGGAGAAGAACAGTAGCCTGGAGTTTTCGTTTGTGTTCTTGTTTTAAATGATAGTACCTGAAGCACTGAGAAATTTCAGTCCTTTGCCAGTTATGAGGCTTCCACGGCTGTGCTGGTTTCAGTTAATTACGGGCCTCTGCTGTCTTTGCTATGTAATTTGGGGGCATTTATGGTAACCTCTAGGCATAACCTCTTTGCTCTTCCCAACATCTAACTTTCCCATCTGCATGTTTCCCACAGCTATCGCTTTCAATAAGAAAGTATTTCCTAGCAATTATTTTTATAGAATGATTGTCAGCAGTCTGCGTTTCTATTTCAGCGTCCTTTCACATGCTTTGGATTTGCTTAAGTGGACCTGCCCAGATACACAAATCCTAAGGCTATAAGTGGTACTAGAGAGATGGCTTAGAAGTTGAGAGCTCTTGCTGACCTTGCAGAAGCTTGGAGTTTGGTTCCCACACACCTAGGTTGGGCATCCAGGTTGGATAGCTCCTGACCACCTGTAACTCCAGCTTCAGGGGATCCAGTGTCCTCTTTTGATCTCAGCCGGCACATAGACACATGCCTGCGCATCCATGCACATATGTATATACACAGACGTAAAAACTATAAATCTTTAAAAGCAAGAGAGCATGAGGGTCAGCAAGATATCAGATCAAAGTGTTTGCCGCCAAGATTGATGACTTGAGTTTGAGCCGGTCTGGGGCCCACGTGGTGGAAGGGGAAAATTGACTCACAGGTCGTCCTCAGACTTCCACATGCCTGCACCCAGCCTCAACCTCTTAAAAACAAACGTTGCTGCGCATGGTGGCACGCATCTTTAATCCCAGCACCCATGAGGTAGAGGGGAGCAGATCTTTGAGTGGAGGCCAGCTTGGTCTGCATAATGACTTCAGGGTCAGCCAGAGCTGCATGTAAAGACCCTATCTCAAATTGTTTTGTTGTTGTTGTTGTTTTAATTTTCTATTAAAAAAAAATAGAAGAGTTAGCTTTGAGAACTCTTTCAAGTAAGATTGAGCCTGCCAACTAATCAGATTTCTGTTCTTAGGAGCTGGGCTAGGCCTTATATCACACATATGTCAGAATTCAGAGAGCTGGGCTTCATGCCTGTGGGCCTTGGTATAATATAGAACTTTGCTATTTCAGGAAAACCAGTGGAGTTTCCTTGTCTGTTTCACATATGTTGAGCTAATTGTCTTCCTTCAGATTCGGTGAAAAAAAGCACTTATCTGCCCTGTTAGAAGTACCACATAACACACTTTCAGTTGGGAATAGGTCTGGGGTTTGTGTACTGAGTTTCACAGTTGAGGCATTCCTAGCAGTCTTCATGGCAATGTGGTGAAGAAATGGAGGACAGTTCTGAAGTGATTTCTGATCTGTTTGGGGGAAAAGGTGCAATTCTGGATGGGAGAGGCTGCTTTGGCATGAGTTTGGAGCCCTGCTGTCATGGGTAGACTTGGCTGACAGCAGAAACTTGCTGTTTCTTTGGGTCTTGAGAGCCAGGGGGAGGAGTGTATTTTGCTGCTGTTGCTTTGTTTCTTTATTCTTTTGATTTTATTAAACAAGATTTTAAAAAAGTGTGTATGTCTGTATATATGTGCACATGTATTTTAGGTGCCTGATAAGGTCAGAAAAGGACATAGATCCCATGAATCTGGTGTCACTTGTAGGAGGTTGTGAGCTGCCCAACTTGGGTGCTGGGAACCAAACTCATGTCCTCTGGAAGAACAGCACATAACAGCTGATCCATCTCTCCAGCCCCTTTTCTTTTCTCCACCCACCTCCCCCTTTTTGTCTTTTGAGATACAGACTCACAATGCAGTCTGGATTAGCCAATTCACCTTCCTGCCTCAGCTTCCTGGAGCTCTGGGATTACAGATGTGTACCATTGTGCCTGATCCTGTATAGCCCAGGATGGCTTCAAACTTACTGTGTATGTGCTCAAGGCTGGTCTTGAGCTGATCCTCTTGTTTCTACCTCCCAAGTGCTAGAATCACAGGCGTGTATTACCATATCATCCAGGCTCGAAGGGCCCTTTTTGAGTTATAACTTGACATGCCGAAAGCAAGGTGATACTGTGGTGTGGGGACTGTGTTTGGGTTTTTGTTTCATATTCTGCTGGCCTTTTAAACTATCTTTTTAGGAACTGCTTGTGGCTGTTCGCTCTCTCAGAGTAAATTCCCTGGCTTTAAGATTTTTGTCTATCCAGCTGAGTCTTGTGCCTTTAACAGTCTCCTTGCCAACATCATTCCTGAGGTTTTCGGTATTAGACTATGCCCCGTGGCTTTTCCCTAGAAGTTCCCTCCATCGGTTTTTTAGTTGGTTTACGACAGAGTTTTGGATCTGACCTCCCTGCACAGATGTCTGTGTATTGGAAGTAAAAACGAACACATGGTTTTTGTGCCTGTAGCACATGAACAGACACTGGCTTATGACGTGTTGGAAATGGCACAGGCTGCCTGACTTGGCACTAAGCGCCTCCGCAGGGGCAGAGGTGTGTTGGAGGCACACAGTCCAGTATGTGGACATCCTAGTTTGGAAGGTGCCTTAAGAAAGGATGCGTGCAAGTTTTAGGGATAGAGGGATTTATGGACAGGAGTAGTAGACATTATGTTTATATTTTATGTTCCAAGGAATTTGAAAACTGGCCAATGGTTACATCTATGTGCTATTGTCCTGTTTAGTCTAGCGCTTTAATTCCTTTTATCTCATTAATCTGTTGCAGTGCAGATCATTTGCAAAGTAGAAATGGACAGGGGTATTCTCTTACCTACAACTCAGGCAGTGACATACCTGACTCAAAGGACGGCAAGGCCTCCAAAAGACCTCTGCCTACTCTCCATGTCACTTGAGTCAGGACCTACCAAATCCTTCTAAGCCTTCCTGTCCAGTGAGTCTATTCTAAGATGCAAATGGCCCACTGGCAAAGATAAAGTACTTTCATTTTGTACCTCTGTGTTTTTCAAGGTGATGGGGGAAGGTGTCATTAACCCATGAATATAGTGTGGAGGGTTAATTTGAGGTGTTTGCTTGGGCTGGGGATGCAGCTCAGTTGGTGGTGTGCGTATCTAGCATGCCCAGAGCCCTGGGTTGGATTCCCAGCACTGCAAGCTATGTGTCTTTGGAGGCCTGGGATGTACACAGCTGGAGTGTTTGACTTAAATCCCTGGCAAACCGGGCATGTTGCGCCTCGTAACCAGTGACGGTGGTGCATGCGTGTCACCCTAGCACTGAGGAGATGGGGGCAGGAGAGCCCTCCTCAACTCCATAGCAGATTCAGAACCAGCATGAGAACCCTCTCTCAAAAAGAAAAATTCAAAAAAACCACCCTACCAGCTTAGAAGGGGGCTTTTATCATCCCAGCTATTTACTGTATACAGAAGGGGATATAGGTGGTGTATGTACTAAGGTGATAAATGCCCACCCAACCACTCATCATTAAGCTTATTGGTAAATAGGTTCAGTATTATCCAAACTTATCTAGACTCAAGTGTTGCTCTCCTTGTTATGTCTTGTCCTCGCCCAAGTAACTGCCATCCTCAATTCTCTGTTAAATCATTTCCTTGCTTTGTTTTAAAGTCATCTAGGTTGACCTTTTCATGAATGACTGGCATTAGAATGCTCACAGGGTCTTGAGAGAGAAAATGGGTTTTTAGTTGGTTAGCATCTCCCCAAAGAGAGAAGGCAGCACACATATTTATTACTTCCACCTCTTAGACCTTTTACCTTTAGCTTCAAGCCACGAAGCACCAGCCTCTGCCAGGAAAAACCATCAAGCACTCTCAGATGGTTCTGCCTGAGTTTAAATTCAGACGTTTTTCTTTTTCCAGATCCTAGAAACTGTGAGTTTTCTTCTTCAAAATGTCGGGGGTGGGGGAGAGGATGAGCTGAAGTGAGAAGGCCTCCGCAAGACGTGTGCATTTGGATACTGCCGTTCTTCAGAGCTTGGCACAGAAGAGCTGCGTCCCCAGCATGGGCAGATGGCAGAGTGATGCAGTTTCCTTTGAAAAGAGGCAAACTGCCAAGTGGCTGAGGTGTGAACCTTTGAAAGGCCAGTGCTTTTGGGTTTCTGCTTGCTGAGTTTAATGTTGTGCCCACAAGTTATCAAATGAAAGTCAGCTTGGAAGCTCCTTGGCTGCTTTAAGTTCATGTCCAGTGGGACTAACTCTCCATCTAGTCCTTTGGGTTGTTGGCACTAAGCTGTAGACATGAGCATCTTTTATAGGTGGACACCATGTGTGGTGAACCCTTGTTTTTACCTGACCGTGTCGCCTGTGTGGGCTGTGGATGTATTCAAGTGTGCGTTGTTAGGCCTCTCAGAAGAAGGCTGCCTATGTCTCATCTACAGAGACAGAGGTAGAGCCAGAGGGAGGCCAAGCTTAGCCTCACCTACTTAGTGAGTTAGGGGCTAGCCTGGACTACATGAGATTCTGTTTCAAACAAAACAAAAACAGAGCATAAACATGGTTTTGGTTTTGGTTTTGAGAGATGCCTCAAAGGTTGGAGTTCAGTTCCCAGCATCTAGAGTAGCTCACAGGAGTCAACGACTCCAATTCCAGGGGTCCCATCTCTCCTGGCTTTAGTGAATGCCCACATACATGTGACAGACAAGCATACTCTTGCATATAAATAAAAACAAACACATGTTTTTGTTTTGTTTTTTTTTTTTTTTTTAAGATTTATTTATTTATTTTACATATGAGTGCTCTATTTGCATGTACATCTGCATGACAGAAGAGGGCACAAGATCTCATTATAGATGGTTGTAAGCCACCATGTGGTTGCTGGGAATTGAACTCAGGACCTCTGGAAGAGCAGACAGTGCTCTTAGCCTCTGAGCCAGCTCTCCAGCCCCACAAACACATGTTTTAAAAAATTATTTTTGGGGCTGGAGAGATGGCTCAGTGGTTAAGAGCACTGTCAGTTCTTCCAAAGGACCCAGGTTCAACTCCCAGCACCCACATGGTAGCTCACAACTGTCTGTACCTCCAGTTCCAGGTGATCTGACACCCTCACACCAATGCACATAAAATAAAGTTAAATAAATTATATATTTAAAAAAATATTTTTATGTGCATTGGTATGTTGCCTGCGTGCATGTCTATGTGAGGGTATTGGGTTCCCCTGGGGCTGGAGCGACAGATTCTGGGTAACAGTGAGCCACCATGTGGGTGCTGGGAACTGAACTGGGTCCTCCGGAAGAGCAGCCAGCGTTCTTAACTGCTGAGCCATCTCTCCAGCCCCCAAATACACATTTGCTTTGTTTGGGAGATGGTGCTTGGGCATTATGTGTGGCCTGTGAGGACCTTGCTAACTAAGCTGTCCTGTGGGCCCTGAAACAAAAACACTTTGGTGGGGGAGACAGGGTTTCTCTGTGTAATTCTTGGCTGTCCTGGACCAGTTGGCCTGGCGCTCAGAGAGCCACCTACCTCTGTCTCCCAAGTGCTGGGAATAAAGGAGTATGTTACCATGCCTGTGAAAACAAATAATTTTAAATAGGATATCACTTTAGGTTTTTTTCTTCTGTAATAAGGGTTTGCTTTGAATTTTAGGACATTTGGAATCCAGAGTCTAAACTGACACATGTGTTTTCACTTCTCCCCTTTATTCTCCCTCTCTCTCTCTCTCTCTCTCTCTCTCTCTCTCTCTCTGTGTGTGTGTGTGTGTGTGTTTGGTTTTTTGAGACAGGGTTTCTCTGAGTAGCCCTGGCTGGCCTGGAACTCACTCTGTAGACCAGGCTGTCCTTGAACTCAGAGATCTTCCTCCTACTTCTGCTCATGTGACACTACCACTCAGCTTCCTGTCTGCTTTCTTACTCTATTGGTGCAGTTGAGAGTTAAAAAGAATTTACTTTTTATTTAATCCTTTGGATCGCAGTATTTCTGGAAGGTGAGCCAGGTATGATATTGAGAGTCAGGCATTGTGAATTATAATCTGTCTAGAGTCAGTCAGTTGTGAGATCGGATTTTAAACTTTTTTTAAAAAAAATATACGTGTGTGAGTATGGGCACATTGGTGCAGTGGCCACTGAGGCCAGAGATATTCGATCCCCCTAGAGCTAAAATTTCAGGCAGTTCTTCACTGCGTAATGTAAGTGCTGGGAATACAGTTCGGGTCCTTTTCATCTTTCCAGCCTTGGGGTAAGACTTTTTTACAAGTCTGGTTTATTGGAATATGAGCTTTTTGTTTGTTTTTGTTTTTTCCTCCTTTCTTTTTTGGTTTGGGTTTTTGAGACAGGGTTTCGGTTTCTCTGTGTAACAGCCTTGGCCGTCCTGGAACTTGATTTGTAGACCAGGCTGGCCTCAAACTCAGCAGAGATCATCTACCTGCCTCTGCCTCTCTAGTCCTGGTATTAAAGGTTTGGTTTGGACCACTACGACCAACTGGGGTATAAATTTTATGCCACAAAATTCACCTTTTTTAGGTGTCCAGTTGTATTGATTTTTTGTATTGAGAGACAGGATTTCTCCGTGTAGCCTTTGCAGTCCTGGACTCACTTTGTAGACCAGGCTAGCCTTGAACTCACAGAGATCCGCCTGCCTCTGCCTCCCAGAGTGCTGGGATTATAGGCATGAGCCAATTTTTTTTTTTTTTTTACATGTTTTGTTTTGTTTCATCTGATTACATAACTTTAACTAGCCTGAAACTCATCAGATAGACCAGGCTTGCCTCCAGATGCTTGGTATTAAAGATGTATGTCTTCATGCCCAGCTGCTGCTAATGATCTTCTTCCTCCTCTTCTTCCTTCTTCCTTCTTCATGGGATCTCCCTGGTATGTAGTCCTGGTTGTTGGCTATTCTGGAAAGCACTATGTAGACCAGGCTGGCCTGTCTCTGCCTCCTGAGTACTGAGATTAAAGATGTGCACCAGCACACCTCGCCTGGCTGATTTTGGACATTTATGTGGTCGGCAGGACTTACCCTTGCTTACCCTTGCCCCTTGTGAGTGCGTAGTCTGTTTGTACCCCCTCAGTAAACTCTGTCATCTTGAGGTGGGTGAGAAGATGTTTTAAGTTTAACACATTCCTCGCTGGGACGTCTGTGTTGGCATTTTTTGTTCTTCACTGTTTGCTGAAAAGCCGCTTGAAACAGGTATAGTTGTCACCTGGATAGGTAAATGGAAAGTGTCTTCTGGAGAACACCGAGGCAGAACTGCGAGACTCAGGGAGGGGAGGGCACACGTGGGTGCCAGGCAGAGCTACCTTAAAGAAGACCCTGTTAGCCATGGCCTTGTCTCATCTCAGGGCGTGGGCAGAGAAGTGCTCATGGTGGAGGATGGCAGTGTATCTTCTAGTGCTCTTCTAAGGCCAGGTGTGCTTCCTGGCTTCCTGACTCCATTTGGAACCTTGTCTTAGAGTCAGGCTCAGAGGGAGAGCTGCTCCTCCACACTGGCAGCTACTCAGGCCTGAAGCCTTTTACCTGGCTTTCAGCTGAGAATCAACTCTACATCCAACTTTGCTCTCTGTGAAATAGTCTTAGTAATTACCACGCAAGGTGTTCTCATGTGCTGGGCATGTTAGGATCCAAAAGGGATTGCTGTTGTTTTGTAGGCTGGTGAATTTGGTAGCCAAATCTATTTAAGGAATTGCCTTAATTATTTCATTCTCCTTTAAATTTTAGGTTTTATTACGGAAGTGTTGCCAGCGTGTCTGTAATAAAGGGCTTGCTTTGTGTTTCAGGACATCTGGAATCCAGTGTTCTGGTGATATAAATGTGTATGTGTTCATTCCCTTTTATTCTCTGTGTGCTCTCTTACTCCCTAGGAAACCCAGGTTGACAAGAACTCAAAGTGCCTTTTCTCCGGTCTCCTTCAGCCCCTTGTTCACAGGTAAGGATCATGACTGTCTTTCTTTTTATTCTGACAACTGAAATTGGGAGTGTTCTGAGCCCTCTCAGGAAACACCCATGCAGATGCATTGCTAGGGAACTCCAGGCACCTTTCTGGCTGTCTGCAGTGATTTCCTTCATGCCATGCCCCTGGATCTGGGGGTGTTTTTATGGCATGCAGAGTGTGTTCTTGATTTCAGATGCCTTACACTTGAAGGTAAAGGGTGCTGCATGGTAGTTGGGTAGCCCTATAGGTTACACAGTTCAGTGTCATTACATACAGATTAAGGCAATAATTACACAGATAAAAAGCTTGCAATGCATAAAAGACTGATTTGAAGTCATGGTTCCTGTCCCAGCTTCCAAAGAAGTTCCTAGATGATCTAATAGAAATGAGCTGTGAGCGGCTGGCCTGAAGGCTCAGGGCAAAGGGGACTGCAGGAGCTCCTGTCTTTCCATTTTAGGGGCTAGCAGTTCTTGCAGCTGTTCCTGCTCTTCACTGTGTCAGCCCTCCTGCAGCAGGGAACACAGTTGCTAAAGTGAGAAGGCTCTTGAGTGTCCTCTTGGTAATGGGTCACTGCCATGCCATCTCATAGTAGGGGAAGCTTTTCAGAGAGAGCCCTTCTCTTCTGTTCTGTCAGTCGTGAAGACCCTGGTTGAGTTGAAGCTGTAAAAAGGTCTTTTTCACATTGTCTCAGGTCTGAAAGCTAGCTGGCCTACTCGGTTGAGACTAAGAAGCCCTTTAAACCGTAGTCTTTTTGGGTGGGTGTGATAACCAGTAATTCTACCACTTGGGAGGCAGGGGAAGGAGGACTGCAAAATTCAAGGCCACTGTGGTCTCTGTAGTGCGTTCAGGCCAATCGGCTATATAGTGAGAGATCCTATCTCAAAAAACTTAATTAACTAAATTTGTTATTTTTTTTACTTTTTTTTAAAAAGATTTATTTATTTTATGTATATATGAGTGTTCTATCTGCATTTACACCTGCCAGAAGAGGGAATCAGTTCACATTATAGATGGTTGTGAGCCACCATGTGGTTGCTGGGAATTGAACTCATAACCTTTGGAAGGGCAGACAGTGCTCTTAACCACTGAGCCATCTCTCCAGCCCCAATTAACTAAATTTAAAATGCCAGTCTTTAACTTCTTTGGATATTAAGGCCCTTTTAAAGGTGATTAGAAGAATTATGGTATAGAATGAACATTTCCAGGCCAATGGGTCCCCACCTGTGTAGGTTCTAGAGAGTTGTTAGAACAAGTGACATCTTGTAGACATCTACTGAATTGCTCATGTTATTGGCTACATACTTTTCTAGTTAATAGTTGTTTCCTCTTAGGAACATGCACACTTGTCCTCTGAGGTAAAGACAGAGCCTTAGCACTTTTAAGTGGCATCCTAGACTTCCCTGACCTATTGCACACTCAAGGCAGTGAGGCTGACAGTTACCAATCCATGGCCAGCATCCTAAAACTTTCACAGATGACTTTAGTTTAGTTTTGTCAGGCCTCAAACACCCATGTGTAGCAGAGGCTGACCTTGAACTCCTCCTGTGTCTACCCGCCCCCCTGAATGTTGGGATTAAAGGAATATACCACCATGCCCGGTTACCCCGAAGTTCTTTTTTTTAAACATTTACTGTGTGTGCATGCACATGTGTGTTACAGCACACACGTGGGGCAGCCAGAGGACAGCAGACAGTTTGTGGAGTTGAACTCTGGGCTTCAGGTTTGGAGGCAAGCACTTTGAATGCTGAGCCATCTCACTGGCTTCTCCCAGCTGTTAGCGTCTCCCAGCTCTTGCTTTTGCTGTGTTCACGTGGCCTATAGACGTGCCTTGCTCCACATTGGTATGCAAGTCTGCAAAGACAATTGGTATGATTTCATTTGATAAAGATTTCTTTTCGGAACTAGAACCCTTATTCAAGGTAAGTCAGTGGCAGAGACAACATTGGATGGCTTTCTCACTGTCGGGCTAAGCTAATACTTTTCTCCTAAGGAAACCTGGCCCTTAGTGTGGTAAAGGGATGATAGGATTTTTGTTTTATATGTATATGTATTTTGTCTACATGTATGTCTGTGTTCCACTTATGTGCCTGGTGTCTGTAAAGGCTACAAGAGGGCATCAGATACTTCGGAACCAGAATTATGGAAGGATGTGAGCTGCTGTGTGAATGCTGAGAGTCAAACCTTGGTTCTTTGGAAGAGCAGCCAGAGCTCTTAACTCCCGAGCCATCTCTCCAGCCCTGGAATGATAGGATTAATTTTTTAATTTAATATTTTATTCTTTTTAATTTACATTTTATTTACTGATTGTGTGCCACATTATACATGTGGAGGTCAGAGAATAATTATCAAGAGTCAGTTCTTGCTGGGTGCGGTGGCACATGTCTGTGATCCAGCACTCTGGGAAGTCAGAGGCAGGAGGATCACTGTGAGTTCAAAGCCATACTGGTTTACAGATCGAGTCCAAGACAGTCAAGGCTATACACAGAAACCCTGTCTCAAAAAAACAAAACAAAACAAAATAAAAACATAAAAAAAAAAAAAAAGAGTTCTTTTCTTCCACCATGCAGGGCTTAGGGATTGAATTCAGATTATCAGGTTTGTTGGCAAGTCTCTTTACCTACCATCCTACCATCCCTTATTTTCCTTACTTTATGTATATGAGTTGTTTTACCTACATGTGTGTGCCGTGTGTACATGTCCAGTGCCTGCAGGACACTGAATGCCCTGGAACTAGCCTTAAGGGTGGTTATGAGCCACCATGTGGGTGTGGAAAAACAGATGTGGGTCTGTTCAAGAGCAGGAAGTCTCCTAAGCTCTGAGCCAGTTCACTTTCCTGAGAACATCTGGAATTATTTTTGGGGGGCTGGGGGGCTATTTTTGGGATAGGGTTTCTCTGTATAGCCCTGGCTATCCTAGAACTGACTCTGTAGACCTGGGTGTCCTGGAACTCACAGAGATCCACCTGCCTCTGCCTCTCTGAGTGCTGGGATCAAAGGCACCACAACCCAGCAACAACTGGATTTTAAGCAGTTGGTGTTGGGGTAATTCCAGCCTGCAGAGCTGTGGACTGTAAGCTTTGGGACCCTTGGCCCTCTGGCCTCCCTTGCCTGCCCTGTGTCTCCCTTTCCTTCTGGCCTCAGCTTTGTGCATGGTGCTTCTGTAACATGCTTGCTTTTTTAATCCCTCAGGTGAGACAGTGTCACTTGTGGACGTGGACATTTCTCAGCGGGGCCTGACCTCTCCACACCCTCCAACTCCCCCTCCTCCTCCAAGAAGAAGCCTCAGCCTCCTAGGTACAATCTCCGACCTGCCCTTTCGCTGTGTTGCCCTAGAAGGAGGGTGAGCTCTAGGGACTTGTTCTTTTGTCAGGAGCCAGATAAGTGTCTGGGTTTCTGTTGATGACCCAATTATTTCCTGTCCCCTGGTCCACACCCCTGTCATTCCTGTAGGCTCATAGATGGGCAGGCATCTTCTCTGCATGCAGCAGTATTCATTGTCCTTGACCAGCTTCACACTTATGTGCCCTCAGCGCCAGCTGCTGAGCTGCTTTAGGAGCACCCTCCCGCTCCTGCTTCCTGAGAAAGCAGAGCTGGTTGGGATGACTTGCCTATCACCATGCATAAAGGTGCCAGGGAGGCCAGGCTGCCTTGCCCTGGGGGCAGCCTGAGAGCCTCACCTCCTCTGCTTTCACCTCACTGTTAATATGCTCATTTTGCTGAACCTCTTGCTTTTGTTCTCTCTTCTAGATGATATCAGTGGGACGCTGCCTACATCTGTCCTTGTGGCTCCGATGGGGTCTTCCTTGCAGTCTTTCCCCCTACCTCCGCCTCCTCCACCCCACGCCCCAGGTTAGCTTAGCTTAGAGGCAAGAGTTATAAGAATGGAAGGATGGGAAAAGTCTATTTATGGAAACTACAACTTAGGAGAAAGCCCCAATTTTTAGCCCCTTGGCTGGACTAGAACTTGAAAATTAATTTAAAAACTATTTTTTTTTCTAACCTGTTTCTTTATGGAAGTAAATCTTATTTTTCTTAGAAATAAAAGACTGGAATTTTTGGTCCCTGCTTCCGGGGCCATTTTTTAGGCTCTCAGTAGATATCACTTAAGAAACTGCCTTAATGTCAGTTCAGTGAAGAAGTTTATTATGTTGCTGGTTATCAAAGTTCTGTGGTTTCTTTTCTAAGCTTTTGGTATTTACTGCAGCCTTGTAAATAAGTACCAAGCCTTTAGTAGCCCATACCTGCTTTGCCAGCCTCTGGTACCCAAGGAATAAAATGAATGAAATCAGCATTCTTTTCTACTTGCCTGGCAAAATCGTTACTCTCCCTGGGCAAGTAAGCAAGTCACTATTTCCAAGGCTGCTTTACCGGCACTTCACTTCGAGGTGGGAGAAGTTGGCATCGCTCTAGGCTGGTGAAGCCCCTGACGTAGTCACCTTAGTCAGGTTAGTGAGCGGCTCCCCGACTGCTTTCCTGGGGTCGAGTGCCCCCCCCCATCCTTCACAGCTTACACGAGCTCACACAGCTTTTTGTTCTGGCCCATCCAGCTCTTTCCCACCGCTTTGGCCTCCACCCTCTCCAGCTTAGCTTCTAATGCCTTGCCCCTCTTCAGTTAGCATCTCTTTCTGGGGGGAGGGGATGTCTGTCTGTGGTATGAGCAGTGCAAATAAACAAGTGCCCTCCGTTCTCTTGCCCTACAGATGCATTTCCCCGAATTGCTCCCATCAGAGCGTCGGAATCCCTGCACGCTCAGCCTCCACAGCACCTCCAGTGTCCCCTGTACCGCCCCGACTCAAGCAGCTTTGCAGCCAGTCTCCGAGAGCTGGAGAAGGTAGGGTTGCCTGAGGGCTGGTAGCTCACCCTTCCTCCCCACCTGAGTTCTGTGCCTGTACTGTCCTGACTGATTTTAGAGGAAGAGGAGTTTGTATGCCTCCGTATTCACAGTGGCTAGACAGTAGGCTATTGTTTGTTCCATAGGAAATGTAAGGAGACTGGATTTGGTGGGAAAAAGTCAGACACAATGGAAGAGGATTGTAGAGAAATATTTGGAATAGTCTTAAGATGGTTTTTACTAGGTAAACTGACCAACTTCCTTCTGGTCCTTAACAGGGGCCATTGGTAATGAAATGTAGAATTAGTCTTCTGGTGCTTGGGAGAACTCAAAAGTGTAAGGAGCCTGGTGTTCACTGCTGTGGTTGTTACAAGTGTTAGTGGCTTTTATCTTAGATATTTTGGAGAATGGGGGAACTCTCCTGTGGTAAGACAAATTGTGCTCAGAGCGTTGGCATTTCTCTGTTGGCTACCTTATTGTTCCTGTCTTTTATAGTGTGGTTGGTATTGGGGGCCTATGAATTGGGAAGATGCAGAGATGAAGCTGAAAGGGAAGCCAGATGGTTCTTTCCTGGTACGAGACAGCTCTGATCCTCGTTACATCCTGAGCCTCAGCTTTCGATCACAGGGTATCACCCATCACACTAGAATGGAGCACTATCGAGGTGAGCGGTGCTGCCCCTAGGAGAAAGCCTTTCTCCAGCCTTTTCTACCTTTGCTGAGTTAGTGCCCTGCTTTCCTTTCACATTTTTATTTCATTGTTTTTGTTTTATGTGTATGGGCCTGAGTGTATGTATATGAACCACCTGAAGAGGCGTTAGGTTTCCTGGAGCTGGAATTATCAGCAGTCATGAGCTGCCTGATATGAGTGTATGTACCAAACCTGCAAAAGTACTGAGTGCCCTTAACTCTAAGCTAGCTGTCTAGCCTGTCTCGCTTTCTCTTTGTGTGTGTGCGTGTGTGTATGTGAGAGAGAGGGAGAGACAGAAATGGGAGGATAAGGAGAAGAGAGAGAGAGAAGAGCTTTGCTACTTTGTGAGTTCTTTTTCCCACCCTTAATCCCCCTAGTTCAATCCCTATCACTAGATAGGAGGGAAAAAAGGGGAGAGAGGGGAGAGAGAGAGATGGAGATACTTGAATCTAATTTCTTTACTTTTTTTTTTTTTTTTAGCATAATTACTAACAAACTACAACCAACCCCCCTGAATGACCCAACAACCACCAGTGATGCCTGTGGGGCTCTAGCATTTATACACTCTCTGAATTCCAAATGTCACACAATTGCAGAAATTATCTGCAGCTGGCAAAACCAGCTTGTGCTAGAGCACGAGGCAAATCATAGTCTGCAGCTGCAAATAGTTCAAAGCAGCTCCATATATCTCCATACCTGGGATTGAAACAAAACACATTCTTATACTATTTCTGTGGGTTTTTAAAATTAATTTAATTTTATGTGCATTAGTGTGAAGGTGTCAGATCCCTTGGAACTGGTGTTACAGACAGTTGTGAACTGCCATGTGAGTCCTGGGAATTGAACCTGGGTCCTTTGGAAGAGCAGACAGCAACGAGCCATCTCTTCAGCCCCTATTTCTGTGTTTTTTTTTAAAGACACCAAAATTCTAGACTTCTCACTACAAGAAGCAGGGTGGCTACAGGGTGCTTGTGAAGTTAGAGGACACCTTGAATGTTTGTTTACTTTGCGACAGACTCTCTTGTCACTAGTGTAGGGTACACCAGCATACATCAGCATAATTGGCCTGAGCTTCTAGGGATTTTCTTATTCTTGCCTCCCAGCTTGCTGTAGGAGTACTGGAAACACAGATAAGTGATACCACTGGAGTATCTGGATACACAGATCCAGGAGTACTGGAAACACAGATATGTGATACCACATATACATCCAGCTTTACATGGATTCAGGTCCTCATGCATGCACTGCAAGTACTAGCCACTGATCTAGCTCCCTAGTCTTATTTAAGACAGGGTCTCGTGTAGCCCTGGCTTACCTTGAACTGGCTATATTACCAAGACTGGATTTGAATTCCTGATTCTTGTCCCTCCTTCTTAAGTGCTAGGATTGTAGGCACATACCACAACATTCAGGGTTTTTTTGTTTTTAAGATTTATTTTTATTTATTATGTGTACAATGTTCTGCCTGTATGTGTGTCTCCACACTAGAAGAGGGAACCAGGTATCATTACAGATGGTTGGGAGCCACCATGTGGTTGCTGGGAATTGAACTCAGGACCTCTGGAAGAGCAGCCAGTGTTCTTAACCTCTGAGCCATCTCTCCAGCCTACAACATTTAGTTTTAAATCTCTATCAACTCTGAAAAATGTTGAAAGTGTTTCAAATCCTGCAGTATCGCAGTATCAAACATTTAGCCAAGATTTAACTTTTTTTTTTTTTTTTGAGGCAGAATCTCTCTACATAGCCCTGGCTGTCCTGGAACTCACTGTATAGTCCAGGTTGGCCTAGAACTGAGAGATCTGCCAGCCTCTGCCTCCCAACTGCTGGGATTAAAAGTGTGCACTATGACCAGCCCAAGATATAATTCTTATTGTAAAAAGAGCAGACATATTCATCTTAGCATGCAAATTTATTTTTGTCTTTAATAAATAGTAAAATTGTGTGTTCTAAATTAAAAAAAAAAGCTGGGGGGTGGGGGCACTGGCGAGATGGCTCAGTAGTTAAGAGTCCTGGCTGCTCTTCCAAAGGACCCGGGTTTAATTCCCAGTACTCACATGTCAGCACACAACTGTTTGTAATTCCACTTCCTGGGGATCTGACACCCTCACACAGATGTACATTCAGGAAGAACACCAATGTACATGAAGTAAAAATAAATTTAAAAAAATAATGAAAAATAAAAGCTGAGTGATGGACCTTTAATCCTATCACTCAGGAGGCAAAATCAGGTAGATCGCTGAGTTCTAGGCTAGAGTTCAAAGCGAAACTCTCCCTCAAAAATAAGCAAACAAATAAATATAAACATGAAATTCTTTGTGATTTATTTTTTCAGAAAATGTTTTATCTTTATATCTGTTTTATAAACCTGTTTATAGGCACCTGTGTTGCATATAAAATTTTGTAGGCAAGAAAGGATCATATGTGGAAAAAGCTTAAAAAGTCATGAATTATCAGGTGGTGGTGTCTCATGCCTTTTATTCCCAGCACTCAGGAGGCAAAGGCAGAGGCAAGTAGATCTCTGAGTTTGAGGCTAGCCTGGTTTACAGAGTCAATTCTAGAACAGCCAGGGCTACACAGAGAAACCTTGACTTGAAAAAACAAAAAACAAAACAAAAACCAAACCAAAACCAAAAAAGAAGCCATGAATTGGGTTAGGAAAGATGACCAGTGGTTAAGAATACCTGCTGCTCTCCCAAAGGACCAGAGTTCGGTTACCAGCATTCACGGCAGGAGGCTTACAGCTGTTTTAAACTGCAGGTCTAGGGGATCTGATGCCTTCCTTTGGCCTCCATGGGTACCCCATACATACACATAATAAAAAATAAAACAGATCTTTACAAACAAAGAAAAAGAAGTTATGGTTTAGGTAATTGTTGAAATGGGATGTGGTAGGAAGCCATTGCTGCCTATTTTCCCGCTGTTCCAAAACAATAGAATCACAGATAAGCCAATACGAAATAAAGTGTCTCAGAACGAGGGATTTTGTTAAGCAGTTAGACTGGTAACTGACTAGACTCTGAGAATGGTAGGCGAATGTTTCTTGTTCTTTAGGTTCCTGAGAGGTGAGGAAATAAGAGCTCTCCTAAGCACTATTCCAGTGGCTTTTTGGTTTAACGTCCTTTCTCACATTAATGGGGGTTTTTAGTAGAAAGCAGCGTTGTTTCTGGGCCTGTTGGCAGTGGGACCTGCCCTCATCGTTTCCAGTGGTGCTGCAGAGACTCAGGCTGCAGGTCCCTGGAGTGAGTAGTGACCCTCAGTTGTGTTCTTTCTGTGGGTGATTCTTTTGAACCTAGTATTAAGTCATAGGGTTAGATTCCCTTTTCCCTCTGGGACTGTGGAGTTGAGGTAGAAACTTGGCAATGTTCTGGGCATGGGGTCTTAGGGGCTCAGTTAAGTGCCTGTTATGTGAGAATGAATACTTGAAGAGCAGTGTGTGTACTGGAAGGCGTAGAGCTGAGACCATGCACATTTTATTATGGTCCTCTCACATTTTTATAGTGTGTGTCATTATATGATAAATGTACTTAGCATTTATAAACATAAATATGGGAAGTAAGAAATTAAGGAGTAGTGTACATATGGAAGAGAAAAATCTTTACTTTTTTCTAAATTAATGTTTTAAATTATTTTTAATTTATGTGTTTTATGAATGCGTGTGTGCAAACGTGCGTATGACAGGCCAGCCTGAGGGAATCAGTTCTCTCCTCCTCCTATGCTGGCTCTGGGGCAAGGACTCAGGTGGTCATCGTGGGTGGCAAGCGCCTTTGCACACTGAGCCATCTTGCTGGACCTTTTTTTTTTAATTTTAAGATTTTCGGCTCTTGTTATTGTTGTTTTATTTTGGTATTGGTTTTGGGTTTTCAAGAGAGGATCTCTCTGTGTAACCCTGGCTGGCCCACTATATAGACCAGGCTGGCCTTGAACTCACAGAGATCCACTTGCCTCTGCATCCAGAGTGCTAGGACTAAAGGTGTGTGCCACCATACCCAGCAAAGTGTTTTTTTAAACAAACAAACAAACAAACAAACAAAAAATTTGTTTAAAATTTAATTCTTAAGAATTTAATTATTGAAAATATTAAAAATTTTAGCCAGTTGGTGGTGGTGCCTTTAATCCCAGTAGTAGGGAGGTAAAAGCAGGCAGATCTCTGTGAATTCAAGGTCAGCTTGATTTACAGAACAAGTTCCAGGGTAGCTAGGGCTACATAGAGAAATTCTGTCTTAAAAAAACAAACAATAGCAAAACCAAACAAACAAACAAAAAATGAAAATGTTCAAATCAGCCTCTTAGATCATTTGAGGTTTTTTGGTTGTTTGTTTTAATTTTTAGAGTTTTGCTGCACAGCCCAGTCTATCCTTTAGCTCAAATCTTCCTGCCTTAGACTCATGAGTGCTCAGATGATGAGAATATGTTAACACACCCTACCAAAAAAGTTTGTAAATTTACTCTTAAATTTTTCATTTCAGGAACCTTCAGCTTATGGTGCCATCCCAAGTTTGAGGATCGTTGTCAGTCTGTGGTGGAGTTCATTAAGAGAGCCATCATGCACTCCAAGAATGGGAAATTTCTCTATTTCTTGAGATCCAGGGTCCCAGGTAAAGCCGGAGTTACAGTAATTCTTATTGTTGCTTCTTTGAAACAGGGCCTTACTGTGTATTTCAGGTGGCCTTGAGCCTTCTGTGTAGGCCAAGCTGGTCTCAAACATATGGTCCTTCTGCCTCAACCTTCTGCTAGTTACATTACTTAAAAGCCTATCTGGGATATGATCTAGTATCTTACCAGAATGTTCCACCCCAAACAAAGACCGTACCTGAAACTCTGTGCTCGTTATTAGAGCAGGGACGTTTCCTGCGGAGTTCATTGACTAATCCCAGCCTTGTACATGAAACTTACAATGTTCTGAAGAGTGATGCCTGCTTCTCTGAGCTTATGAATAAGAAAACTGGTCCCATCTCCGAAGCCCAGGCATCTGGTAACATTTGACAATGAGATAGCTGCTTTTTGCTGTTACAGGCTTCTTAACTGTTACTTGTGAAACAGCAGGGATGTGAAGTGGACTCACTAGAAAGCAGAGGTGAGTGGGTCCACAGGCTGGGTTCAGTTGTCATTGGTTAAGAGATGCCTGCTGTGGATTTGTCCATATTGTGCTAACTGACAAAAAGGAGCAGGTTTGTTGTGTTGGTCTTGTTTGGTTTATTGGCATCCCTGCTGTCGGTGAAAACACAGACTTCTCTCCCTTTGGGAGCCCTGTCCTGCCTTGGCTTCTCTAGAGGTCACAGTCAACCAGCCCACTCGAGAAGGTATCTGCCTGCTCTCTTTCAGAAGAGGTGAAGGGATGGTATAAAGGAACTCGGTTTTTAGCATTGGGTAAAGAAAAGTGGCAGGCACATTAATGTGAAGAATTTGTATGATACAAACAGAACTTAAAGTGAGAGCTTCCTGCTTTCACTTTGAATCAAATTAGCTTCCTAAGCGGGGTGCCAAGAAATTGCTCTAACATGTAGGAGTTGCTGAGGAGCCTCGGGCAGAACATCAGGAACCGGATAGGGCCAGGTGACAGTGGTGTTTGTATAATGTTGGTGATTTAAATAAGGCAAGACAGGGTGTGAACTGTATTAATTCTCACTTCATTTGGTATTTGCTGCAGTGCTGCCAACAGCGTCGCAGGGGCTCATGTGTTTGGGGCTCATGCGTTTGTCTTAGTTGAAGGAAAATGTTAGAATTCTTCATAGGATTGACTCTACGTTTTTAACATTTGTGGGTATGATGGATATTTACTTAACAAACATTTAATTGTAACTCAGTATAAGAAGTAAGCCGGTTGATGCCCTCGGAGCTCATAGCCTTAAGGAAGGCATGGTGGAAAGACAAAGATGTGATTTGCAGGGATGGGGTAATAAGCTCTGCTTGTTGGTGAACTAGGCAACTCTCCCAACGGGTCTTATGACTCTGGAGCGTCTCTGCTCACAGACTATTGAGAGCTCTTCCAGTATAGCTCTATCCCACAAATGTACTTCATCATCAGAAATTGCAGCTAAGGTCTCTAACTCTCTACACGGGTTAGAGTTTGTAGTACCTGCAACTGTTCATTGAGTGCCTGTTACATACTAAGTAGTAGGTCAAGTTTCTAGTATAAATATCTATTATTATTATTGGTGGTGGTGTGGTTTTTTTTGAGACAGGGTTTCTCTGTGTAGCCTTGGCTGTCTTGGACTCACTTTGTAGACCAGGCTGGCCTCAAACACACAGCAATATGCCTGCCTCTGAGAGCTGGGATCACAGGTGTATGCCACCACGCCTGGCCTCTTAATTCTTATAACCACCTCAGCGTTAGCTAATCAGTTACTCCATTTAAGTTACAGATAATGGGACTGGGTGTTTGGCTCCATTGGTAGAGTGTTGGTCTAGCATGCATGAAGCCCAGAATCAGCCTCCACACGGCATAAACTGGTTGTAGTGGGCATACTTGAAGTCCCTGCATTAAGGACGTGAACTGAACCCAGGGTCTTGGGCAAGCTGGGCGAACTGTGCACTGGAATCACGTTCTTGGTTCCATCTCTTTCTCTGTGTATATTTATTTGCTTTGGGAAGCAGTGTCTCGTGTATCTCAGGCTGGCCTCAAGCACAGTACTTAACTGAAGATGAACTTCTAATCTCAGCATTCAATGTGTAGCCTACGTTAATCCTGAGCTCGGGGCAGTTCCCCTGCCTTAGCCTCCTCAGTAGAGGAGGCTATACCTTGCTGGGAAGAGATTTTAAATATATCAAGTTCAGCACTGTAGAATGAGACCCTGTCTCAAGAATACATCATTTTATCTGAAATTTACCTATTATAACCCCATGGTTACAATATGGTTCTCCAAATTTTCTGTAAAATTTGATCCAAAGATTTGACTGATCCAATTTGTACGTTTGGTGGAGAAGAGGTAGCCATACCACTTCCTAGGTATAAAGTGAAAACCATGCAGGCAGGCTTGCTTTGCTGTTCATAGTTAAGACTTGCTTTTGGTTTTCTTTCTTTTTCTAGGCAATGCCATGCAGCCCTCACTGGCCTCAAACTGACTGTACAGCTGATTTTCCTGTCTATACCTCCCCAGTGCTGGCATAAGCATATACTTTTCATCTTTCTGTTACCCATACTTGGCTCATTGAAATGCCTATCCCTATAAACTAAAGTTTAGTCTTAATACAAATTTGATCCATTTCGTTTTTGTTTTTGAGACAGAGTTTCTCTGTATAGCCTTGGCTGTCCTGGATTCAATTTGACTGGGCTGGCCTTGAACTCACAGACTGGTCTGCCCTGCCTCCAGTAGTACTGGGATTACAAGCACATGCCACCATGCCCAACTAAGTTTGATGTCTTTTAAACCTCTCTCTTTTTCTTTTTGAGTCAAGGTCTCTCTACAGCCCTGGCTGTCCTTGAGCCCACTAGACCCGGCTGGTCTCTAAAACTCACATATTCACCAGCCCCTGTGCTACCCAGTGCTGCCATTAAAGGCGTGTACCACCACAGCCAACTTTTAAATATCTCTTTAATTTTTAAATGCTTTTGGTTTGTTTTATTATTTTTTCTTTAGATTTATTTATTTTACTTGTGTAAATGTTTACCTGAGTGGGTCTTTCTGCCTCAGTTAAAATAATCAAGATTATCCTACACAGGCACCCTCCAGGCCCATCTCCTAGGTTATTATAGATCTGTTAAAATGACAATGCTAACTAACCCATCACAATTCCACCTCTTACCCCATGGCTCATGGCCATGTTAAAATGTATAGTACAATATATGCCTTCCAACTGACTTTTTTCTTTTTTTTTAGATTTATTATGTATATAGTATTCTGCTTACATGTGTGCCTGCAGGCCAAAAGAGGGCACCAGATCTCATTATAGATAGTTGTGAGCCACCATGTGGTTGCTGGGAATTGAACTCAGGACCTCTGGAAGAGCAGCCAGTTCACTTAACCTCTGAGCCATCTCTCCAGCCCCCCTTCCAACTTACTGTAAAGGTCCCCATTGTGTTTAACAAGTTCATCTTTTTTGGTTTTGCAAGACAGGGTTTCTCTGTGTAGCCCTGGCTGTTCTAGAACTCACTCTGTAGACCAGGCTGATCTCGAACTCAGAGAGATCTGCCCACCTCTGCCTCTGCCTCCCAAGTGCTGGGATTAAAGGTGTGTACCACTACCACCCCTGGCCAATTTCATTTTTTTACACATTTATTAATTTGTGCATGTATGTGTGCATTTATGTGCCATAGTGCTCATGTAAAGGTCAGAGGACAGCTTGCTGGAGTTGGTTCTCTCCTTCCATCATGTGGGCTCTGGGGACTGAATTCAGTCTGTTGGGCTTGGATTCAAGTGCCTTTACCCACTGAGCCACTGTGCTGACTGATCAACACTTAAAAAAGTCCAAAGTATTAACTGTGAGCACCTATAGACTCAAACAAGCTGTAAACTTCCAGCTTTCAAGAGTTCTGGGGACCTGCAAGCATAGACTTTCCTTTTAAAATGAACCCAGATCTTCACAAGATGGGCCTCTGAGGGGCAAGGTTTTCCCACAGGTACCTT
Source organism: Psammomys obesus (assembly GCF_907164565.1). Taxonomy (NCBI): domain Eukaryota; kingdom Metazoa; phylum Chordata; class Mammalia; order Rodentia; family Muridae; genus Psammomys; species Psammomys obesus. Next base: position 21,489,380 of record NW_026595981.1, read on the forward strand.
TCCTATTGTGCAAGTGCAGATAGGAGGTATCACTTCAGTGGTTCTGATTTCTTTCACAATTACAGCCACTTTCTCAGCACTAGCCTGGCTACTCTCTTGTTTTGAAATTTCTTATGCCAAACAAATTAGTCCATTAACTTTCCACTTTTCTCAGATTCTCAGACATAAACAGAATGAAGGCACATTCCTGGCTAAAATTTAAATGAATTAATGGCCTCTAGCCCAGCTCCTGATAGAACACTTGTTCCCCTCTGAAACCTAATGAGTAGGCCCCACTGTCCAAGTTTCCTCGGTATTCTTGCCTTCTTAGTTCCCATGAGAATGGCCATTTAAGCTCTGCTTCCAGCACTCAAGAGTTTTTTTCAATGCACGGTTCCAAACTCATCTACATTCCAGCCACAAAATAGTTCAGTGGCCTCAGAACCATAGAATCAGGTTTATCAATAACCCTACTCCTGGTACCAATTTCTGACTTAGTTTCTTTTCTTGCTATGATAAAATGCTCTGAAGCAACCTAAGGGAAGCCACAGATAAGGCTTAGTGTTTAAAAGTACTTGTTGCTTTAGCAAAGAACCTGGGTTCCATTCCCAGCACCCACATGGCACTTTGCCGCTGCTGTAATTCCAATTTTAAGGGATCCAGCTCCCCCTTCTGACCTCCTCAGACCAGACACACATCCAGTACACTTATATGCATGTAGGCAAAACACTTACACACATAAAGTGAAAATGAATAAACCTTTTAAAAAAGAGTGCACACTGCTCTTGCAGAGGACTTGCCCTCAGTTCCCAGCACCCACATCAGGTGGCTCACAGCTGTCTGTAACTCCAGCTCAGGGAATCCAGTACCCTCTTATCGATTCTCTGGGTGCTTGCACACGTGTGGTGCACATAAACTCAGGCATGCACACATATATAAACATAAAAAACTAAAAGTGAGTTCTGGGCCAGCCAAGAGCTATATGCTGAGACCCTGTTTCAAAATTAAACATATAATAATAATATAAAATGAAAAAGTAACTAAAGGGAGAATGGGCTTATTTTATCTTTGAAAGATTTATTTTTATTTTATGTATGTTTTAGTTAGGTTGTTAATGCTGTAATAAAACACTATGATCAAAAGCAGCTTTGGGAGGAGTTTATTTGGCTTACCTATCCGCAGTCCACTGAGGGAAGCCAAGGAACTCAAGCCAAGTGAGAACCTGGAGGCAGGAGCTGATGCAGAAGCCATGCAGGGTACTGCTTACTGGCTTGCTCAGCCTGCTTTCTTCTAGAACCCAGGACCAGCCCAGGGGTGGCACCATCCACAGTGGGCTTGTGCCCACCCCCACATCAGTCACTAATTGAGAAAATGCCCTAGAGCCAAAATGGCCTGACTATAGTCCAGTCTTACAGAATTGTTTTCTCAGTTGAGGTTCCTTTCTCTTATATTACACCAGCTTATGTCAAGTTGACATAAAACTATCCAGCACAATGTGTATGGGGGCGTATATGTCTGTACCACCTGTATGCCTGGTACCCCAGGAGGCTGGAAGAGGACATCAGATCCCCTGAAACTGGAGTTACAAAAGGATGTGAGCTGCCATGTGGGTGCTGGAAATTGGTCCTGTTACAAGCAGCCATTGCTTGTAAATGCTGAGCCATCTCTCCAGCCAGAGAAAGGGTTGATTTTAGCTCACAGTTCAGAGTCCACTAACTTGGACTGTTACGGTGGGAACTCAGTGTAGCATGGCTTGAAGCAGCTGCTCACATTGTATCCATCCCCAGGAACAGAGCAGTAAATGCTGCTCAGCCCCTTTCTGTACTCACACAGACTAATGGTGGGTCTTCCGTCCTCAACTAATCCTCCATGGGCATGGTCAAGGGCCCATTTCCTAAGCAGCTCTGGCTGTCCTAGACTCGCTTTGTACACCATTCTGGCCTCAAAGTCACCGCACCCAGCTTACGCTCAGTACTTTCACTTGTTTATTAATTTTAAACTTCATTTATTTATTTTGGGTTGCTGGGCATCAAAACTAAAGCCGTGCACATTCTAAGCAGGTGCTCTACCACTGGGCTGTACTCTGAAGGCCCCAGTTTATTTTTCAATTTGATTATATTGTTTTTATTATTGAGTTTTTAGAGTTCTTTTTATGTTTTTGGTATTAATCTCTTGCCATATCTGCAACTACAGTCTCTCCTTTTGCATTGTCTTTTTAAGGTTGTTTTGTTTGTTTTGATTTGAGTCAAAGGTCTCACTGTGTAGACCATGCTGTCCTCCAACTCAGGAGATAGATCTGTCTCTACTTCCTGAGTCAGTGCATCACTGTGCCTGGATCCCAGCTGTGTTTTTACTTTCTTGATGATATCCTTTGAAATGTTGAAGTTTTTTTTGTGGCATCTTCCTCTGCTAACTCTGTATTGCCTCACTAAGGCACAAAAGCTGTGGGACCAGGCAAATGTGAACTGGAGCTTCCAAAATCAGAAGCCAAAGAAAATCTTTCCTCTTTAAAACATTGACTTTCTTGTGTTAATGATCTCCCATTTATCTTGTCTCTCCCTCCTTTCTTTCCCTCCCTTCCTCCCTGGATTGCTTCCCAGTGCTTGGGAGGTAAAGACAGAAGCAGCACAGCCTGGACTATTAAAAAAAAAAAAAAAAAAAAAAAAAACTAAGGAAAAGGGCTAGAGTGATGGCTGAGGGGTTGAGTGGTTTGTTGCTCTTTAGAGGACTGGGGCTTCTCTTCCCTCCAGGGGATCTGACACCCACCTCTGGCCTCCTGGGAGTGGAGGCCACACACAGTAAAAAACAAACAAACAAATAAATAAATAAATAAACAAACAAACAAATAAATAAATAAATAAATAAAGTTTAAAAAAATGATAAAGATCAGCCACCTGGATGGGGGAAGAAGATAAAGGCTTTCAGAATAGAAGCCTTAGTCTGCCAAGGGTGCGGTGTCCAGCAGAGGCTGGTAATTCCTAAAGCAGTGCTGGCTCTTAGGGGTGGCCTTTGCCAGCAGGAAAGTGCCAGAGTCATCTAAGAAGGGAATGCCTCTGAAGGCTCCCTGTGCTGTGTTCCTTAGGTGGAGAGGTGCGGAGGGCAGTCTGCCTCTGTTAGCACTGTGCTTGGAGCAGGTTCTCTTGAGTGCAAAGCGACTTAGTGTCTTCATGTATGGAATGGAGTTAGGGGCGTCTCTAAGTGTGGTTTTGAGTTAAATGTTTTTTAAAGAGAAGCAGAAAAGCTTTCCTGTTTACTAACAGTGCAGTATGGTTGTTTTGTGATTGAGTAGTTTTTAGAAAATGTCAGTTGTCAACAACCGTGAAATGATGTTTGGAGGCAATTTCTTTGCTTCTCAAGCTTTCAATCTAAAAGATTTTTAAACTGTTTGAAGTTAATCCCCAGCAATGGTAGAATTTTAGTTTCTAACCAGTTGTGTTTGCAGTATTTCTTTGGCTATGACTGTGGCTAAGAAAAGAATTCTACCTGTGTATGGTGGCACATACTTTTAGTCCCGGCACTCAGGAGGCAGGTGCAGGAGCCAGCCTGGTCTACAGAACAAGTTGCAGGGGACAGCCAGGGCTACACAGAGAAACCCTATCTTGGCAAACCAAAAGGAAAAAAAAAAAAGGAAAAAGAAAGAATTCCTTCAGTAACTTTCGGCCTTTTTTCGTTTGCTTCTCTTACTGTCTGTAGTCCTTCACTTATGGAGACCAGAGCAAATGTTCATTTGAACCTGTTTTGGTGTGCCTGCCATTCTTGGTGGGAGTCTGTTCTGTGGCTTTGGCTATGGGGGTTGGGCTTCCTCAGCACAGAGCTGCTGATGCTGGGGGTGTTGGCTGGCAGGCTGGCAGGCACACGGCAGCAGGCACTCTAGCACTGCCTTGTGCTAAGCCCAGCTTGCTCAAGCTGCTGTAGTTCTTTCAGAAGCATCATTTTTGTTCCTGTAATGCAGCCTGATGCGCCAGTAGTAGAAAGAGTAATGAGGGAAGGAAGGGTACCAAGCTGGACTGTCCTGGCCTGAAGAGGCAGTTGCAGAAGTGGCAGCTTTGACATTAGCTCCACCTCCCACCGGTCCTCCTTCCTGCTTACTAGTTGGAATGTTGTGGGGCCTTTCAGAGCTACCAGCACTGCCACAGAGAGGGCTAGCCTTCCATATGTAACCCCTTCTGGTAATAAAGGCCGTTCAAGCCACTGTACCTCCGAACATCCTGAGCCTGATCTTCAGGCTACTGCTAGATAATGCTGAACAAGGATCTCCCATTCCCAACAGCAAGGCTTTGAGTTCTCATCCTTCCCTGAGAACCTCAGGCCTGGCTTGGCCCCTTGGCCTTTTGGCCCCAAGCAGTGCCTAGCTTGACCTTATTCATTGAGCTGTTCTTCACAATTAAGAGTGATTCTAGGCATGCCTGGACATACCAACTGCTGTCCTGTTAGGAGAAAGTTGTGCACTGAGTTCATTATATTGGGATTGGTTAATTTTCTTTTTGACTCTGGCTTTTTTTTTTTTTTTTTTTTTTTACTTGTAAGACTGTAAATAAAATAGGACACATTGAAAAAAAAAAAAAGGAGGAGTGATTCTGGAATCCAGATGTGTTGGCTCACACCTATGGTCCCACTACTATAGGTGAGGCAAGAGGATTGCTTAGGTTGAAGCTAGCCCGTCTACATCGTGAGTTTTATGGCCTATCCTATGTATCGGGACCCTGTATGGAAACCAAAACAAAGTGTTGCTGGGGAGGTTATCAGAGGACACTAAATTCCCTCAATGCAGTGGTGGCGCTTCCCCAGATGACTATCAGCAGCCCTTTGTGAGGGGCTTTAGCACACAGTATATACATGGACTCCAAAACAGCTTCATGACACCCCCACACTTCTCTTCCTCTGGGAGCTGTGTTTGCTGCATTATTCTCTCTGAGGATTTTTCTCTGTTTTCATTCTTGAAGGACTGCCACCAACTCCAGTACAGCTGCTCTACCCAGTGTCCAGGTTCAGCAATGTCAAGTCCCTCCAGCATCTGTGCAGGTTCCGGATCCGGCAGCTTGTCAGAATAGATCACATCCCGGATCTCCCACTGCCTAAGTACAATGGGGTCATCAGGGTTAGGGTGGGGGCGGGGGAGTAGAAATGCCTTTGAAGCTTACAAGTTGCTCCCAGAGGCCAAGCCTGGCATAAAGTGTTTGTAGGCAGTGTTTTTCCAATTCTTTGTGTCTTAGAGCTGTGACATTGCAGCGAAAAGGGAGGAAGATCTGTGTGTTGGCCTCACACTGCAGGCCTTAGGCAGAGTGCAGTGCAGTAGAGAGAGGGAGACAGAATGTCTAAGAGTGAGAAGGTGAGAATTTTGTCAGGTTGGCAAAGGCTGTTCAGTAGTCACAGCCATATAAAGGAGTGGAGAAGGGAAGAGGGTTCAGCAAGATGTTTCTTAAAGGAAACAGCAGTCAAATTCTCTGAGATAAATGGCCCCATAAATGCTACACTCTGAGTCTCCTTGCTTTTCACAGACCTCTGATCTCTTACATTCGAAAGTTCTACTACTATGATCCTCAGGAAGAGGTGTACCTGTCCCTAAAGGAAGCGCAGCTCATTTCCAAACAGAAGCAAGAGGTGGAGTCCTCCACGTAGCAGCAGGGCCGCGGCTGTTCAGTGTGAAGGTAGGAATGCCTGCCTCTGTCAAGTCTGGGCATTAGGTCACTTCCTGACCCACAGATTTTTTTTGTTTTAATGATTTACTTATTTTTATTTTGCATGCATGTTTGTTTATATGAGAGTTTTGGCTCCCTTGGAGCTGGATTATAGATAGTTGTGAGCTGCCATGTGGGTGCTGGGAATTGAACCTGTATCCACTGCTCTTAACCACTGAGACATCTCTCCAGCCTCTCTGACCCACAGATTTCTCTGATAAATTTATTCTCTAATAGGTACATACTTCATTTGAAACACAACAGGCATAACCAGTGTTTGACCTTCCGAATTCTGTGACCCTTTAATACAGTTCCTCATGTTGTGCCAACTCTCAACCATAACTTGTTGGTTTTTTTTTTTTTTTTTTCTTGAGACAGGGTTTCTCTGTGTACCCTTGGCTGGCCTGGACTTACTTTGTAGACCAGGCTGGCCTCAAACTCAAAGCCATCCACTTGCCTCCTGAGTGCAGGGATCATAGGTGTGTGTTACTGCATCCAGCTTTATAAATTTTTTTAAAAATATTTTTCAATTTTAATTTTTACTTTTTTGTGTTCTGCTTGCATGCATGTCTGTGTGAGGGTATTGAATCCCCTGGAATAGAAATTACAGACAGTAATGAGCTGCCATGTAGATGCTAGGAATTTAACCTGGGTCCTCTGAAAGAGCAGCTATCTTAACTGCCGAGCCATCTTTTCAGTTCTCATAAAATCATTTTGTTGCTATTTCATAACTGTAAATGTACTACTGTTATGAATCATAATGTAAATATTTTTGGAGACAAAGGTTTGCCAAAGGGTCATGACCCACAGATTGAGAATTGCTGTCTTACCGAGTATTTGCCAAGCTAAAAGCTTTTTTGAGCTACAGAGTGGATTCAAGCAACTTAGTCAGACCCTATTTCAAACTAAAGAATTAAAAAAGAGAGCTGGGGATACCGTTTAGTGGGAGAGCGCTTGCCTAGCATTCATGAGGTCCTAAGTTTGATCTCTAGTACTACTCAAAAAAAGAAAAAAAAATTATTATTTTTTTTTTAACCAGGCTGAACATGGTGTTAGACCCCTGTCATCCTAGCCCTTGGGAGATGGCAGCAAAGAGGATCCTGAAGTCCAGGCCCAGTGTAGGGGAGCAGTGTGCAAGCTAAGCACTGAGCATGAGTGAGGTGCGGACAGTGTAACTGCATGTGCGTGCTGCAGCTGACCTCCAGACACGGCTGCATGACACAGAAAGCACAAGAGGGAGATGAACTTAAAGGAGTTCACAAATGTCTTTATATTTAAAAGGCATGCATTTTAGTAAGAGTTCCCTCCAAGGTCCACAACTTGAGATGGGGGATGAGAAAAAACAGCCTGTCTTTTCTCATTTACCACAGAGTAAATGTTCAAAAGAATAAATTAGATGGAGCATGGTGGCACACATCTGTAATCCCTGCATTGAGGGAGGCAGAGGCCACACGGTCAGAGTTCAAGGTTGGCCTTAGTGCCACAGCAGATTTGAAGCCAACTCCATGAGACCCTACACCCCCTCCCCCCCAAAAAAAAGTCATGGCAGTAGTAGCACACGCGTTTAATCCTGGCACTCAGGGAGCTAGAAGCAGGTGGATCTCTGTGAGTTCAAGGCCAACCTGGTCTACAGAATGAGTTCAAGGACAGCCAGCACTACACAGAGAAATCCTGTCTCAAAAAACTAAAGGGAGGGGGGTCGGGAGGAAGGACCGAAGAACAAAAAATAGTGTCTGGAAAGATGGCTCAGCAGTTAAGAGCACATACTGCTTTTGCGCAAGACCTGAGTTCAGTTTCCAGCATTCATGTCCAGCAGCTTTCAACCTGGGGGATTCAACACTCTTTTCTGGTGTCTGAAGGCACTGTACTCACGTGCACTAACCCACACAGACAGATCACATAAGAAAGACAAGAAGTAAGGAATTTGGTCCTTGTGGAGCTCCTATCCTTTCCTCATCAGACTAAATCCCCTTCTTTCTTATGATTCCCTGTACTCTGCCAAAGGAGCTCCACAAGGACCAAATATATCTGGGCACAGGGTCTTTTCTGAGACTGACATACAACCAAGGACCATGTATGAATGTAACCTAGAACCTCTGCTCAGATGTAGCCTGTGGTAGCTCAGTAACCAATTGGTTTCCCATAGTGAGGGGAACAAGGACCATTTCTAACAGGAACTCAATGACTGGCTCTTTGGCCTCCCCACCCCCCAAGGGAGGAGCAGTCCTGTTAGGCCACAGAGGAGAGCTTTGCAGCCAGTCCTGAAGATACCTGATAAAACAGGATCAGATGAATGGGGAGGAAGTCCCCCCTATCAGTGGACTTGGCAAGGGGCACGGTGGAGATGAGGGAGGGAGGGAGGGACTGGGAGGGAATGAGGGATCGGGACACGGCTGGGATACAGAGTTAATAAAATGTAACTGATAAGAAAAAAATAAAATTAAAAAAAAAAGAACTAAAAACAATGCAACAATAAAAAAAAAAAAAAAAGAAGTAAGGAATTAAATTGTTGAGACAGAGGGGATGCCCACTGCCCTGCTGAGAGCTACTCACTTTCTTTGTAAGTTGTCTTGAGTCCTGGTTTGTGTTGAAAATTCTTGCCATCACTGGTAGTTGTGGTAGTGTGCTCATGTGAGGTCAGAGGTCAGCTTGTGGAATCACTTCCCTCTTTCCACCTTTGCATGGATTCTGGCAGTCAAACTCAAGTCACCAGGCTTTCCAGGCAATATTTTAAGCCACTTGCAATCTTGCCAACTCTGTTATTATTTTGCCAGGTCTCAGGGGCTCCTGATTGTCCTACCTGCCTCTCCCCGAGAACTGGGTTTGCGGGGTGCTGGTGGAGTCTAACTTAAGATTTTATTTTAGTTGTGTGTTGGGATATGTGCACACACATGAGCACAGGGTGTGTATAATCCAGAAGGGGTAGATCCCCTGGGACCAGAGCAGGTCCCATGCAAGACCTGAACTATAGCTCTATTTTTCCTCTAACTTGGTTTCTTAATTTTTATTTTGTTTCTGTATTTTTTGCTAGGGTCTCACTATATCACTGTACACTACCATATGCCTAGTTGAATTAGGTTTTGTTTTGTTTCATTTATTTACCTTTTTTTTTAGGTGCATTGGTGTTTTACCTGCATTTGTGTCTATGTGAGGGTGTCAGATCTTGGAGTTACAGTTACGAGTGTGGGTGCCATGTGGGTGCAGGGATTTGAACCTGAGTCCTCTGAAAGAATAATCAGTGCCCTTAACTGCTGAGCCATCTCTCTAGTCCCTTCTCACTGTGTAGCCTTGGCTGGTCTGGAATTCAAGTTGGCTTCAAACTCACAGAGATCTGCCTACTTCTGCCTTCTCAAATTCTAGGATTAATGTCTGGGATTAAAAAGCGCTGCCATGGAGCTGGAGAGATGACTCAGAGGTTAAGAGCACTGTCTGCTCTTCCTGAGGTCCTGAGTTCGATTCCCAGCAACCACAAGGTGACTCACAACCATCTCTATAATGAGATCTGATGCCTGTTTCTGGGGTGCAGGCATTGTATACATAATAAATAATCTTTTTTTTTTTTTTTTCAATGCACTGCCACATTTGGCTTAATATGGTGCTACAGTGAACAATGAGAGGTTGGCCTGAGTAGGGAGGAGCATTTATAGGGAACTTGTTTTGGACCATGCTGGTACAAGCACATGCTTACCTTCCATTCCAGTGTCAGCTGCCAGTTTCCCCTTTTCTCAGAGTTGAGAAGCACTGGCCACTTGTGCTTCTCTTGTGTTCCTTGGTCCTGTTCCACACCTAGCTATAGGAGCAGCAGCTTTATAGTGAAGTAGAGCTCTAGTTTCCCCAGCCTCTTTGCTCTTTTTCCGAAGGAGTGTGTCAGCTAGAGTTGCTGTCCCATATGCTTTCTTTTTCTTTTAGTATGATTTTATGCATATGGGTATTCTGTCTTTGTATCTGTGTACCACATCTGTGCGTATGCCCATAGAGGCTAGAAGAGGTGCTGGGAAAAGTAGCCAGTGTTCTTAACAGTTAAGCCATCTCCCCAACCCCATCATTGTGTTTTCTTGGGGTAGGTAAACGTATTGTGTCTTCTCTGGGCCCTGGAAGTCCTAGATCCTGTGCTGTGATAGGAAAGCACGCTAATGACTATTAACAAGGGCAAAGGGAAAGGCAGACATAGACTGAGAAATGTTAGCTCTGGAATGCTGTGGCTCTGACTTAAGGGTTCTGGACTGGATGTAAAACTGATCATATCTTTAGGTACATGCAGGTTGTGTGCCCTGGGAGTGGTTCCTAGCATATCCTGGTGTTTAAGCATATAAGGAAGATTTCTCTGTATGGTGGTTTTACACACAACCTTAGGGTAGGAGCTGGGTGTGGTGGCACATGTCTGTAATCCCAGCACTTCAAGATAAAAGCAGTAGGTTCTGTTTGCCTTGTATTTATTTATTCATTTTAAGATTTTATGTCATTGCTGTGTGGGAGTATGTAAACATGAGTGCAGATGCCTTGAAAGGACAGAAGAAGGTGTCAGACTCCCTGGAGCTGGAGGTGCAGGTACCTGTGGCCCGCCCAGCATGGACACTGAGAACTGAACTTGGATCTTTATCAGCCGCCCCTCCAGCCCAGAGTATCCGCTTCCATGAGACCACCTTGGGCTTTGTAGCAGTTGCTTTGACCCACTGGGCCATCTCACCAGCCCCAAAGACTTCTTTTGGAGATGAGGGCAGGATCTGACTATGTCACTAGCTAGCCTGGAACTCATAAAGACCCACCTCTCTCTGCCTTTTGAATGCTGGAATTACAGATTTGTGCCACTTTGCCCAGCTACCATGCTTTTTGTATCAAGATCCTGTCTCAAAAATAAAAAGATTAGAATTGAAGAGTAGCAGGGGACTAGAGGGCCCATCTACTTCCTGGATTCTGCTCCCTTTTTTGTTGTTGTTGTTGTTGTTGTTTGTTTTGTTTTGTTTTGAGACAGTATTTCACTGTGTAGCCTTGGCTGCTCTGGACTTCCTTTGTAGACTGGGCTGACCTCGAACTCAAGAGATCCACCTGCCTCTGCCTCCTAAGTACAGGGATTACAGGCCTGCACCACTATGCCTGGCTGGATTCTGCTCATTTTTAAAAGTGTTTCTATCTGGGCATGTGTGTGTACGTACATGTGTGCATGTTTGTCTGTCTGTCTGTGCCTTGTGATTTAATGCACACCCATGCATGCAGGAGCCTGTAGAGCCAGGAGACCAGAAGAGGGCATTGGGTCCTCTGGAAGCAGAGTTACATGGGTGCTGGGAACCAAGCCCAGTTCCTCTGCAAAAGCAGTAAGCACTCTGAGCCGACTCCCAACTCCCTACTGAGAAGTACTAGGATCCTTCAGCTAGGCCATGATTTCTGTGAGTGATGTACCCTCCAAGAAACCCATGTCAATAGGAGCACAGCCTCGGGTTGCTGGGGGTGGGGGGCACTCCAGACATTATCCTATGGAAGGACATAATCAGACTGAAAACACAGTTAACTCAGAGCAGAGTATTTGGGTGGGCAGCTGAAAGAAGTCCTTGGGGGGTTTCCTTAGGAAGAGTGTTTATGTTCTGTGTGGCTTGGTGGGCCAGAACAAGGACCAAAATGAACAGAAGCAATTGCACATCTCCTGCTCTTCCAGTATCAGTGGAAGCATCAGGTTGTCAGCTGCTGTTCTGCTTTAGATCTGATCTTCTACCCACAGTGGCTAATCAGTTCTCCTTTCATTCCCTGTTGGTTCTACTGCTCTGATTGAACTCTGTATTTTTTTTCTTCCCCTTTTACGTAGGCATTTGATTGCCAAGTTCCAGTTCGAAGAACCAAATGAAGCTACCACAAAAGAAGAATTTGGCAGAAAGAGAAACTAGAGAGGGTTGTGATTCCTGGCACAGACTTTGGTTCCCCTGTAGCCCTGGGGCTTGGAAGAAGCACACAACCGTCCTCTAAGTGGGGCTCCTGTTCCCCAACCCCATGCACCCCAAGACTAGATGAGCTCCTTGGAAAACTGGAAGAAGTCTTAACACTGTTTCTTTTCAAAAGTTATGTTTTGGTATTTACATTTCTCAGTGTAGAAAACTCAGTCAAAGGCAGCTGGGGGTTATACCCGTTGAGTTGAAAGTGGTCTTGGGGATGAGCAGGTCAAGGGAAAGGTGGGAGGGAGGGCTGGCAGCTCAGCTGGCGCCAAAGGCAGCATTAAAGTCTTTTCTATGAAGCTGGAAGGGCGGGGGAGCCACGGAAGTACAGAAGAATGAGATTGGAAGTTTCTGAGGAAAGGAGTCCGATTCTCATCTCCAGCTTCAGTAGGAGAAGAGGGAAGGGGCGGTGGGTGAAAGAGAAACCGGCTAGTCACATTTGCCGCAAGAAGCGGTGACTCCCACTCCTTTCCCTTTAAGGTTTACAAACCTGATTTCAGAATTGCCTCTCATGGAATCGGTGTTCATTTTGTTGTACTAAATTCCTTAAGCTCAGTGACCTGAAGCAAACCCAGTTCTCTATCCTCAGCCCCTTCCTCCTCAGTAACTGTATATTTCACTTTGGTCAAAACAATGTTTGTGTTGCTTCTGCCAGCTGTCAAGGCAGTGGTGTTTGTCACCTGGTAGCTCAGAGCTCCAATCCTGGGCTGCTGAGGTTGCTGGAGCGTGCTTCCAGATTCTTCGTGGCAGAGCATACCCACAGCTGCGGAATCAGTGTTACCCTGTCTGTCAGCTAGTGAGAGGAAGTGTGGAGGAAGTGAGAAACAGCTGTTGTGCTCCGAGAGAAGCCTTCATGCCTCAGCCTTAATGGGATGTCTGTAGTGCAGAGAAGGCATTGAGTCATGATCACAGGTTTATCATTGTTGTCCCACCTCTGGGATGGGAGGTGGCAAGGGCTTCTTCATTTTCCCACGTTCATTCTCGTAACCCTGACATTTCCTGAGTCAGACCTCATGCCTTTCATTTCCTGGGACTCTGTCAGATGCTAGTTTGAAAGTTGCCTGTTCCCCAGATGCATGTGGAAGGAGGGAAAAACTTAGTGCTTGAGTCTTTTTTGTGTCTGAAGCTGCCCACGGCCAGTCCTAAGCCACATAAGTTTGCTCTAAAGATTTAGCGTGGAAGAAGTAATTGTCAAGATGGGCGGTGGGGCTGCTGGATCTTTTACTCTTCTGTAGTGCCCCATGTGATGGCCTTTTGAGTTCCCTCTGCTTGTATCTGCCTCGGATGACAAACATCATCAGGCTTGGGGTCCCAGGTGGTTTAGGGTGAAGCCCTCTATGTCTAGATAACTTAAAAAACTGTCTCATCTGAAAAGTGGCCTGTGTGCTCCCTCTGTGCAAGGAGTCACCTTCTTCCTCTTTTAGCTAAACAGGGAAGAAATGTGCCTTCTCAGCTGGCTGTAAAGAAATGAGCCACAGAACGAACTGTGAACATGTCAGTCCATTCCACTTCTGACATGTTTCATGGTACCCTTTTCTTCTGTGGCTTCATAACACCAGCAGCATGAGATGATTCAGAGGTTGGCATACCTGTAAGTTCTGCCTCTGGAGAGTACAGGTCACTTACCATCTTGTAGGAAGGACCATTTTGCAACAGAACTCAAAATCCATAGAGGTCTTCAAGTGGCTAATATACAGTTTGGAGGGACTCTTTCCCATTTCAGCCACCCATAATTTAAAAATTAGTTTTCTGCTTGTGTTTGCATGGCTCTGAGCTATGTAACATGAAAGGACATACGAGGTAGAAGACAAGACCCCTGCCCTGAGTGGACTGTACAGTGACTATTGCATATGAAGGAATTGGAGAGCAACTCATTGCAGCAGAAGATCAAGGACCATCTTAGAGAGTGGGTGTGGCCAGGGTAGATCAGATGGTCTAGGAAAGCTCTGTGGTGATGAGGCTTTGGGTTGTAGGCAAAAGCAGTGTGACAGAACACTCAAGGTACAGAAAGAGAGAAATCAGTGTGCAAGTGTACAGCTACCTTAGATCAGCAGCATTGGGGTCCTACTTGACCACAGAAGTCTAGACTGAAATTTCCCAGTCAGTGGACAGAGGGTGTGAGGTGCGGTGGGGGACAAGGCTAGAAGTCAGCAGACTTTATACCCTCAGGTGCAAACCAGACCTGCTCCAGAGCCTGGGCAGCCTCCCCCTCCTGCCGCCCTGTGCTTGTGATCTGCAAGTGTTTCAGTCACAACCGATTGGCCTGACCCTTCCTCAGCAAAATGGGCTGCAAAACAGCAGTGTGGCAGACAGCTCTATAGGCATGGCCTGGCACCCAGGAGACCTTGTGGAGAAGGAAATGAATGGTTGGGCAGAGCAGTTGAGGCAGAGTGGCTGTACTGCAGGCTCACCGGAGAAGGGAGCAGGAGCGAGTCCAGGAGGCAGCATTGGCCTTCATCCTTTGCCCATGGTGGACAGTGCTGATGGAAATGTGGTCTAGAGGGGCCTCAGCTTGACTTGGGTGGTTATATGCCAGTCTCAAACTGGGGAAGGCCGTCACTCAGTGATAGAGGCCTGCTGTAGATTTCTGAGGAGTGGCTGGGGTTGTCAGTACTCTCAGACCCAGCCTATGTAACCGTCACTCATTTATAACTGATCTACTGTAACGTTCTCTGAGACGGGTATGTGCCAGTGTAAGCTAGTGACAGCTACTGCTGCAGCCTGTTGTTACTTGAAATGCATGCCTGTGCTGGTATTGTAGGCCCGGGGCAGGGGCGTGGCTGTGGGGTCCCCACGCTGAACATGGCCTGGTCTCCTGTTCATGCCGAGGTGAAGTAAATGTGAATGGCAGTGCCAGCCTCTTAAAAAAAAAAGAAAAAGGCCTGGAAGTGTCCCATAGTTCTGTCTCTCCTGTCCCACTGTCATGCGGACTAAGCTGCTGTTTGAGGCCAAGCAGGGGGTGATGGGTTGGCTGTACACCCCCTCTGATGCACATCCCATGAGGGGAGCCACCCTTTCAGTCTTTCCCCGTGCTCCTAGGAGGGCATGGCCTGTTTGAAGGCCCTGTCCCAGTGGGAAATATAGGGACAGGAGAAACTTCCCCCAAGTAAGACCTTCCCCTTCCTTGTTGCCTCTTCCTGACCTGTGAGCCTAGGAGTCAGAGGCCAAGTCACTGAGATGTGAGGAGCGTCACAAGGTCTAGAGTCTGCGTGAGCATGCGCCCTCGCTTGTAGAAGTCTTGTCTGCGGTCAGGGTGTTGGGAGCATCTCCACTAGAGGGGACTAGGATTTGTTTTTCACTGTAAGAGAATGGCACGCCCACCCCCCATGTGGAGGGGGAGAGCTTTGAGTTAGACATTTTCCCTATGGGAATCCTCTTGGTTTGGTTCGTGGGAAGAGGGGAGTGGATAAGTGGTTTTTATTTCTGGTCATCCACACAGCTGTCCGTTCGCTAAGTTTGTGCTATTGCATACATGTAGCCATCTTTCTTTTCACTGCAGCAGTGTTTATCAGTAGTTCAAAATGATTTATTTGCTCCTGGGGAGTAAAACCTTTTTTATTAAAAAAGAAAAAAAAAAAAAAAAGAGAGAAAGAAAGGTGTGCCCCATTATCATCATGATAGCTGTAGAGTTATTGGGCCATGAGAGTCAAGTCTGCAAGTGCCCATGGTACATCTGTTTTGGCATTGGAGCCCTTGTGCTCAGTACAGTGTGATAGGAACAAATGGAGACCCTTTTGGGGAGTGAGGTTGGGTTGAGTCACTGAGGGCTCTGGGGACATGGTTCTGCAGTTGACAACAGCGCTGGTCCTGTCGTCGGCCGGAGGAAAGGACCTGGCTTTACATGCAGACTGCATGTGTCCTTGACCTTTCATTGCTTCGAGGTGTCCTGGTAAGGGTCACCTAGTTTCTTCTGCTGTCCCTCTCGTCTGTCCTGTCCTTTGTCCTGTCCCTTCCCACGTCATCTACCTCCCGGAAAGCCAATCCTGCATGCTGAGTTTGTGACATGCCTTCACTCCATTTCATCTTCAGAGGGTTTTTGAGGGTCCCTGGAGCTGCTCCCTGCCCCACTGATCCCTCCTCACAACGCCAAGAGGCATGAAGGAGCAGACAAAAGCAGCCAGCCGCAGCGGGCACACGGCAACATTGGATCGCAGCAGGACTGCGATGGCAGCTGCCCCTGGAGACAGACAGGGAAAACAAGACACTCCTCTTTGGCCCACTTGGGTGTGACCCCTGCTGTGCTCACAGCTCAGTGGACAGTGGGCTGCTCTGACCTCTCCATCCCTGGTGCTCCCAGGAGGGACAGGCAAGATCCAGGCACCGCTCTGGGCAGGCCAGACATTAGGATGCCCGCACTGGTGCTGCGTGGCACGGGCGCTGCTATGCATTCTGGTGATTTTTCAGAAACTCCGTGCTTAGGGGTGTCATTCTGGACTCAGTGGTTGGGGGGGGGGGTTCTTCACCACAGGGGAGCCCTGCCCCTGCACCTACTCTGTCCTGCTTAGCCACCCCTGCCCTCCAAGCCAAAGCGTGGCCTGGCTTTTGTCTTCCCATTTAGTTTTCCTCCTTTATTCTCCCTTTTTTTTTTTTTTTGTGCTTAATTTATTAAAATAGTTGCTGTATAATTTATTTTCATAAAGTATAAAAATAACTAAATGGTTAAAATAGACTTGCAGGCCAATCTTAAATGGGGGGTGGGTGTGGGTGGGATGGGGAGAGGGAAAGATGTTTTGATATAAACAAAACAAATGCACTTTGGGTGTGTTTTGGTATTTTTCTGGGCATAGAGGGGTGGGTGCTGGGATGTCCCTGTAGATTAGTTCCAGGATGGGGTGTCTGTAAATACTGTATTAATAGGCATGTTTGACTCTTGTAAAGGGGCAATAGTAGCTGCTGCAGGTCCTGTTTGGAAACCCTGTGTATATTCCTGGTTTTTTTGTAAGTGTCAGTGCGGGAGACATTTGACTCTTGTGTTTGTATCTCCTTTTTATGATTGCTGTACCGACCCATGGCTTTTTGGGGAGGGATGAAAAGAGATTTGAAATAAAACTGTTTAGAAATGATGTTACTTGGGTTTGTTTTCCTCATTTTCTTCAGTCCCTCTCCTGACTCTTCACCCCCTCTCAGGCATGGGGTCCCTGTGCTGGCAGCCACGCAGAACACACACACACACACACACACACACACACCGTCTCTACAGTAGGGTTGTTGGAAAGTTCCTGAGACTTGCATCAGGCCAGTGCCCAGAGCTGCCCTGGAAGGTGCAGGAGCACTCCAGACAGCCTTTGAGGGCTGAGCAGGTGTCTGGGGCTCCCTGCCCAGGTGAGCGGCGGCACAGTATGGAGTGCACTCTTTATGTAGCAGCAGCCATCCTGTGAGGCTCCCTTGCTGCGTTTCTGGCCTCGCCCTCCCAGCTCTTGGGTAAGGCCTGTTGCTTTCTTGCACACTGCAGGTGTGTTCTGGGAACCAGTGCGACCCCACCTACCCTTTCCCACTTACTCTGCTGCTTCCTGTTTAAGGGACAAGTGTGCCACCTGGAAATTGTCTGCACATTTCCCAGTGAATTCTCTGGGAAGCCTCTTGGCTAGGCTAATGGGGGGTAAGGATTATGCTCCAGGAGTCTCTGCTAGCCCCCAGTTGGATCACGTGGGGAAGCAGTTCCTTGTGATTAAACTGTTCCCTCGGCCCTGATAGTGCGACAGTGGTATTAGCTCCTGAGTAAAGTTTCCTTCCTTCTTGGAAAAGGTGGCACCAACGGTGTTACAGGGGAGGGAGGCTTCGCTAACCATTTGGGAGCCCATCACAAGAGATCTTGGCCAGAGCACCTGAACTTGGCAGGACTCGCCCAGAGTGTTAATGTACCCCAGATGTGGTGGCGCACACCTTTAATCCCCACCCCTGGAGTTTGGGGCCAGCCTGGTTTACATGGTGAATTTCAGGCCAGCCAGTTAGACAGTGAGCCCTGTGGGTGTCAGTAAAGCCCACTATGGTGGCACCTACCTGTAATCCCAGTACTCAGGAGGCCCAGGAAGGAGGCTTTTGAGTGTGAAGCCAGCACAGCTATAGGTGAGAGCCTATCTAAAAGAGGACTAGGGTAGAGGCTGGGTGGGAAGATGACACTGTGGTCGAGAGCACTAGTTTTTATCCCAGCACCCACGGAATAAATCTGGCATCTCGAAATTTATAATCCAAGATTCGAGGAACCAGGCCTTCTCCTGGCTTCTGTGTATATGCAAGCACACCCACCCACATACACGGACATTTCTGCAGACACAAATAATTTTTGAAGTATGTTATTAGAGTACACTTTTTTAGAGTAACTTTATTAGTTAGCAGCACTAACTAATTTCCATTGTTCCAACCTCAGATTCATCGTGGTGAGCCTAGTGGACTAGGTCCAGGTCTCCTCCGATGTGGGCCATCAAACCCTTGGAAGAACGAGCATCCTTTTGTAAACTTGGGTCTGAAATGTTCACTCTACAACCTGAAACCACCTCTTCAATTCCTGTTGCCTCGCCCACTTGCAGCTGCTACCTTTTGTCCCAAAGGCTGTCCCCTTACCCCTCCACCCTTCCTCGGCAGAGCTCCTCATGCACCTGGTTAACTTACAGGCCTGTGGCGACTAACAGTGTTATTTGCTGTTCCGCTGTTCTGTCCCATGTCCCCTGGTAGAGCGGAGGTAAGGAAGTGTTTCCTGTCTTTCGGGGCTCCTCCCGTATCTCAGTGTGAGCACCTCACACCTCATGACTACTGTTTATTTGTGTCAGTTGGACTCTGTGCACCCACTATTTTTCCTCTGTTGTTCAGCCAAAGCTCAAAGAGTTCATTCAAGTTCATTCAAGCTCACAGTGAGTTGTCATTAGAACTTCTTCAGAACTCCTTCAGAAGGTTTTTGTTGGTTGGTTGGTTGGTTGGTTGGTTCTTTGGGTTTGTTGGTTGGTTGGCTGGTTGTTTCTGTTTTTTCCAGACGGGGTTTCTCTGTGTAGCCATGGCTGTGCTAGAACTACTTGCTCTGTAGACTCAGGCTGGCCTTGAATTTAGAGATTCGCCTGCCTCTGCTTCCCGAGGCAGGAACCCCGCCACTAACCCCACCACCACCTTTTAAATATTTATCTATTTTATGTATAAGAGTAACCTAAGCCAAGCACGGTGGCACACGGACTGTGATCACAACACTCAGGGAGGCAGAGATGGGTGGATCTCTGTGAGTTCAAGGCCAGCCTGCCTTGTCTACAAAGTGAGTCCAGGACAGCCAACACTACGCAGCAAAGCCCTGTATAAAGCCCTCAAAAAAACGAACCCTCCCCCCCAAAAATAAAAAGTCTATCTGCATGTACACCTGCAGGTCAGAAGAGGGCATCAGATCACATTACAGATGGTTGTGAGCCACCATGTGGGTGCTGGGAATTGAACTCAGGACCTCTTGAAGAACAGCCAGTGCTCTTAACCTCTGAGCCATCTCTCCAGCTCCCAGATATTTTCCCTTTTATCCAAAAAATTTCAGCAATTTCCCCAAAGCGTTTGCCTCCTGTTTCCTCCCTCCTATCCTTTCAGAAAAATCTTCTAGGGAACCAGAAAGATGGCTCAGTGGCTAACACCACTTGTTCTTACAGAGGACCCGAGTTTGGGTTCTCCGCACCCACACGGTGGCTCACAACCATCTGTAACTCCAGTTCTGGGGGGTCTGATGCCCTCTTCTGGCCTCCGTGAGCATGAGAGACAGCTGGCGCAGATACACACGTGCTGACAAAACATTCGTACACATAAGTGTTTTGTTTTGTTTTTTTAAATCCTTCTAGCCAGGCATGATGGTGCATGACTTCAATCCCAGCACTTGGCATGTAGATGCAGGTAAATCTTTATGAGTTCAAGGCCAGCCTGTCCACATTGTTCCAGGACAGCCAGAGCTACATAGTGAGACCCTGTTTAAAAACAAACAAACAAACAAACAAACAAACAAAAAAAACGAAACAACAAAACCTTCTAAAACCAAATGTGAGGGCCTGTGAGAAGGCTTAGAAGGTAAAGGTATTAGATGCCAAGGCTGACTATCCGAATTCAGTCCTTGGAATATATGTAGTAGGCCTGGAGCCCATGTAATGAAAGAAGAAAAGGGACTTCTGAAAATTGCCTTCTGATACACACACACACACACACACACACACACACACAGGAGCTCCGGGCTGCAGCCACACTGCCAACCCCTGAACTCTCCTGACAGCAGGTTTTGATCTCCTAGGTGACTGGGGAGAGGCGTGATCAGGACACAGCACGCCCTTCTCTGCTGCACCTTTTGGGTGCCCGCACCTACCTGTAACACTCAGGCCTGGGGTTGGACAAACCGAATTGGGCAGTGAACTTCAACAGGGAAAGGAATTCCAAGGCCGATGCTGGACGCAGGACAGGAACTTGGGGTCACCTGGTTCTGGGGCTCAGGAGCCCGAGAGCGAGGGGAAGGAGTGGGCGGTGCCGGGTGAGCCCTCGAGCTTCTCCTGCCATCTAGTGGTTGTTCTGAGCCAGGCCACCCAGCTGTCCTCTGGCTGGTAGTGGTGGGAGAGGCTGGGATAAATATTCACAGACAGCATCTCCAATCCTCTCCTGCACCCCGATTTCGCCTTGGCCAGTAGGGGACCCTGGGTTTCCCCCGAATCCTCTGCCTGACCTGAGGGACAAACCCCCTTTCTAAGACGCAGTGAGAGCCGTGTTTTCTACACTCACTGGCGGTGTATGAGCTGAGCCTGACAACCCTCACAGCCTGCCAGTGACGGTGGCCAGTGACAGATGCTGGGCCCGCTGCCTGGCTTGGTGTCATCTCAGGATTCTGTGTAATTCTCTAAATAAGTGCTGTTTCGTGCAGACCCTTGTCTCCCCCTGGTCTCTCTTCCCACCTCCTCTAGAGGATTTGCCCTCTCGTTTATAAGGACAAGAGACAGCAGGAATCCTGAGTGCTGCTGGGGAAGGTCAGCCTGACCTGTGCTGCCCCTGGGTCTCCCATCTAGCCCTCACCTAGGGGAGAGGGCTTCATTGCATCATGTCAGGCTCCTGCCTAGGAAGCAGCTGCAAGGATTTGGGGAGTGGCCAGACTCTGGACGAGCAGCTTCAGGAGGTATCCAGGAGCCTAGGAAGGGGAGCGGGGAGGAGGGGCTGGTGATGGGCTGGGAATCCTGCGTGAGGCACCCAGGGACACCTGTGTACACTCCGCTGCTTGCCACCTTCCCCAACTGACACCCGCTTTCCCTCTCCGGGCCTGGCAGCCCCAGCTGCACCCGACCGGATTGCATCATGCTTGGCTTTGTTCTCACAGCAGCAGGTGCAGGAGCACAGCCGCTTCCTCTCTCTCCTCCCCGGCCACCCTCTTTCTCTCCCCACTAGAGGGAGGAAAGCAGAGTGGGCTGTGTCACCGTGGTCCCCCCAAAAGGCACGTACCAGGTGGCACAACAGGATAAAGACTATCAGAACTGAGTGACAAGGCCAGGACCGTCCTCCCCGCCTCTGAAGCTAAAAATAACGTTCGCTGAATTAATTCAGCCCTGGTAGGAAGTACGAAGCGGTTCCTGTGGCTCGCGCGTGTGGAGCTCGTAGCCTTGAACGATCTTTCCTGCGGCCCTGTGAGGTGCGGCCACTGTCACCCGTTTTTCTGTTAAGAGTGCAGAGGGGTGACAATACTTTTCCAAGACCACAGGGCCACTCACGATGACCTTGAACTTGAATCTTACTTAGTCTGTTTTTCTCTTGACAGACTTGAAGCATCACCAAGAGTCTGCTGGAAAATTCCATGCTGACCGGACCTGAAATTTTTCTTTAAAAAAGGGGGACTCGAAGCAGGGAGTTATGACGCCTGCCTACATTCCTAGCACCCAGGAGAGAGCTGCAGGAGGGGGTGCCATGAGTGCAAGACCACCCTGAGCTTCAGAGTGAGTCTGAGGCCAGCTGAGATTACAGAGTGAGACCTTGACTCAAAATGTAAGAAAGCCAAAGGGGCTGCGGAGCGCCCAGCCCATTCATCAGTAGATAACAACGCCTTCTCGTCTTTTAATTTAAAGAACTAATGTAAGCTACCTATGCTGTGCTAGCCCCATCGCCCACTGCTCTGTGCTTTAGGTGGTGCTGCTGCAGCCTCTGGTTTCGACAGGGCGTGAAAGGGTCAGAGCAGGTTCAGAGGTACCCCCGGTCCCCGCCGGGGAATTTAGTTGACTATTGTGCTGCATATAATGACCCCAAAAGCTGGGCAGAGATGGTAGCTGGTACCATTCCTTCTCTTTTAATGACTCTGCTTATAAATTTTTCTGTGGCGTTTAGAGTGTGTGCGTGTGAAGGGGAGGTTCTGGGGGTGTCTGTTTGTTTGTTTGTTTCCTCCCATGACAGGGTTTCTCTGTTGTAGCCCTTGCTGTCCCAGAACTTGCTCTGTAGACCAGGCTGGCCTTGACCTCAGATCTGCCTGTCTCTGCCTCCCCAGTGCTGGGATTAAAGGTTTGTGCCACCACGCCCAGCTTTGGAGTGCTGCCTTGAATTTGGCTAATAGGAATGTAGTTCTCAGAGCCAGACCTGCATCTTGAGGGATAGACCTTGCAAAGCCCTGGTCAAGCAGCAGCTATTTCAGCAGCTTGAGAATGGGTGGCTACCCTGCTTTCATTTCCTGGTCATTGAAAGAGAACAAGTAGGAAGCCAATGGGAAAGAACAGTCTGGCCTCTGCAACCAGACTCCAGCTCCTCCAGGGTCTGGGAGAGGCCAGTTGGGGGAGTGAGGTCACGCTTGCTCTCTGGCACTCCTATCTTTTTAGTCCAGGACACATTTCATATAAAGAGACAAAGGGTCTATTGACCCCGTAGCCTTGTGACACCACCCAGGACTGCCCTCCCTCTCCAGGCAGCCAGCAAGGGCCCTTAGGTAGCAGATAGGGGCCTTGAGGCCATCTAGAGGGCATAGCAGTTAAGCTGAGAGACACAGTCAGCTGGGTGGGGAAAGCAAGGAGTTCATGGGTGGTGCCAGGGCTAGCCAAGGGGGGGGGGGGGGGGGGGGGGGTGCTTCTGGAATTCTACTGCTATCCTTGGAGCAAAGCTCCTAATATCCTGCAGTATGGAAGCATGGGAGGGGCTAGAGCGCCCAACTGGAATACCAAAAAAAAAAAAAACAAAACAAAAAAAAACCAGCTGAGAGCTTGCTTGGGTCTCCCTGCCCCCATAGCTCCCACCCCCACCCCCCAGCCTATAAAGCCCCCTTTGTCTGGTAGGCTGAGATTTCAACTCTCCATTTCAGCTTCCCACTCTCCCTTCTCCCTCACCCTCCGGTGCCTGACAGAGAGACTGGGACTGGTGAGAAACGTGAGGCCGATTTCTTGCCAGCCTGGAGCCTGGCTCGGCCCTCTGTAGCCAGCTCCTGCATATGAATGTTGGAAATCCTCCTATGCCATTCAGGGCGGGTGACCGCCCCCCCCCCCCCCCCAGACTCCTCTCTTGCCTTGGGTCTGAACACCCACTTCACCTACGCCTGTCCACGTGATGTCTCCCTTCTTATGGTCCTGCTCTGTCTGTGACAAGGGACACTGCGGTTTTGGATGTCAAAGAAAGAAGGAGTCGCTTTGGCACCCCTTGGTCTTCACCAGGGTTGGTGGGCCTTGTGCTCTCGTCATCTGGGGCTCAAAAATCCCTTCGTGGCAGTGGGTAAACAGGTCATCATCCGGTCTGGCACATGGCTGGGGCATGGCATGCTGGGTGGGCGACAGGAATCTCCATCCATTCCTGCCCCCACCCCCATGTCCCAACCAAAGTCCTTAGGCACATTTACGGAAAAGCTGAACCTTGGCAAGGAGGAGTCACCCCTGCCAGCTCCCTGTGTTCAGCGGGACGTGGTTACATCTGCAGGCTCTCGATCTCTGAACTGGCCTGTTGCCATTTGGGCCATCCGGTCAGCTCTGCCACCAAGCTTCTTGGTCCCCTTGGCCAAGCTCCGGAAAAGAAGAAGCGGGGGCCCCATTGACTGTGGGCCTCAGGAAAGTGACCAGGGTCTTCCCTGGGAGCGGAGCCTTCTCTCCACCGAGAGGATCCTAGGACAGGCAGCCCTGGGGGCGGAGGCAGGAGGATCCCCTGGATGTGTGAGGCCCTGGAATGCACCGCGAGTGTGACAGCGTGTGTGACTCCGCGCAGCTGGTCGCCGTGTGCGAAGTGTGAGCTCGTGGAGTGCAGCCCCCACCCCGGGACCGGGGGGGGGGGGGGGGGAGAAGGCGAAGCTCGCGGGGGGGCGGGGTTTGCGGCGGGGCGGAGCCCACCGAGGGGAGGGCTCGGGCGGAGGAGTCCGGGCGCTCCTGGCGTGGCTCGCGGTCGCCGGGTGCAGCTGCCCGGCCGGGGTGCATGGAGGGGCCGCCGCCCCCTGAGCCCCCCGGGGCCGGCACGCTGAGGACGGCGTAGAGGTCGCAGCATGGAGCAGGTCAGCAGAGGCCGGGTGTGGGCGCGTGTCTGAGAGCCGGGGCTGCGGGCGCGGTGACCCGGCGGCGAGGGTGGGCGAGGCGGGAGCGAGGGCCGGACCGTGAGGGAGGGGTGCGGGCGCAGGAGATCTGGGCGGGGCCGAGCTTGAGGAGAGGGATGGGGCCCGAGCGAGCGGCACCGAGCTGGTCCACACATGCTCACACGCGCTCTCGGGGCACTCCCCCATCGCTGATGACCAGGGTAGCACACCCAGGGAATGCACTCTGCACCCCTTCCCCACGTTTAGGGGACACCCCCCCCCCCGTCTCCAGTCGGGAAGGGAAGCCTTTAGCCCTCGCTCGCTAAACCTAGGCCTGAGGGGACCGGGCTCTGCAGAACGGAGAGGTGGCCACTCAACTCCGTTGTCGCCCAGGTCCCCACCAAGGCGGCCCTTCCCCCTACGTGTCAAGAGACTTCTCCCAGCCCGGCTGCCTCTTCTCCCAGTCACAGCAGCTGCAGCAACTGCTGCCACCATTTCGCGGCAGTGAGAAGATGGGGTGGGCTAGGAGGCTCGCTACATGCGCCCCGAAATGCAGCACTGCAGGTCTGGCCAGGTGGGCGGCTGCTTGCCCCTTAAACCCAGCTTCCTGGCAGGACGCTGAGGGTGTGGGCCAGGCGTATTGGCCAGGGAAAGGCCCCCTGATAGAGCTGTCACTCTGTGAGCCGCTCTGCAACCCCCTCCCCGCCCCGAGAGCCTGGCCAGTCAGGTCAGTGAGTAGGAGGCCCTCAACCCTGGCTCTAAGAGGGACAGCGACGGATGGGGGTGGCGCGCCCACCGTGCTCCCAGGGCCGCTGTTTTTATGAGGTCCTTGGGTGGGCTTTGGAGTGGTGGAGTTGGCCCTTCTGTCCCTAGATGTGCCTGGAAGTGTTGGACCCGCCCAAATCACCATCTTCTCCTCCCCAGTACTGGGCTCCTTTCAGCTGCTTAGCCCCCTCCACCAGTTGGTGTGGGGTTGTGGTCTCTTTAGATCTCCCTCCTCCCAGTGAGCACAGCACCGCCGTCCCCCCTCCCGCCCCCCGCCCATTTGCAGAGGGGTTCAGGCATGGGCCATCGATGGCAAAGAGTGAGCAGACAGATAATCCTAAATCCTGCGAGGTTGGGAGGCATCTGTGCTCTGGGTTTCTTTCCTGGGCTGGGCTGTGAGGTTTGGGGCGGGGTCATGGTCTGCTCCAGGCTCTGGGCCTGTTTGGCATCTTGGCCATTAATTTAAATGGCCAGTGGCAGCTCCAGCAAGCACCAGGCCTGGTAGGGGGAAGGAGACACAGCTCCTCATCTTTGCTGCTGAAGCACCAAAAGGGGGTCACGAAATGCTGCTGTATTCTTTAATATAAAAGCAGTTTTACGTTATATGAATTTCATCTCCATGTTTTCTTTTTTCTTTCTTTCTTTTTTTTTTTTTATAGAAGGG
Source organism: Psammomys obesus (assembly GCF_907164565.1). Lineage (NCBI taxonomy): Eukaryota > Metazoa > Chordata > Mammalia > Rodentia > Muridae > Psammomys > Psammomys obesus. The sequence continues at coordinate 21,514,829 of NW_026595981.1, forward strand.
CAGGGTAGGGTCTCTGCTTCCTGTCTCCTGCAGCCCCACCCACTTACTTCTCCAGGTGACCTCTTTGCTCCAGCTCTATCTTTTCTGGTGTCAGCCACTTCCGCTTTCCCAAAGGACAGGCCTCCCTCCCCAGGCCTGCTGCCATGCCACCCTGAACAGGACATTGGACTTTTTCTTCTCCTCTTCTTTCTTCCTGGTGTCACTGTGGAGCCCAGGATGGCTTTCCTAGTGCTGGTGTTACGGGAGTGTATGTGTGAACTTGGCATTGGGCCTTGGGACTCCTGGCCTGGCTCCACGGGAGCGCGCTGTTGGTAGGCCTGGGGTGTGTGTCTCCAAGCAGCTAGGAGAGCTGCTATAGAGAGGGATGAACAAGGCTCCTCAACCTGGGGCCTTCCAAATGTGGGCATGCTCTTGCGATGGGCGTGGTGTGCTGTGATCTGTGGGTTCAGGGTGGAGGTGCCAGCCTGATGTAAGACCTTGGGGTGCTCTATGCCCAGAACCCTTCGAGCCTCTTTGCCAGGGGCTGGGGTCGAAGCTGCTGGAAGCGTGGTTTGTAATGTGCATCTCCAAAACCGGAGCTGCACAGGCTCCTATTTTAGGTTTCCCATGTGCTGAGCCCTCTTGTAAAGCAGAGGATCCTTTTAGAGTGCAGTGCCTCCCTGGCGTGTCTGCTTGGTATGTGTGGATTCTGGCATGTAGGGTTTCCTGAAGGGGAGCCTGTCTGGAATCTCTCCCGGGGGCTGGATTCGCCAGCTTACCCCCAATCTTGTGGCTATCTCCACCCCCTTTTCTCCCCGTTGGACTCCCTTCTCTCTCCACCCAGCTGGCTCAGGGCCAAAGGAGAGAGGGGCAGCTGCTGGGGATTTCCAGAGCTTCCAGGGCCAGTTGGGAGCCACCTACCCCCCTCCTCCTTTCCCTTCCCCTCCCCCTCCTTTCTTTTTCCGTGTCTCCCTCCCCTCTACTCTCCTTGCTCCCTCTACCCTTCCAGGAAGGTAGCCCTTTCCTCCTATGTGGGGGCTAGGCAGAGTCTAGGTCTTTCCCTGGAACAGGAAGGGTCTGGCTGGCCCGACACCCCTCAGCCCCTACCATGCCCCGCCATAGAGAGCAAGGACTGAGCAGCAGCCTTTGCTTGAGTCCTGAGTCCGAGCTGGGAGAACCCGAACACCTTGCTTAACCTCTCTGAGCCAGTCTCCTCATTCACACAGTGGACCTAATTATAGCCATCCATGGTGTTCCCGTGGGGCTAAACGAAATGAGATCGAAAGGACTGTGAGAACCTCATTGGCACTCAACGGAGTTCAGTCCCTTTCCCCTCCATCTTGGTGTCCACCGAAGCCCTGCTGGCAGGTACCACGACCTTTGTGAGCCATTGTTTAGCGTTACACTCATACTCGGCCACTCTGGCCAAGGTGCTACACTGGCTGCTGACATACAGTTAGGACCCTACTGTAGGGTGAGGCTCCCCACCCAAGGCCTCATCTCTCTGCCACCACATGGCTTTCCTCAGCAGTCGGACAGTCCTGATGGAGCAGGCTGATCACTTCCTGCTGTGACACTTCCCCGGGCTTCATGTGGCTGCTGCCAGCTCAGGCAAGCTTCGGCCTCCTGCTCCTGCTATCTGGAGGGTGAAGGGCTAGGGGCCCCAGCTGTTTGGTAAGTCCCTAATGCCTTTGGCCCCAGCCTGGCCAGAGGTTTTTAGTTTCCACTCCCAAGGTATGTTCAGATAGAATTTCTGCCACAGAGGGACCTGGCAGCACAGCAGGGAACAAGTGGGGACTGACATAGTTTTGAATGAATAATACCCCCCCACACACACACAGAGACACCATTAAAAATTCTTTAGGATGCCTCTTGCCTTTAATCCTAGCACTCAGGAGACAGTTTTCTGTCAGTTCAAGGTCAGCCCTGACAGTCTATATAGCAAGTTCCAAGCCAGCCAAGGTTTCACAGTGGGACTGTCTCAAGAAACAAAACAAGCAAAATGTTGCAAGGCTGCTGAGTGGGGATGTGGGTTTGCCAGAGTCTGTATCCCGCCCCCTCCCCTCCTTCCCCTGCCCTTTGCCAGTCAAGGGCCTTCACGGGTCTAAGCTGGCCTCCCAAAGCCATGGCTTTTTCTTCTCAGTACCCAGCCTCTCTCTTTTGCCCAGGAGTGTGCTTGCCCCACCAAGCACACTTGCAGCACGGTCCAAAAGCACACTCTGTGGGTCCATTACTCTCCCTAGAATAAGGGTTCTTTGAGGGAGCACCTCTTCTGTTTCATCAAACGGCCCCCACCATTTCATCACACGACATCCCATGTGCTTTGGAGATGCAAACTGCGCGGAGCAGACAGTGTTCCCCTTGGGAGACTTCAGAAGATCGAGGAACTGAAAGCTGAAAGCCGGAGCACCAAGACCAGCTCTCCGGTCTAGCCCCGCCCTCCTCCCTTTCTCCACCAGGGGGCACTCGTTTTCCTTTATTGGATGGACTGCTTCAGAGGCCAAGTTCATGGCCCCTTTGGTCCTTTACTCCACCATTCCCATTTTACAGACAGTTCCCAACGTATGGCGGCTCACGTGACAGCTTCTTAATTTTTATTATTTTATTTTGTTTTATTTTATTTTATGAGACATGCCAAAGCCGACTAGTACTTGAAGTGTAGACCAGACTAGCCTTGAACTAACGGCAACTCTCCTACATCAGCCTCCTGTATTGTTGGACACCCAACTCAACCTACAAGGTAGAAGCAATACAAATTTAGCAGAAATCACGTTCTATTTTTTTTTTTTTTAATGTGGTCTCATGTTGCCCAGGCTAGCCTAGAACTCAAGGGGATGACCTTGAACTTCCAATCCTCTTCCCTCCACTTCCCCAGAGCTGGGACTCTAGACAAACACTACCACATCTGACTTACGCAGATGGGATCCGGGGCTTCGTGTGCCAGGGAGCTCTGGCGGCTGTATTACACTCTGTGTTCTGGGTGGTGTTGCGTGGCCCTGCCCTCCGTGTGGCGGAACACAGTTTGCACACTCTCCTAGGGGGAGACAATCTGGAAACTGCACAGGGTGCTCTGCGGGATGGGCTTTGACCGAGGTATGTAGACCAGGCTGGCCTGGAAAACGCAGTGTAGACCAGGATGGCTCAGAGCTCACAGAGATCTAGCTTTGGCCTTGAGAGCGCTGACATTTAAGGTGTGCGCTTCCCGACCAGGAACATGTTTTTGATGGAGGTGAAACTGGACCCGGAGTGGAGTGGTTTTCCTTGCAGCTCCCGGGTGCTTCGGGCCTGTGAGCCTCCCTGTCATTCTCTCTCACAGATGAGCGATAAGGCCTTACCCGTGTTAAAGGGCGAGGTGGACGTTCAGAGGATGTATTAGTCCTCAGACAGCTGCCTGGTGAGCAGGACTGAACAAGTAACTCATCTCAGAGCTCCTTGGGTGACACTATAAACTTCTTGTCGGCTCAGGGCCGGGCCCGACACCGAGGATTCCATGGCCAGTCCTGTGCTGTCCCGCTGGTCTCCGTCTTTCATCGGCTCAGTCTTGTCCTGAGTGTTCTCAGTGCCTCTCCTGGACACACGTTTTCAAATGCTTTCTTTTTTTTTTTTAATTACATTGTATACGCATGAGAGTTTTGCCTGCATGTGTGCTGGGTGCCAGTGGAGACCAGGAGAGGCCATTCAGTCCCCGGGAGCTCGAGTTACAGATGGTTGTGAGCCACCATGTGGGTAGTGGGAACTAAAGCGGAGTCCTCTAGAGGCGCAGCCAATGCTCTTAACGGTCTCTCCAGGTTTCAAATGTTTTCTTAGCAAAAAAAAACGTTTATGTATTCATTGATTTTAGTGTGTGTATTTGCTCACACACGCCTGCCACCGTGTGTATGTGGAGGTCAAAAGACAAGTTTGATCCGGGCTTGGTGGCGCAGGCCTCTGATCCGAGTACTCTTGGGGGGCGGAGGCAGGCAGATCACTTTGAGGTTGAGGCCAGCCTGGTCTACAAAGCAAGTCCTGGACAGCCAAGGCTACGCAGAGAAACCTTGTCTTGAACTAGGAGCCTTCACTTTGGTGGCAGCTGTCAACCTGCTGAACCATTTTGCTTGGCCCTCCATTTAAAACATTGTTTTAAAGATGTATTCATCACATGCACACATATATCTACACGCACGTCTCTTCACTCTTTACATGCGTGCCTGGTCCCCATGGGAATCAGAAAAGCGCATCAGATCCCCTTCAACTGTACTCGTAGATAGTTGTGAGCTGCTGTGTGGGTGCTTGGAACTGAACCTGGTTCTTCTAGGAGACCTGCTGAGCCACCTCTCCAGCCACCCTTAAAATACGTGTCTAAAGATTTGTTTACTTATTTTTTGAGACAGGGTCTCGCTGTGTAGCCCTGGCAGTCCTGGAACTCGCTCTGTAGACCAGGCTGGCCTCAGACTCACAGAGCTCCACCTGCCTCTGCCTCCCGAGTGCGGAGATTAAAGGCGCGCGCCACCACACCGGGCTATAAATTTTTTTATTTTAGGTGGATGAGTGTTTTACTGGGTGGACGTATGTGTACTACATTTGGGTCTGGTACTCGCAGAGGCCACAAAGGGAGGGGCTGGGCCCCTGGACGTAGAGTTACTAGGGGCTATAGAACTGCTGTGTGAGTGCTAGGAACCAGACCTGGCTCTACTTCCAAAGCAGCAGGTACTTGTGACTGACAAGCCATTGCTCCAGCCCCTCCTCCTCGGCTTCTTGAGACGGGGGTCTCATTATGTAGCCCAGGCTATGCTTAAACTCACTGCCTGGACTACCTACGGTGAACTCTGGCTTGTGATCCTCCTCCCTCGGTCTCCCAAGCTGCCTGTCCTCAAGCTTTCTCAGGCACCTGTCTCCTCTTCCCATTCAGACAGCTGCCTGCCTTGGCTTGTCAAGTGGCCTGCCCTGTTCTCTGACCCCCGCCCCCGGCACCCTCTGCCCTGCTCAGCCTCACCCTCTCCCTGTAGCTCTGCCTTTCTGCACAGTTTGACCTCCCCTGGCTCCCGGGAACCTGTCAGGAGTTCTCCCCGCCCCACACGACGGCACTTTCCTGGTTCTCTCTTCTGCCTGTCCCTCCAGGTACTGCCCTTCATGTGGTCCCCTCACCCCTTGCTCTCTCCACGGACTCTTGAGCTGCTTCCCTGTCTCACTAGACTTCCACAGTCAAGACTCTAACTCAAGCCTGTCTCCCACAAAGGGACTGGACCCAGGCTATAAGCAGCCAGTGAATAGCCCACCAAGTGTGGGTGAAGTGTGTGGACTCTGGAGCCCCAATGCCTGGTGTTCAAATCCTGTGTGGGTTTGCATAAGATCATTACTTAGGTTGTAGTGTGTGCCTATCATCGTGATATTATACTTGAGAAGCTGAAGCAAGTGGATCATGAGTTCAAGGGTAGCCTCGGCTACTTGGTGAGCTTCAAGCCAGACTAAGCTTATAGGTTGGGGACCTGTCTAAAACCTAAGAAGCAGAGGTAAAGCAATAGGATTCTGGGGACATGACTCAGTTAAGTGTGGGACCTGAATTCAGATCCCTAGTGCCCATGGAGCTAGGTGCAGCTGTGTGCAGCTGTGTGCAGAGACTCACTTCTGTATCCCAAGTGCTAGTGAAGCAGAGATGGAGGGTCCCCAGAGTGCTGGATTCAGTGAGAAGCCTTGTCTCAGGAGACAAGGTGGGTATATTCAATGTCAGCCTCAGTCTACACACACACACACACACACACACACACACACACACACACACCACTTACTTGCAACACAGTATACACAAGAGCCACCCACAAACCAAACAAAAACACAACCCACGAATGTGTTTTTGGTTGAACCCTATTTCCTAATCCATTAAACAAAACAGTAACTACTATGCATGGCAAGGCCCTCAATAACACTAGCTCACTATTTGGTGCCTGGCCTGCTCACTCTCCTGGGAGCATCCTACATAAATGGTCCAGTAGTCTAAGTCTTGAAATTGTTCTAAATTCTTCCATCTCAGTCCCACTTCACCTAGTAGGTTGCCAAGTTCCAAAGCCTCTGATATTCGTTGCCCTTACCCCTTGTTCTGAGAAATCCCAACCCCCCCCATCCCTAACCTCCTTTCTTCCTGTCTTCTGTTCCTGTCCTCATTGTGTGACTGAGGGAACACAGCTCACTACTACCTCAGGTTTCTGCCAGACCAGGCCAAAACCTAAGTGCCTGAGGCCTATCTCTCACATCCTCCTGTTTCCTTCCTCATCCCTCCACGCTTCCTGCCAACACACCACCATAGGAGCCCTCTCTGTCCACGGGGAATCTTCTCCCCAGCTTGCTTCTCTGTCTATTCCCCTCATCCAGGTCTGCCCAGCCTCGAGGCTCCATGGAGCTAGAGGAAGCTGCTGCAGACAGCCTCCTGTTTCTCCAGCCTTCCATGGCTGCTCCCGGAGGCCTCACCATAGAATCATGGTTTAGGATGACCAAGCCACGGAGGGGAAGGAGCAGGGCCTGATCCCTGAATCCCCAGGGCCACCTGCCACACCCTTGCTGGTCCCATGCTTCCTGTTGACTGTGACTCAACAGCCATCCATGACTGGTGTGGTGGAGGGGTTCAGAAAGATGAGTCTAAAGGGGATCCCCGTGAGAATCACAGTCCACTCGGTGGGAACACGTTTGTCTCAAACCCCGGAGTGAGATCATGGAAGGAAGAAAGTGGATCTTCGGGCAGAAGGCAGGATGTACAAAAGGAGATGGGGAGCGGAGCTGGGAGAGATAGAGGGGATCTGGGGGAGAGGGCCAGAAGGGGTGGGCAGGAATGACTGGGGTGGGGTGAGGTGGGGTGGGGTGCAGGTCAAGGTGCAGGAAGAGGTGGGAGGGGCCGCAGGATGGGGGAGAGTGCACTTTCTGGGAAGTGAGAAGGGGTGGAGGAGGTTTGTGCTGTGCATTGTGGGGGGAGGAATTAGACTGCCGGTCAGGCGGAGAGCTCACTTCCTCTTACTGCCTCCTGGAGGGTCTGAGGGCATCGGGCTCTGGAAAAAGTGAGCCAGGGGCACCCGAGGGGCCACCGCCCCTCCCTGCCCCCAAGGCCTCAGCTCAAGTCTGCTCTCCTTACAGAGACAACCTTTTGTTCTGGGAGGAAAGGACCCTGTGCCAGTGGGACAGGCAACATGCCTTGGAACACTGGAGCTCCAGGCAGACGGGCAGGGATCGGTGTTCTGCTGAAGATCCAGGCTTTACAGTTAGATGGTAGGGGGGCTTTGTAGGGGGGGAGGGGGCATAGTTCTGCCTTCTGACCGTGATGGGGCGAAAGAATTAGAGAAGTCTTTCTAAGAGACATCTTCTAGTGCAAGGGGCTTAAAATATAGCTCACAGTGTGAGCCTGTCAGCTAGCCTGTCTGGTGTAATGTTGTACCCTTTTAATCCCAGCACTAGGGAGGCAGAGGCAGGTGGATTTCTGTGAGTTGGAGGTCAGCCTGGTTAAAGTGGTGGGTTCCAGGCCAGCTAAGTGCTAAGTCTACATATTCTGTAAAAGAAGAAAGACAAAGAAAGAACCCCAAACCAGGATGGAGAGATGGCTCAGTGGTTAAGAGCATCTTCCAGAAGGTCCTGAGTTTAATTCCCAGCAACCACACGGTAGCTCACAACCATCTACACGGGGGTTTGAAACCCTCTTCTGGCATGCAGGTGTACATACAGATAGAGCACTCGTATACATAAAATAGGTAAATTAAATCTTAAAAAAAAAAACAAAAACAGAACCAACCCCCCCCCCCTCCTGTGAAAAGGCTTAGGAAGAAGTCAGCATAGGCTGGAGGAAGATGAGGAATGAGAGTTAGATAGCAAGAAGAACTTCCCAGCTCAATGAAGGACCTAGGCATTGGTTCTCACTGGGTTGTGTTTAGGCCTGCGGGGGTGGGGGGGAGGGTGGGCTATGGGGTGGGAGTTCTGTTGGAAGAGTGGGGTAGCCGGCTCTGTAGGTCTAGCCCGGGTGATGTAGGGTTTGGGCACCAAAAGTCTGGGCTGTCTGTGGGACCTCCCATCCAGCCTTGACTGCTGCCACTGTGGGGTCCTGTCTGAGACCCTTCCCGAGGGGGTGTTTTTAGATGGGGGGGCATGCCCCACACCACATCTGTTGTGTCTCAGTTTTCATGAGTCTGTAGCCTTCCTCGTGCTGTGACCCTTAACACAGTTCCTCCTGAGGTGGTGACCTCCAACCACAAAACGATTTTTGTTGCTACTTTTTTTTCCCCCCTCCTTTGACGCAGAGTTTCTCTGTGGAACAGCCCTGACTATCCAGACCAAGTTGGCCTCGAACTCACAGAGATCTGCCTGTCTCTGCTGCCTTTAAAAAAGCCTGCGCCAACACTGCCCGTTTTCGGTTGCTCCTTCATAACTGTAATTTTGCTACTGTTGTGAATCCTAATGTAAATATCTGATACGCCCACCCCTGCGAAAGGGTCTTTCGAGGCCCAAAGGGGTCGCGACCCACAGATTGAAAACGGCTGCTCTAAAGTCTCCGCCCCAAACCTTGTCTGTTCTTTCCCTATCTGACGTGAAGTCAATGCTCCGCCACCCACAGGCTTTCTGGACCTCCGGGTCCGTTTCTGTCCCTCTTGGGCTGCCTTTCCCTGTCTACTCCTGGGTTCGGTGCCCTCATCTTTTGCGCTCACCGATTCTACCCGGAGGTCCTCTTCCGAGACTTCCCCTGAGAGCGTGCCTCTGGGTGACCCATCGCTCCATGGTCCGCGCAGACCCCCGTCTAGGTTCCTCTTACTTTTCTGGGCAGTGTCCTAGGGAGGTAGCTACCGCCTGCTCCGGGTCAGAAGCGTGGCTTGCGGGGGGCGGGGCGGGGCGGGGGCGGAGCCACACAAACCCTGCCCCCTTCGGGCCACGCCCCACCTCCCCAGTCCCCCGCCCCCTGGGCCCCGGCCGGTGCCCCCAACAGTGCCCTGGCCGCAGAGCCTCCACGGCGGCCCGATGAATGGAGTCGCCTTCTGCCTGGTCGGGATCCCGCCGCGCCCGGAGCCCCGGCCCCCCCAGGTGAGGGCTCAGAGCCCGGGTCAGGCTGGGCGGGACCGGGGACCACGTCCGGGCTGGGGTCACTGCGTCCACGAAGGTGGGCATTGCTGCGGGGAGCTTGGTGACGCGCTGGGAAGCCGCAGGAGGAACAGCTGCGCCCGGCCGGCCAGGGCTCGGAGGGGGGCCGCCGCATAGGGTCCTCGACGGTCCCGGGGTTACCCGGCCGGGGCCACACAGCCGGTGGCGGTGCCAGGCCCCGGGCGGCCAGGCAGTGGGGGTGGGAGGCCCGCGCCTTTTGTCCGGGATTTTCAGGCGGGGCGCCCGCCGCCGTTTCCTCTGCCCAAGTTTTCGTTTTCCGTTGGCGAGGCCCCCGTACAGCTGGAGCCACAGGGAGTGGGGGAGGGGTCCCGGGGCGGGACGACCTCGGCTCGCCCCCTCCGGGTGGGGCTGCGTTATGGGCTTCGGAGCTCGGGGCTGGGACCCCAGCCCTGCCTGGCCCACCCTCCTCTGCTCGCTCAGGCTGTGGGTGGGTCCGGGAGCGGGGTGCCAGGGGCATTACTCAGCGCTGGGCTGCTCTGCTTGGGTTCTTTCATCTGCCAGCTGCTGAGGCTGGGGAGGGGCCCTCATCTTCCCAACAGGGTCAGCCCCCTGCCTTGGAGCCTGGTTGCCGGTCCTGCTCAAGCACTCCCCAGCTCACAGTGGCAGGGCGAGCTGAAAGTCTGAACAGTGTCTGGCCAGTACTTTTCCCGAGTTTGGAAAAAGACGTTCCCTGGAGTCGAGTTTGAGGGTCAAAGCCAGGACCTTGCCACTCCCTCTTTTGACACTCCAGCGGGCTCCTGACCTCGGGGTGTTGGTCCAGCGGGCATGTACTTTGCAAACCCTTTAGGAGACTTTGGTGTCTGGACTGGATGCGTTAACTTCTTCCTCAGTCGGCTTCCCTAAACCCCTCCTTCCAGCCAAAGTGTGTTTCCTAATTACAAACTTGAAATTCTGGACGGACAGGGGGCGGGAGTGGAGGTCATTAAGCTTGAGTCCTCCGGATTCTCCCCCACCGACAGTACTTCATCCCTGTCCCCCGTCTCCACCCCTACTCCCTGTGGGCTTCTGGTGGGTGGCCTTTGATCCCATGTGGCTTACCCCACTGCCAGGGCAACAGCCCCATTTTCAAAGTGGCCAGCGCTGACAGCAGGAGATTTGAATCTCCATTGCGGAACTAGTCATTTGGCCTGAAAACTTGGCCCAAAGCGCCCCCCCCCCCCCCGGCCCTGATGGCTTCCTCCGGTTGCCTACGTGTGGTTAGATCTACCCTTAGTTGGCTGGGAACGCCAAGGTCCTGTGTCCCAGGCTCTACCTTCTTTCAAATGATGAGATAAGTGGATCCTCCTCCATTCAATGCTGGCTTCGAGGGTTGTGTAATGAAAGTGTTAATACCTATTACATTTTTGTCTTATTTTTGTTTTTGATTTTTCAAGACAGGGTTTCCCTGTGTAGCCCTGGCTGTCCTAGAACTCGCTCTGCAGACTAGGCTGGCCTCGAACTCAGAGATCTACCTGCCTCTGCCTCCCAAGTGGGTCACCATGCCTGGCAATGTTAGTGCCTATTTTACAGATAGGGTCTGACTAAAAGTATGGTGACATTATTGGTTTGAAGCCCGAGTTCTGGTGTTGGGTACGGCAGGAAGTAGTTTGGAGGGAATGTTTTTAGGAAGACGGCTTGGACACTGCAGGGGTGGGTGGGGCCGGCTGTGTGGCTCCCAGCTGGAGCTGAGGGCGCTGGCCCTCGGGAACCAGCCTTCTGTGTGGGTAGTGTGGATGAGGCCTTCTGAATCCTCTCGGGGCAACCCTGAACTCATGGCGAAAGGATGCGGTGATGCTGGCAGGGCTGGGAGTGGGGGCGAGGGAGGGTGAGGCATTACAAAGAGGGCAGCGTGGGAGCGGGCAGTGGTTGCTTCGTCCCTCCTTGCCAGGATGCTTTGAAACTTCTTGTGTGAAGTCAAAAGACAGACTACAGCTGGGTGTGGTGGCGCCTTTAATCCCCGAAGAGTCAGGGGCAGGCAGATCTCTGAGTTCGAGGCCAACCTGGTCCACACAGGAAGTTTCAGGACGGGCAGGGCTACATAGGGAAACCCTGATAATAACAATAACAATAAATAACAGCAATAATATAAAAGATAGACCACATAATCCATGACTGGACCAAGTGTTGGGGTGAGGAATTGGCGTTGGCTATTTGGAACTTCCAGGGACAGGTTTGTGAACTACGGCCCCCGCCCCCACCCCCAGAGAAGGCTGGCAAGTAGTAGAGAGATGTTTCCTCCAGTAGGTGGATTCTGGCGATGCTGGATTCCAACGAAGATATCTAGAGAGGTTCCGAGAGATGCAAATATATTCAAATGAACATACACATTAGTACCTGAGTTGGGTTTTTTGTTTGCCTGTTTGTTTGTTTTTAGATAGAGTTATTCTATTTCAAAAGAGTTATTCTAATCTCAGTCTCCTCAGTAATAAAGCCAAGGTTTGGTAACAGTTCCTCTGGGTCAGGATTGGTAGAGCTCATTCTTTTAATTAAAGTATCCCCTCAAGGTGGGACCTATCTGTTGTCACCCCATCCTACAGTTACGGTCACCGAGGCTCAAAAAGCTAGTAGTAAAGAACAGAGCAGGGGAGGAAGGGCTTCTGGGTTCTAGAGTCACGTCTGGCTGTCACACCTCTTTGAATCTGTGCCTTACAGTCCGTGTCAAACCATCCTCCCGCTGGTTTCGAGCTCGGCTGCTTATTTTTGTTGGTCGTCTGGGTGGCAGAGCCTCAGGTGTCCCTCGGCTTTTGGGGGTGGGGCACCAGTCCAGTCTATGGCCTCCAGCCTCCCTCCCTAGCTGGCCTGTGGCAGTCCATTGGCACGCTCCTTCTAGCGGCCTGTCATCCCTGCTCTGCTGGCTGCAGTGGTTCAAAGGTGAGGTATTGGCTTGGTCAGGGGTTTAGACAAAGCCTGGTCTTAATTTTCCTGCTCTGCCACCCGGCCTCAGTCATGAATAGGGCCTGTGGGAGCTGGCACTGCCTCTCTCCACGCTCACCCCCGCCCCATCAAACAGCCCGACTTCAGATCTAGGCCCCTGTTTTTCGTGAAATTGTGCCAGCGTGTCAGCAGGGCAGTGCCAGGCTGTACCAGGAGAGTGTCTTCTCTGCCATTTCCGGGAGACATCAGGCCCAGATGGCCTTGGCTTTGGACATGGGTAGAGCTTGAGCCCTTGGGAGGGCTGATATTCATTACCTGTCAGAGTGGTCAAAACCAAAGGGCCCATCTTGTTCAACTTCTCATGCTACAAGGAAAAAGGCTGCCAGGCTGTATCATGGCCCCTCAGCCTGTGAGTGTCCTATGAGGACTTGGGTCCTTTGAGCCCCAGGCTCTCAGGGGTTATGTCCATGGCGCTGTTTCCCCCATACCCCATCAGTGCTAGTCTCTGGGACTGAGTCCTGGTGGAGTGGCAGAGATGACTGGACAATGTGTCCTGTTCATCTGTGTTCCCCACTGCCCGGCACAGTGCCTGGCACAGGGCAGCCCTCCATAAATGTTTGTGGAGTGCAAGCCAGAAGCCTCCCCCACTGGTTTCCTGAGGTGACCTGGGCCTACTTCTCTCCCTGGCATTGGAATGGGAGATTTGTCAATCTCCCTGTCAGCCTTAAGCTATTCAAAGGCGGGAAGATAATATAGAGTGTGTTCATGGCACTTAGTGCTGTGCGGGTGTGTAATTGCAGCCCAGCTGAGATTCTATGGCTTCCGAAGGCCACACAAGTGACAAAGCTAGGCCATGCTCTTAACCTCATTCCGACAGCTAGAGGTGTCTAGTGTTCCTCTTGTTACCCACACAGTCTGGCACCCAGCCAGCACCTGGAGAATGTTTGTTGACTGACTAACCGGATTATGAATTGTGAGACAATGTGAGACGAGCCCACAGAATCCTGTAACCCATCCTCTGCTTGTAGGTGGGGTTAGGGTCTGGGGAAGCCGGCCTGGGAATATTGCTGTGTAGCCTGCATGCCGTGCCTGAGCCAAACCGAGGGAGGAAGGGAAAAAAAATCTCTGAGGGCTTCCTGTCACCACCTCCCTCCGTGGCTCTCAGGTCCCACGGCCTCCAGTGCTCCTGGCTTCTCCAGCTTTCGTTTGGCTCTTCATTTTCCAGAGTTCTGTAGGGGGAGCTCTGAGAAATGGCAGGTGAGGAAGGTCTGTGAATCAAAGGCTAGGATTCCATCCCCGTCCTGAGGTGTTTAGCTCTGTTCTTATCAAGGTGGAGGGTGATCTGAGTGTGCCTGGGACGAGGCCTGTTATAGATCTTAATGCTCCCTCTCTGTGTCTCTGCCTTCCTGTCTCTCTTCATTTTTAGTGCTGAGGATAAGTATGCCGGCTAAGTGCTCCACTACCCGGCTGTGTCCAGCCATTACTATTAGTTTTCCTCTCCTGCCTCTGTCTCTGCAATGCTGGGATTAAAGGCACGCACCACCGCCACACTGGCTTGGAACTGAGATTTGAATCTGGAGCCCTGGGCATGCAAGATAAGTGCTTTCTCATTATCTACATGCCTGGCCTCGTTTTACTTTTACTTTTATTTATTTATTTTAACTTTTTTTTGTTTTGTAGCCTTGGCTGTCCTGGACTGGCTTTGTACACCAGGCTGGCCTCAGACTCACAGAGATCCACCTGCCTCTGCCTCCCGAGTGCTGGGATTATAGACATGTGCCACTGTGCCTGGCTTTCTCTTATTTATTTACTTATTTATTTATTTATTTTTCATTTTTACACTTATTATTTTATGGCATGGGTCTTTTGCCTGCATCTCTGTCTGTGTTCCGTCTGTGGACCTGGTGCCGACGGAGATCAGCAGAAAGCATCAGATCCTCTGGAACTGGAATTATGGACAGTTGTGAGCTACCATGTCAGTGCTGGGAATCAAACCCAGGTCCTCTGGAAGAGCAGGTGGCGCTTGTACCCCCTAAGTCATCTCCCGGCCCCTTTACCTTGTATTTTAAGACAGGTTCTTGCTAAGTTAAGGAGGCTGGTCTTCAGTTGGCTCTGTAGCCCAGCCAGGCCTTAAATGTCCACCCTTGTGCGTCAGTACTGGGATTATAGTCTTCTCTCATCCGGCAGGGCTGCTATCAGCTCTTTACCGCTCAAGCAGCAGGTGTTGGATTTCCAGCCTGCATCTGTCCTAAACCTTGGGCCCAGGGGCGTCTCCAGCTTCCTTTGACCCTTACATACCTGGGCCATCGGGTCACCCTTCGTTTCTGTTCTTTTTTTCCTGGTCTGAATTAGCATTAGCCAGTCAGCCTCCTCCACCCCACCCCACAAGGCTACAACTTCATCTGCTCATAGGGACCCGTGTATGGTGAGGTATTTGGCATTCTACCTCCTGACCCAGCAGATGGGCTCTGGGAGAGGAGGGCCCCGGGCAAGGGCCTGGTGTGCCCCTCAGGCCCTTGGGAGTCTGGAGTATGCTGTGGTTGAGTGTATAGGGTGGGCCTTACCCTTCTTAATTCTCCTTTCAACTCTACCCCATCTTTCCTGTGTGGCTTTGGACACTAGTCTCCATTTTCTCTTTCACATGGACTTGAGGCTTGAACCTAGAAGCTTCAAGCTTCAATACCTGCTAGGCAAACACTTTGTGACTGAGCGCTTGGCCTCCTTTTTCTTCCCTCAGATACAATCCTTCACTCTTTCTGAGGGGCCTGAGTGAGGGGAATCAGGCCAGTTTCTATTGGCAGCAGCCATTGTTAGACAAATAATAATCAGTGGATGGAAATGAGAACCCAGGCTTTTTTGGAACCAGTGAGTTGTAACCCTAGCACACCTGGCTCAGTGGAGCCCATTAGCAAGGTGTTGTAGCTCACATCTGCAAGCTGTGGTTGGTGATGTGGCAGGAGGCTTGCCACCAATTGAAAGTCAGCATTGGTTACATTGTGAACTGCAGCAGAGGATGCTACTGAGGGAGGATCTGTTTCAAAAGCAAACACAGCCAAGTGTGTGGTACGCCTTTAATCCCAGCCTTTGGGAGGCAGAGGGAGGAGGATTTACATGACTTTGAGGCCAGCCTAGTCTACAGACCAGCCAAGGCTCAGAAGAGAAACCGAGTCTCAAAAAACAAACAAACACTGGGGAGAAGAATCAAAAACAAACAAAACCAAGGAAGCAAGCAAACAAGCAGATAAAGGAAAGCTCCCAAGCCCCAAACAGAAACAGAGAAGCTGAGATATATAGCTCACATAGCAGAGCGCTTGCCTAGCATATGCAAGCCCTGGGTTAGCATGACACTAATCAGGCATGGTGCTGCAGGCCTGTAATCCCACCACTTGGCAGGCAGAGGCAAGAGGATCACAAGTTCAGGATTATTCTTGGCTTCATATGTGTTTGTGGCCATCCTGGGCTACATAAGACATAAACAAATGAAACAGACATTTATGGTCAGGGTAATCTGAAGAGGAAGGGAGCTTCCCATCACTGGAAGCATCCAAGCTCCGGTGGACAACAGTGTGGACCAGTGATGATGCTGGCATCGAGTTAAAGGTCAGCACGGAACCCCCAGGTGCTCTGCTTGGATATCTAGCTGTTTCTTGGACCCATGCACACTGGGGGCTAAGCCTGGTCTAGAAGGAGTACTAAAGGCTAACACTGTGGCTGGGGCTAAGCAGCTGCTCTGAGGCCAGGTATTCCTGAATAGGCTGCTTGGAAGGAGCCTGGAAGGCCTGGTGTGAGTAGACGTGGGCTGGAGAAGGTGGGAGGCCATCATAGAGCCAGAAAGACTGGGTGAACAAGGAGTGGGAGATACCTGGGCCGCTGGTCCTGAAGGCTGCCTGATCGTCCTGGGTTTGAATGCCAAGGGATGGGAAAGTTCCCCGGTCCCCCAACACAGCCTCTCATGTAACGAGGGCCTGCCTCAGCTGCTCCCTGTGGCAGAGTCTGGTCTGTAGGAGTGGACTAGGGAAAGAAAGCCTTATGCCCAGTGTGTTTGGGGGCGTCTGGGGGTCGGGGGAAACAGTGGAGCCTTTGTCAGCAGCTGCCAGGAATCTGGCGGAGGAGCTGGCCCTGGGTCTGGCTGGGTTCTCCACAGACTGGCTGTCTTTGAAGTGACCCTTTCAAAGCTCAGCCTGTATTCCTGGGAGGAGAGAGAGCTTGGGTAGACCAGGCAAAGGGTTTGCTGGCCTTGTGGCATGGACATGGGGGTAGGAGGACTGCGGGCCCCAGGAATGTGGTGGGCTGGGGGACATGTGGGAGCCATGTAGGAGGACAGCTCCTATGGGGCCTCAGTGACGAGCAGGAGTGTCGGTTCGAGGAAGGGCAGGGTTCATTCTGGCTGGGTGCCCGGCTCCTCTTGGCCAGCAGTGTGATTGCTGTCTACACTGGGTTTCTGAACCAGCACTGTGTTCTTCCTTGTTCATGCCTATCTCTGCGGTGAGAGCCACTTGGGAGATGAGGGCAGGAACTCAGGCCCTGGAACACATGGAGGGGTAGAGTGGGGATCTGGTCCTAGGTGCTTTTCCCACTCCTTAGAGCCTCCAGAAAACTGGAGACCCTCACCTCTGTGCAGAGACTCCCACCTCTGAGCGGAGACTCCCACCTCTGGGCAGAGACCCCCCACTTTTGAATGGAGACCCCCATCTCTGAGTGGAGACCACTGTGCTTCACTAGACTACTCCTTATCAGTGAGGAGGCAATGATAGTTTGCACAGAGGAGGGAGGGAAACTGAGGCCTAGAGAAGAAGCAGGCTTAGGGAGAGTAGAAGCAGAAAAGAGGGAGGCAGGATGAACAAGGACTGCTGGGAGAGCCAGGCCAGGTGACACAGGAGGCTGAGGCAGAGGGAACACGGCTTCCAGGCCTGGGCAACTTAGGTGAGATTCTCTTGAAACTGAAAAGAAGGTGAAAAGAGGGTTGGGGATATAGCTCAGTGGAATGGAAGAAAGAGAAAAGGTGACATCGGCTAACAAAGGAGTAGGTTTCCTAGGGTTTACTGAGGAAGGGGACCTCAGAGCGTTAGAACTGAGCCCTGGGGACGGGGAAACGTGGGCTAGCCGGCCAGCCAGATAAGCACCTTACTTGGGTGCTGTGCTTTGTTTGCATGCTGGCCATGCAGCCCTGTGGCCAGCGAGGGTTTGGAATGAATGCCAGTGGGTCTGGTCTGCAGATCACATTGTCTGGTAAACTGCAGCAGGTTAGAGTGTGTAGGTATGTCGTGGTCACACACGGAAACTGCCCAGTGACACAGTTTTCTGAATGTGTCACAAGTGGCATGAACTGCCTTCACTTGTACTTGAGAAGTCTTCTGGAGGCGTGGCCTCTGGGCCCTCCCTCAGAGGGGGTGGGGCCCTCTTTGTTGCTCCCCTTATCTTGAGCTGGCATCTACACAGCTGAGCTCTCATTAGCTCTAATGAGACCTTCTTTGGCCCTGGGCCCCTGCACCCTGCTGCACTTGGGGGAGTTGGGACAGCTGAGGGTGGGCAGGTGTACAAGAAGGGAGCAGTGGGGATAGGTCACCCAGGTTGGTGAGAGAGCTGCTTCACTCCCTCCCTCTGCAGCCTTGGCTTCCTGCACTCCCTTCCAGGGGTCCAGGTCCCTCATGCTAGGGACTCGCTTATCTGAGGGACCAGGCATAGCCTGGGGCTGCCAAGGACATTCCCAGGCATGGCTGGCATATTGTTCCTCTTGTCCTCCCCAACTACAGCCTGGGGCAGCTTAGGAGGCTAGGTGCTTGGGAAAATTTGGGCAGTGGCCGGATCTTCAGGCAAAGCAGCCTTCATTTCGTGGGTAGTCATTATTTGTAAGTACCCTGGGCTCCACACAGCCCTGCCCTCAAGGGCTTCCTTGTCTGCTTTTGCTATTGCCCAAAAGCCAGACAAAAAGACTCCACTCAGATTTTATAACCACGGCTTGTGAGATTCCCATCTCCATTATATGCCAGTCCAGAATGTTCCCACGGCCCCCTTGCCTAAAATATCAGTGTTGAAAAAGACCCTGGGCAGGCCAAAGGAGCAGTGCGGTGCAGGTTCAGGAAGGGGGACTAGAGGCGAGGTGGGTGAAGTAACACAGATGATGGATTCAGAAAAGCGCGGTTCTCAGTTTGGATCTTCAGTGACCTTGTGTGGCGGTCTTTTTATTTACTCATATCAGTCTTTTGACAGGGTGGGGTGGTGTTGGCCAGGCTGGAGCTTGAGGGGTCCTCTTGCCTCTGCCTCTTGGATGCTGGGGTTCTCTACCCTCACAGGAGCTCACTTTTGAATCTGTAAATACCCAGGCACCTCGTACTGGTCCAGGAACATCCATCTTTAGTGTCTCTACTGCCTTAATTTTTTTAAAATTTATTTATTGTTTATTTTGTTTTTTTAATTCTTTAAGACAGGGTTTCTCTGTGTAGCCCTGGCTGTCCTGGAACTCACTCTGTAGACCATGTTAGCCTTGAATTTAGAGATCTGCTGCCTCTGCCTCCCTGGGATTAAAGACATGCATAATTTTCGCCTGGCTTTTTTTTTTTTTTTTAAGATTTTTTTATTATTTATACAATATTCTGCCTGCACAACAGATCTTACTGTAGATGGTTATGAGCCACCATGTGGTTGCCGGGAATTGAACTCAGGACCTATGGAAGAATAGTGAGTGTTCTTAACCTCTGAGCCATCTCTCCAGCACCCCCCTCTCCCCCCACTTTTAACTTTAAAAAAGATCTAATGTCTATGGATGTTTTACCTGTGTGTATGTCTGCACACCACGAGTGTGCCTGGTGCCTGAGGAGGCCAGAGGGTGTCAGATCTCTTGGTACGGGGGTTACAGATGGTTGTAAGCCACTGTGTGGCTGGAACTCGAACCCTGGTCCTCTGGAAGAGTAGTCAATGCTCTTAACTTCTGTGCCGCCTCTCCTGCCCTGGAAAATATTATTACTATTTTTCTTTCGAGACAGAATCTAATGTATCCCAGACTCACCTCAGACTTGATAGGTAGCCAAGCCATGACCTTGAACTTGTGGTCTTCTGCCTCACTTCCCAAGTGCTGGGCTTGCTGGAATATATTTTATTTATTGCTGGGAATATAGTTTATATATTGCTGGGAACCCAACCTAGAGCTTCATATACATTCCGCAAGACTTCCTGAAGATGAGCTGTACCCACAGTCTCAAGTGAGAACTCTTTAATAAAATACTTTCTGCTGGGTGGATGCTGAAAGGCCATCACTAGGCAACTTATTATATTTATTTATTATATATTTATTTTGTTCATTATATCATAGTTATTACACTATATTTATTATAAAACCAAAACCAGAATAAATCCTGAGAAGGTAAATACTTCACTGGCTTGATAGACAGGTCTTTCTGAACCCTGTACCTGTCCTGTGCTCGCTGCTGCATTGCCTGACATAAAAGTGCATGGGTGATCACCTCCCACAGCCCAACATAGGCCCACCTATCCCAGAACAGTGACTTGGAGTCCAGGGAGGGCTTGTGTAATAAGGGGGAGGGGAGAGACATCACTGCTGGTGACTCTGGTACACACACATACACACACATACACACACACACACACACACACACACACGGGCACACATATATAGCCTGAGTGAGACTCAGAGCATGGCTGTGACTCCCAGCTTGTCCCACCTTTTAGCTGCCTGTTGTTGGACACGTTACTAACTTCTGCTGAGATGCCACAACCACTAACTGTTCCAGTGCTGGTAAACCTCACTGCCATAGTGGCGCCTTCCTGAAGCTTCTTGGAGAAGCTTACTGGGAACCTTGGGGGAGTGGTGGCCCACACCTTAAATCCCAGCACTTGGGAGGCAGAGCGGAGTTCAAAGGCAAGGCCAGCCTGGTCTACAGAGCAAGTTCCAAGACAGCCAAGGCTACACTGAGTAACCCTGCTCCGTGAAGAGCAAGCCCTGACTTCGACCACTGAACGAGAAAACGAGCCCCCTAGAGCCACCAGTGGAGACGAAGTGACATTCCCCGCCACCTCCTTTTTAAGTTTTACTTCTATTTATTTATTTATTTTTGGAGACAGCATCTTTCTGCACAGCCCTGACCTTGAACTCGAAGAGATCCTCTTGCCTCTGCCTCCTGAGTGCTGGGATCACAGGCGTGCCCCACCGCACCTCTTATGCACCTTTGTGTTAGGCATTATGGCAGTGACCACAGGACACACACACACACACACATATGTTTACACACCTTTTGCATTTGTGTGTGTGTGTATACGTGTTTGTGCACCACAGCACATGAGTGGAGGTCAGGCAGTTCTCAACTTCAACCTTGTGGGGTCGGGGGATTGAGCTCATTTATATATTATGATTTATGTTTTTACTTATTAAGGTGGTGGTAGGCTTTTGAATTATTTTTTATTTATACATGCAGGCAGGTATTTTGCCTGCATGTATGTCTGTGTACTGTGTGTGTGTGTGTGTGTGTGTGTGTGTATGTGTATGTGTGTGCGCGAGAGCATGGCTAGTGCCAGAGGAGGTCAGAAGAGGGAATCTGATCCCTTGGAACTGGAGTTACAGATGGTTATAAACTACCATATGTGCCCTGCGAATTGAACCCAGGTCCTTTGGAAGAACGACCAGTACTCTTAACCACTGAGCCATCTCAGCTCAATGTTTCCCAGGCTAGCCTTGAGTTCTGAGTAATTCCTAACCCCTATCAACCCACCTCCAGTTCTGGGATCCCCAGGTACCCCCAACTTAGGCGTTTTTGAACCCTGTGTCCATAACTGCCTTGTTTGTTGCATGTCTGTCTCTTTGATCTTTATAAAATCGAACTGCTTTTAATTTTCGCAAATCCTCTGGGGGCTTGCTGAACTTAAACTTGCTGAGCAGCTCCTAGTTGCCAAGTATTCAGCTGAGTCCTCTGCAAGGAACCCTTACGGCTCACAGCTCAGGAGGTGAAGGCTTGGACGGGGGCCAGGTTACACAGTGGCGACTGAGCCTCAGGCTCTCTGACCTTTCTTTAGTGGGTTAACCCCTCCACCAGAGCGCCAGTTGGTGATAACCTTTCTCCATTGTTCTACATTAGTCTCTGAAATTTGGATTGTTCGGGGACAAACACAGGGTAGGGCCACAGATTGGCTCTCCGGTCCTTAAGTCGTTAAGACGTGTCTCTGGGGCAGGGACTGGGGCAGATGTCATTTCCTAAGTGCTCAGCTGTTGGTGAGCTCAGACCTGTGAATTCCAAGAAAGCGAGGCTGACTTGGGGCTAAGGTCGGGAGGGATGGCGTCCCAAGGAGGCAGAACCTTTTTAGGACCAGGGAGGTCTCCAGCAGCCCGTGGCATCTTTGGGCTTCAGCTCTGCGGTGACTAGTGACTGACGCTGACCCTAGGGGCCTACAGGCTCGGGGAAACGGGGCGGCTCTAGTTTGTGGGCGCTGCCTTAGGTCGAGTGACCCTTCCGTCCAAGCTTGCGACACGCAGGGATCCACCAATCAGAGGCGCCTGCTGCTCCGCTTTTGCATAGCCACGCCTCTCAGGTTCGCGGCTCAGCCCAGTCAGCAGAAGCGGCTTCTGCCCCACCGGCGCTCACCTCTGTTCAAGCCGGGTGCAGTTTGCTCCGTGGGGTGGGGTGGGGGCCGCGACCCGCCTGGCAGCCCGGCTGCACTATTCATAGCTCCGGGGCAGGCGTACTTCGCATATTTGTCGCTCTTCATGTCTGGCTGGACCATCCCGCTCGGCCTTCCCCTGTTCCCTCCTCCCTCCTGCTCCCCCATCTTATCATTTCAGCCTTTCTACGATCATCTGATGTCGCAGCTGCCTCCTGGCAGGCAGCCTGTGCACATAAGGACACTAAGGCCCGACAGCCGCTGTCCCTTCGGGCTGGGCCTAGAGGGAGAAACTGGCAGCAAGGAGGCACGAGATGAGGCGGTCAAGAGCCTAGGCTTGGTCTGCCACAGGAAGATGCACCTGGCAGGAAGCTGACACCCTGGGACCTGGTCCACCCCTCAGCTGCCAGCCTGAGGTCTGAGGATGGAAGATTAGTCAGGAGTCGTGAGAAGGAGACAGGGGACTATGGGAAAAGATGGATGAGCACTGTGTCCAGCTAGTGGGGAGGGCTAGTGGCTGGAGCATGGACTGTGGGGGCGGGGCACAGCTCCAGAAGATGGAAGCAGATTCCTGTCTATCTGTGTGCCCCGCCCCCTTGCTTCTGTACTGAAATGCTCCCGCTTTTGGACTCAGTTCCCACCAAGAAAGGACAAAAGTTGAAGTATGGGTGTGGCAGCACAAGCCTGTAGTTAGTCCCAATACGTGAGAGCTGGAAACGTGAGGATCAGAGGTTCAAAGTCGGGCTGGAGAGATGGCTCAGTGGTTGAGAGCACCATCTGCTCTTCCAAATGGACCCGAGTTCAATTCCCAGCACCCACATGGCGGCTCTGACACCTTCACACTAAGGCTCATTAAAAAAACAAACCCATACAACAAAAAGAACTGAAGTAGTCTCTGTTCCAGGTGGGTCCCCAGGGGGGCCCAGTGATGAGAGCATTCTTTATTACTTCCCTCCAAATCCAGAAGCAGCATGCTGATGTCCACCTGGGCCACATACTGTCCCTTCAAAGCAGACACAGTGCTGGCCTCCCAGGACTCACAGCTAGGGGGGAGATAAAGATCAAAATAGCCTCATAAACATACGTGCCTGAGAGGGTGCCCAGAGACCTGGCATTGAAGCAGTAGGAGTTTAAAGTGACTTTTAAATTTTTTGGCGGGGGTGGTCAGATGTGGTGGCACATGCATTTAATCCCAGCACTCGGCAGGCCGAGGCAGGCGGATCTCTGTGAGTTTGAGGCCAGCCTGGTCTAGAGAGGAAAGTTCCAGGACACATGTGAAGGTCAGAAGATAGATAACTTGTGGATCAGTCCTCTCCTGTCTTGGGTGCTGAGGATTACGCTCAGGTCCTCCGTCTTGGTAGTATGTGCCTTTTCTTGCTGAGGCACCCAGAGCTGGTGTATTGCCAGACATTAATGCCGGAAGCTTCAAGGTGGCCAGGAGTGAATCCAGGTGAGAGTTGAGGAAACAGGGAAGGAGCTGAAGGAGGCGGAACATTCCAAAAACATTGTGTTGCAGTGGCCCAGGGGCTGGAAGGGTGCAGGGTGCTCACGGGAACTAGAAGGAGGCCAGAGGCTGCGGTGACAGTGACGGAGCTCAGGGAAGGGGGTGTGGTTTGCGTGGAGGTGTGTCCTCCAGGGCCTGGAAGCCAAAATATTAGCAGCCTAGGTTGACCTCCTAGGGGGAAACCAAGCAGTCCAGAGCCGGTGTGTGTGGGAAGTGGGCTGGGTCACTGGCCTTTGGGTGGTAGCGTCCACCCCGATGTGGGCGAGAGG
This sequence comes from Psammomys obesus, assembly GCF_907164565.1. Classification (NCBI taxonomy): domain Eukaryota; kingdom Metazoa; phylum Chordata; class Mammalia; order Rodentia; family Muridae; genus Psammomys; species Psammomys obesus. The sequence goes on from NW_026595981.1 coordinate 21,538,142, forward strand.
CCAGGTGGATGATGCTCCCACCTATTCATTCCTAGACTGCCTTCCCAGTAACTTTGCTGAGCAAAGAAAACCTGTGTCAACTGGATTAACGCCCTTGCCAGGGGCAAGTGTGCCGCCTCCTGAATGCTGGGGTGAACATAGGTCCCCCTCCCCTTGGTCTTCCACGGGCCAGTGCTGGGTTCCTCTCCAGCTGTGGCCTGGGTCAGGGAGTCAGGTGGGACCGGAGGCACCTCTCTGGCTCATAAGGCTCTGTGTGTGCAGAGGGCCTGCTGTTTGTTTCAACTCAGTAGACCAGGCTGGCCTCGAACTCTGGGATCCGCCTGTCTTTGCCTCCTGAGTGCTGGGATTAAAGGCGTGTGCTATCACTTCCTGACCCCGACATCTACTTCTGTTGTGCTGATGATTCCATGTCCGAAGGCAGAGAGGGACTGACTGAGGACTCGGATCTGCTTCCCCTCCCTCCTGTCCCTTCCTGGCCCGGGATCCCAACCTAGAAGCCCTCCCAACTCCCTCATAGCCAGGAACACGGAGGGCTGCCTGTCCCCTTACCTCCCCTCGGCTGCCTCTGCCGGGCACAGGGGCACAGGCTAGACCAGGGAGAGGTTCTGCTCAGAGGCAGGGCCAGGGCACAGGAGAATGCAGAGGTAGCCTCCACAGTTTGGGTAGGGCCAAGGTGAGGGGGTGGGTGGTTTCAGAGATGAGGCTGAGAGCCTTTTCGTGCAGAGAACCCCACATGCCCTGGGGGAGATGGTAGGAATCTGCTGGAACCTGCCCTCTGAGGGAATGTGGCCTCCGGTGGACTGGAGCTCAGCTCTCCCGCTGCCCTGGAAGGGACCGGTGAGTGCACCTGTTGGCTCTGCCCAGCTGGCGAGACAACAGGCTGAACGGGAGGGGGCGGGGCAGAGAAGGGTGACTCACGCTCAGTCTGTCTCAAATGAGCTGTCCAGCGACAGCACCGGTGTGATGATTTGAAGAGGAGTTACTGTGGGCAGGTCCGGGTTCTCCCAGTCTCCCCAGGAGAGGGCATCAGGCCGCGTTGGTACTCCAAAGGGAGGCTTCAAGGTTCAAGACCCTGACTGGTCTTGCAGGAGACCTTTCTCCTGCAAGTGATTTTTTTTTTTTTTTTTAAAGAGGTTATTCCTCATTCAGATGGGGCTGAGAGAGAGTTCTGGAGAATGCAGCGTGGGGGCCAGGTCACAGGAATGACAGACACTTTTTGTCCCTTTTATTTCCAAGGGAGACGAGCTGAAGTGGCGTGCGTGAGCCAGCAGGGGGCTCTGCTGGCTGTGGCACTGACACTGCTCCCTTGTGGAGTCAGGAGGCCTGCGTGGGCACACCCTTGTGTGCGTGTCACAGGGGGTTGTAGGCTCCCAGGGGCTTAGCACAGACTGTGTGCTCTGTAAGGTGAGATGACAGATGAGCCAGAGAACTCTTCAACAGTCCCATTGCGTCTGCGGGTGGGGGCGGGGGACGGTGGGGCAAGGCTGTGAAAGTGTGGCCATTGCATCGGATTCCATCACCAGCAGGGACTTTCTGTGTCTGTCAGGGCCCCTGGCAGCCCAGGAACTGCCCCTAGTGGGCTTCCCTCGGACTCCAAAGAGGATAGTAGCAGACATGAGAAAATGCAGACTGGAGCCGCCGCCGTATCCTTCAGGGCCGGAGCTATCCAGGCCCTGGGGCGGGGGTGGGGGTGGGGAGGTGGCCACCCAGGCTAGGGGCATTTAAGCCAGGTGTATGCTCCGTCCTAGGCTACTTGCTTCTAGATGTAAGGGGGTAATCCATACCTGATGCTATTAACACTTTCCCCCTTTGAATTCTGACCTTGCCAATTGTTTGAATTTTGAATTTTGGTACATTTAAATAAAATTTATGAGCCACATGGTAATCCCAGCAGTTGGGAGCTGAGGCAGGAGGATCCCTCCAAGTCCTATGCCAACCTGGATGACACAGTAAGTTCCGGGCTAGCCGGGCCTACAAAAATTAACAGCTAAAGCATTTTACAAGGGGCTGGAGAGATGGCTCAGCCATTAAGAGCACTGGTTATTCTTCCAGAGTTCCTTAGTTCGATTCCCAGCAACCACATGGTGGCTCACAACCATCTGTAATGGAATCTGATTCCCTCTTCTGGTGTACATGAAAACAGAGCAGTCATATACATGAAATAAATAAATAAATCTTTAAAAAAAGAAAGCATTTTACAAGATCTTTTGAAATTACGGGGTATGGGCGTACGAAGTTGAGTGCAGGTGCCCAGGGAGGCCAGAGGTGTCAGTTCCGGCTGGAGTTGGGGTTGCAGGTAGTTGTGAGCCACCTGACAGGGGTACTGGGAACCAAACCGGCCCTCTGGAAGGGCAGTGAGCACTCTTAACTGCTGAGCTATCTCTCTAGCCTCTCACGAAACTATTTTTGAATGTCTAGTTCTGTGACATTAGTGTTTTTGCATTATCACATCACACCATCCATCTCAAACTGCAGCTCTGTGATCATCCAAGCAGTAAGTTTCTAGTTGCTCTTCTCTGGTCCCCAGCAGCCACCTTCCTTCCTTCCTTCCTTCCTTCCTTCCTTCCTTCCTTTCTTTCTTTCTTTCTTTCTTTCTTTCTTTCTTTCTTCCCTCCCTCTCTCCCTTCCTTCTTCTCTTTCTTTCTTTCTTTCCTTTCTTCCTCCCTCCCTCCCTTCTTCTTTTTTCCTTTCTTTCTTTCTTTCTTTCCTTCTTCCTTCTTTTCTTTCGTCCTTCTTTCCTTCTTCTTTTCTTTCTTTCTTTTCTTTCTTCCTTCCTTCCTCCCTTCCTCCCTTCCTTCTTCTTCTTTTCTTTCTTTCCTTTTCTTTCTTTCTTTCTTTCTTTCTTTCTTTCTTTTTTCTTCCCTCCCTCCCTCCCTCCCTTCCTTCTTCTTCTTTTTTCTTTCTTTCTTTCTTTCTTTCTTTCTTTCTTTCTTTCTTTCTTTCTTTCTTTCTTTCTTTCTCTCTCTCTCTCTCTCTCCCTCCCTCCCTCCCTCCCTCCCTCCCTCCTTCCTTCCTTCCTTCCTTTCTTTTTCTGGTTTTTCAAGACAAGGATTCTCTGTTGTAGCCCTGGCTGTCCTGGCTTTGTAGACTCAGAGATCTGCCTGCCTCTGCCTCCTGGGCACTGGGATTAGAGGCATGTGTCACCACTCCCTAGCCTGTTTTGTGTATTTTATTTTCCTGAGACTAAGTCTTGCTTTGTAGCCTTGATTGGCCTGGAACTCACAGTGTACACACAGGGCTGGCTTTGAACTCAGAGGTCTGCCTGCCTCTGCAGCCCAGTTGCTGTGATTTAAGTGTCCTATGCCACCATGCCTGGCAGAGAATACTTGTTGTAAACGTATTTTCTGTGCTTCTGGGTTTGTGCTCAGAAGTGGAATTGCTGGGTCAGATAGTCATTCTAGATTGAATGTTTGAAGCTCGTATTGTTTCTCACATCAGCTGAAATATATACATAAATATATATTATGTTATATGTATGCATATATTCCCTTTATTTCAGCTTCCCCATATCCTCTCTTAACATCCAAACAATTCCCCTCCTACTCTCGGAGTCTCAAGTGCCAGAAGCTGGCCTCAAACTCACCATGTAGTTGACGATGACCTTGAACTTTTTTTGTTTTTGCAAAACACATGAGGAACCTTTTATTACAAGCTATAGCTCGGGCTCATACACCCTCACTGCCATAGTGGTTGAGAACAAAGAGCCTTGTGCTCAGGTTAGGTGGTTGATTTAAAGAGTCGTGTCCTTTCCAGAGCCCCTAAAGCAGGGGTATTCCTGCCTGGCAAACATCTGTTGGTGGAAACACAAAAGGGGATGTTGCATTTTGAATTGATTGACTATAGGACGACCCCCAAACCATTAATGATCTGGCTTCCCTTGTTTGGCTGTCCTAGGGGAGGGGCGATCTGGGTGACCTTGAACTTCTGATCCCCATGTTTTAAGTTTCTTAAATGCTGGTATAACATTCCTGTTATAAATTGTGTGTGTGTGTGTGTGTGTGTGTGTGTGTGTGTGTGTTTATGTGTGTCTTGGCAGTCTTGGCACATGTGTGTGCATTTGTGTAGAGGCTAGAAGACAACTTTGGCTGCCATTCCTTGGTCACTGTACATCTAATCTTTGTTATTTTGTAGTTGTTGTTTTAAAAGGTTTATTTATTTGCTGAGTGTGGTGGTATACCCCTGTAATTGCAGCACTCGGGAGGCAGAAGCAGGCAGATCTCTGAGTTCAAGGCCAGCCTGTCTATCTTTACATAGTGAGTTCCAGGATAGCCTTACTTCATGTGTATTAGTATATCTGCCTTGTGACCTCAGATGCCAGAAGAGGGTGTCTGGAGACTGGAATTGGAGATGTGAGCTACCATGTGGGAATTGAACTGTGGTCCTTTGCAAAAGCAGCATGTGTTTTTAACCCCTGAGCCATCTCTCTAGCCTTCGACCTTTGTTTTGTTTTAATTTATTTTTTTATGTATATGAGTACTTTATTTGCATGTGTGCCTGCATGATAGAAGTGGGCATCAGATCCCGTTATAGATGGTTGTGAGCCACCATGTGATTCTTGGGAATTGAACTCAGGACCTCTGTATGAGCAGCCAATGCTCTTAATCACTGAGCCATCTCTTCAGCCCTTGACCTTGTTTTTTTGAGACAGGGCCTCTCATTTTCCTGGAGTTCAACAAGTAGGTTAGCATTGGCTGGCCAGTAAAGCCCAAGGAATCCATTTGTCTCTATCTGCCCCACCTCTGGGATTATACTCACACACTTCCACATCTGGATTTTTTTTTTTTTTTTTTAACCCCTTGGGCTTGAACTCAGGTCCTCATGCTTGCAAGCCCTTTACTGACTGAGCTATCATTCCGGCTTAGCAATTTCTGAAAGCCTTCTCTGGACAGAGGCACACTAGGGCAAATCCACTTCTGAAAAACAGTGGCCTTCATCCTCAGCTCTCCAACGGGAGGAGCTGCAGCTGTGCCTGAGGCAGATTCTTTCTCCTGTCCCTAGGGACAGATAGATGCAGGCTAGGTCTTCTGGAGACCCCAACATGCCATTGGGGCAACAAGCCCTTACTCTCAGGGAGCTACCAGCAGGCGAAGACACCCAGAAGACAGCCCAGGGGCATCTGGGTGGAGTGATGAGAGTGGAGGGGCCTATGTGGGCCCTGTCCTGTACTGCCTGTGGTTGCCTTGGCAATGGCCTGGGTGTTTACTTTGTGGCTGACTCCAAGCTCACCCTCTTCTGTAAGTGCTCATTTCCCACCATGAGCAAAGACTTTCTTTAAGGCCCCTCTCCCTTGGCGTCACCGAGGCTGGCAACAGCTCTCCTGCTGGGTGGTAGTCCTGCCAGCCTGGCATGCCCCTGGTCTGCTGGGAGCAGCCTCCACTTGGAGCCTCATGTTGTCCATTCCCAGAGGGCCTAGAGCCGGGTCTGTGGGCCTCCATTCCCCTGTGAGGGAAGGAGTGTGTCTTAGCTTATAGAAGCCTGGGGTCAGCTGTGGGAGGGGCCGTGGTGCCACGCTGTGTGGATGAGTGCCTGTTTCTGTATGTGCACTGTTGCTGTGTTTTGTGCAAACCATCTACATGCCCGGATAGCAAACAGCTTGTGTTTTCAAGCTCCTACTGTGTGCTCTGGGTCCCTGCGGAGACTTTCATTTTTTGTTTTTTTTTTGAAGTGGTCTCACTATTTAGTCCTGGCTGATCTGGAATTGACTTTACACATCAGGCTAGCTTCTAAGTGTCTTCCTGCCTTCCCAGTGTTGGGGTAACAGGCAGGTACTATCACAAGCAGCTAAGACTTTCTTTTGTTGATTTCATTCTCCTGTCATCGTTTGGGTGAAAGTTTCCATCCACCTCTATTTCTTCACTGAGGACTCCAGGCTTATGGGCTGACCTCTTCTGTCGGGGATTGTTCTTCCCCTCCTGGACAGGCAGCGATTGGATGCCAGGCGTGCAAAATGCTTCCCTGTCCCCTGCCCCAGTCTTCCTCTTCTGTGGCTGTGACCTGCTCTGTGAGGGTTGGGGATGGTGTATCACAGACCATGCCAATCCTGGGCACAGTGGTCTGAGAAGGAGCGCACAGGTGGGGAAGACCTTGTAAATCACCTAGTGCCTGCTGCCCAGCACAGCCCAGGGTCCCAAGCTCCTAGCTGCAGGTGCTGTGTCAACCGAGGGGCTGGGAGCTGCAGCTTGCCTGGCCGGCTTGTCAACCTGGCCTGTTAGGGCTTGTCAGGAGGGGCCTCTGCTCTATCGAAGCTGGCAGCTGGGATGTGAATGGGGCTAAAGGTCGGAGAAGGTCTGGGAGGCACTGCCCTGGGGGGAGGAGACTAGGCCAGGGGACAGGCATTGTCTATCACATGCTCGCATGCCTATGAGAGCCCTGCCTGCAGATTTGTCCCTGTGTGTGGAGTTGTGGGTGGCTATGGGTCTGTGTGCATGTGGTGTGAGAGACCAGATGGGTGATTCTCTGGGGGTGGGGTGGGGCCTTTGTTGGTCACCTGTGGTTTGAGACCTAAGGTCTGGGAGGAGGTGCTGAGCAAGCAGAGGAAGGAAGAGTGGGCGGGACTGACCTTGAGCCCTGTCTCTGGCTTCCTGAGCTGCAGGCTCTGCTGTGCTATCAGCTTCCCTCCTTCTGTCCCTGACCCTTGGGCTCCGGGACAGCTCTCCTCCCTTCCCCTGGTTCCTGGTGATTGTGCGGCTCCTGCTCCTCGGCTCTGGACCCTCCTCTCCTGGAGAGCTAGCCTGGGAGCCCATTACTGCCCCTGTCAGGAGTCCAGGCCCTGAAGTCATGTCGGGAGCCCCCTTTGTGTGTGAGGACTACCTCCCTGGTGGCTATGAGAGCTGCTGGCTGGGCCTGAATCTGGAGCTGGGGAACCCTGGAGACACTCCTGATGGAAGGGCCCTGCTGGCAGGGACTGTGTGTGCCTTAGGTTTCCAAGGGCTCTCACCCTGGCCCATGGCACCGCTCCAGGTGTGGTAGTTGAATGGATAACCCAAAAGGTAATGTAGAGGGACCTGGGGGTGGGGTCCATCCCTGGGATGCAGTTCTGGTGTCACAAGAGTGAGGCCTTCTCTTCCTCTGCCCTTGTGCCCTTTGAGTTCATTTCTATTCTTAAAAAATGGGGTTACCCATGGTGGCACACACCTTTCACCCCAGCACACAGGAGGCAGGGGAAGGTAGACCTCTGTGAATTCATGGCCAGCCTGGTCTACAAAGTGGGTTCTAAGCCTGTTAGGGTGCCACACGCTGAGGCCTTGTCTCACAAAAGGAGGGGCAGGGGATGGAGAGATGGCTCAGTGGTTGAGAACGCACACTCTTTAGCAAGACAACTTGAGTTTGATTCCCAGAACCCATGTGGATGGCTTCAGTTCCAGGGTGGCAGATGCCTTCTGCCTCTTAGGGCATCTGTACTCATGTGCACACACACAGAATTTTAAAATAATAACAACAAATATGTATATTTTTAAATGGGAGCCAGGTAAGGTGGTCCACATCTATAATCCCAGTACTTTGAGAGGTGGAGGCAGGAGAATCCAGAGTTCAAAGCCATCCTCAGCTATACAGAGTTTAAGAGCATCCTTGAAACTCTGTCTCCAAATAAAGTAAAATAAGATACTAAGAACTACAACACTGGGCATGTTGGCATGTAGGCCTTTAATCCCAGCTCCCAGGACAGAGGCAGGTGGATCTCTGTGAGCTTGATGCCAGCCTGGTCTACAAGGGGAGTCCGCAACAGTCAGGGTTATTACACAAAAAACCCTGTCTCAACCCATGCCTCCCCCCCCCCCAAAAAAAAAAAAAAAACAAACCAACCCAACTCAACCAACCAGCCAACCAACCAAAAACCAAAGAACCCTCTCTGAGCCAGGAGTGGTTTGTAAATACCTGTACTCTCAACATTCAGGAGGCTGAGGCAGAGGGGTTTCTTTGAGTTCAAGGCCAGCCTGGGCTATATACAGAGTTCTATGCCACCAGGGCCACCTAGTAAGATCCTTACCCCTTCCCTGCAAAAAAAAAAAAACAAAAAAAAAAACACAAAACCATCTCGGATATCTAGTGCTTAGGGAGGAGTCACAGATAGAAGTCCATTTTAGAATTCTGGGGGTCCTTTCTTAGGAATGCAGTCCTGAGCCCCTGAACAGGGACCCTTAGGAAGATAAGTGGGATAGATTTTTGCCAGCTGGTCCACTTAGGGGGCTGGGAGGGGCTGGCCATCGGGTGATTCCGGCAGTGGGGGAGGAAGCCGGCAGGGTGTGGGGGGAGGACACTCTGGGCAGGAAGGCTTGGAATAGAAATCTCAGCAACGCCTGGTATTTCCCAGCCTTGCCCCTCCCCCTTGGGCTCTGGGGCCCACCCCACATTCCTTTCCCAGAGGAAACAGGAGGGAGCTGGCTCCCCAGGCCTAGAAGGTCATTTCAAGCTGTGGCCCACCTTGGAGGCCCTACTGTGTGTACCACACAGGCTCTCTGCTCTTGTTGCCCCTTCTAAGTCTCTGCTGAGGCAGCCTTCTCCTCATCTGCCGGGTTAAAAGGCAGAAAGTGGGCACTTGGGATTCCGGTCTCTTTCAAGGTCTCTGTAGGCCTGGACACACAATGGCACATACCTGTGCCCTCCCCTACAGCCCCCAGATCCCTCCAAGACTCAGGCAGACACACAGCACTGGTCAGCCATGCGAGGCCCACGGGGTGAAAGAATGAAGAATCTCTTTGCTTAAATGTAAGACCTGTGCTGGCAGCAAGATAAAAAGGCAGTTGGGGGCTGGGAGATGGCTCAGCTCGCTGCATAAGTCTGAGGTCTGGGTTCCAACCCTCACAGCCTATGTAGAAACCACGAGGTAGAATGCAAAGATTGATCCTGGAGATTTCCTCTGACATGTAGGGAAGTGACATGTGTGCCCTCGAGAGCACATGCAGGTAAATACTTAAAAAATAAATAAAAGCCCGGCATGGTGGCAGAGTGAGCACATCTCTCTGAATTCAGGGCTATCCTGGCCTATGTCTCAGGTTCCAAGACAGCTGTGGCTTTGTAAAACGGCAGGTAGGCAGCTGGAAGGACTTCAGTGAAGACTGATGAGGGTCAAGGACATCGTTTCCCTCTTCTCTTTACTTTGGGCCCCAGGATCAACATGGCTGAGGTCATCTTGATGGCATGGCTGCTTGGTCTATGAGGGTATGGCTTTTGGGAGGAAGTAATGAGGAGGGGCAGAGCAGGAGTTAGTCAGACCCAGAATTCTTGGTTTTCTAGTTAGGCAGCGGCTGGGAGAAATGTCAACTCAGTTTCACTGTCCCTGGCTGCCCTGCTGTCCCTGACTGGTCCTTTCCTGCTCTCCCTGACTCCCTGAGTCCTGACTCAGCTCATGGCAGCCTCACTCTTCCCGTTGGGCTTCCGCAGGGTGGAGGTGGGGGTCCAGCTCCTGCATGGGCCCCACAAGCAGCAAACAGGAAACAGGAGAACAAAACCCGCTCCCTGGCTGACTCGGTCCCCCCACCGTGGGCCTCCTCCCCCTCTATTCTTCCTTCCCTTCATCCTGCCCACCACTCCCTCGCCTCTACAGTTCTATTCCTTTCTGGGTCTAGTACCTCTCACACAGGCCACCTTCCTGGAGCGTGTTGACAGTGGCTGACCAGCGTTCTCCAAGCAGCCCAGCCCTGTGGTTGTGCCTCCTACATGGGCCCAGGGTTTGTGTCCCTTCTGCGGAATATTTCCTTCTCTGCGCACCACCCTAGTGGTGGTGCGAGTGACAAATGAACTTGGGGTATGAATGACAGTGGAGAATACACACCACCAGGGCCATCACCAGCCTTGCCTTTGCTGGGGAAAAGGATGGGGAGCCAGAAAAGGGGAGTGGGCTGGAAAAGTCCCAGCTCACTCACATGGAGGCGGTAGAGGGAGAGTGGCCAGCCTGGAGCCTCCTCTCAGCCTGGGCTGGCAGTGTGTGCCACCTGAGGAGCACAGACAGTGCCCTGCTGCAAGCAGTGTGCGCCTGTCACCACCTATCACCGTTCTGCTTGCGTGTTAGGTTAAATGGGCATCGCTGTGGGGCATGGGAGGCTCTGGCGCATTTTAAATGGCCTGTGCTGGCATATGCTCCCCACGGCGTAGGGAGGTTTAAAGGGGAGGGTGATATACGCCACGGATGGTATCACACACGCACTGAGGGTCTGTGAGGGGTCTGTGGGGGACAAGTGGCGGGATGCCTGGCCCTATGTGTGAGGCGCGCAGCTAGAACATGTCTCTGCCCGGCGTCTGAAACTAATGGGCCCACAGTGAGATCCCCCGGCTGTGTGAGTCGCCGTGTTTGCATGGTGTCGTCGGTGTGTGCCGTGCCTGAGCTGGGACCGCTGCAAGCCTCTGGCGTGGGGCGGAGGGTGGGCTGGCGCGGCGCTGGGGCCGCCCCGGAGGGGGAGGTGTCTGTCCCAGCGACTCGCCGGCTTGTCCCTGTCCCGCTCCAGCGGGCGCCTTCACCCGGGCGGCGCGGGAGGCGCGGCCCCTCTCCAGCCGTCCTGCCGCCGTCTGCGCGGGCCGGCCGCCCCCTCGGGGCCTCGGGGCCGCGTGCCCGCGGCTCTGGGGGGCGGGCTGGGACCCCTGGGCTCCGGCTGCTGCGCGGGGGTCCGAGGACGCCCCCCGCCCGGCGCCCAGCCGCGGAGCCCCGCACCGCGCGTCCCGCTCCGGAAGCCAGGCCCGTGGCTCGCTGGGGCCGCGACGGTGGCCGCGCTCGGGGGTCCCCGCAGGCCGCGCTGGTGGGCAGCGCCGTGTGGCGCGTGGAGCGCGCGGGCGTCCGGGGCTGGCGCTGGGAGCGCGCCGTCGGCGTGGACTGCAGTGCCCCCGAGCCGCGCTGTCTCTGGCTGCCCTGTCTGAGCCACAGCGACCGCCGCGCGCCGGCTCTGCGTCCGGCCAGGGTGAGCAACAGCTTTGGAGCCGGGCGAGAGCCGGACGTCAGGGGCTGTGGGCAATCGGGTTACCCACTCTCTAGCTGACAGCGTCCGGCATTCCCAGACGGACATCCTTGCAGTTGAGGATGTTGAGAGTCAGGGTGAGGTGGCAGCGTTTGTGTGGGAGCTTTCCCAGCGGTGCCAGATGGAACCTCGGGTCTGAGTAATGGCATCTGTGGGCTCAGCCCTCCTGGTTTACAGGCAATGGAAGGATGGAATGGAGGAGGCTGATGACTGGAGGAGTCGCTGTCATGTCTAGGGATCCTGGAGCGAGGGGGCTGGCAGAGACCCAGTGAGAGCTAGGCATAGGGTTACCAACCCAAGCAGTGGGCGCCACTCCGTTTTCCTGTCTTCTTTCCTATCAGCAGGGACACGGTCACAGAGGCACATAAGGGTTTCCTAGTGGTCAGAGGAAGTTGAGGTGACAGAGAGGCCCCCAGCGGGCAGTAGGTGATTCCCAGGGCGGGTAGTGGCCGGGCTGGGGGCAGTGTTTCTGATGTTCAGGATCTGCCAGGCTGGTAAGGCGTGAGTCACAGTGGGCACCATGCCCAGCTTCAATACTGTGTTCTCTGCAATGACCTCTTTATGCCGGGGTAGGTTGGGGTGTGGGGGGTAAGTACTGATTCTGCCAACCCATCGAGTGCCCACCTCTGCCCCATGTGTTCCCTGGGCCGCAGGCCCTCCTTCAATAAGAGTTGGCGTTTCTGGATGTCTCTTTGTTTTCAGACATGAGGGCAAGAGTGTTTGCAAATAGGTTTCAGCCAGCAGGGTTTCATCAGCAATGCCTGCAGCCCTTCTCTGTCCCATGTCTGTGTGCCTGTGTCACAGAGACAAGACTTAGGGGCGTGGAGTTGTACTTCTTGGCCTTCCTAGTTCTCAATGCTGGATCTCTGTTTCGGTACCTTGTCCCTCTCTCCCCGTCTGGAGGAGAGCTAGACTCAGTGCTGTCCCAGGTCAGAGGGGAGGAGCAGAAGCTTGCATATAAGGTAACTGAAGGATTGAGGCTAGGTCTGGAAGACCTTCCCACAAGGGAGGGAGTCAGCCAGCTCCGACGGGGGCTGTGGAGTCTCCTCTGCTGATAGGGTGTGGTGGCTGTAGCAGGGGCATTACTGACATTCTCAAGAGACTAATTGGAAGGGGTGGGGGACTGGACCTGGAAGGAAAGAACAGAGGAAGTGGAGAGACAGAGATAAGTAAGAAGGGGGGGGGCTGCCGTGCTCTGGGGAGGGGCGATCCTTGCGAGGACGGCATCCCCACTGTCCTGGATTACAGGCAGGTCCCCTCAGGGAGTGGCACCCCCAGGCAGCTGGCAGCTCTAGGCAGGATGTGTGTGTAGGGGGAGGGGAAGGGAACATGTGGGGACCTGTCCCAGTCTCTTCTCATCACTGGGGCAGCTGGTGGCTTAAACCTTAATCCAGGACACCAGCAAAACAATGGGCCCTGCAAACACCCTCAGCTCTGAGCATGGGTGGGAGTGGGAAGGAGGGCAACCCACGAAAAAGGGGGAGCAGGGGCTTCTTGGGGAGAGGCACTGGGGACCTGTGAGATCATTCTTCCAGTCATCAGAAATAGGAAATTGGGAGGGCTGTGTTCAGATCGCAAGGAATTTCCAGGGAACGTTCTCGGGGCTCCTTGGACCCCATGAATGTGGAGCTCATGGAAGAGGCCAGAGTGCAGCTGAGAGGGCATTGCTGGGTTCCTGCTAAGGACAGGGACCAGGAGTAGTCTAGGTCTTGTTTGGGCCCTTCTGGGGATGGAGAGCTCACAACCCCTTATATTTTTTTTTTTCACACTGTGTGGAATGTCTCCTTTTCTGGAGTCTCATTCAGCTGTTTTGTGTCCTCCACCTGGTTCTGTTCTCTGAGACTACAGTCAGCAAACCTATTGCATCTGTCTCACTTTTATTTATTGAGATTCCAGGATCTGCTCTCTGTCCTGAGCCTGCGGGGTGGTGGCCAAGTCTCCTGGCTGTGCACCCTGGCATGCTGTCCCTCTGTTGACTAGGTGAGCAGGGGTGGGCAGCTTCTCAGACTGGCCTCTCAGCACCCCTGTCCCGGCAGGTGTTTGTAAACTTTCTCCACTTAGCAGGAGGGCAGCTTTCCTATACAATGGGAGCTCCTTAGAGCCCAGGTCTGATGGACTTTCACTGTCCATACCAGCCCTGGCCTGCCGTCTCTTCTTCAGGTTCCTGCCAGGGCCAAGGAGGAGCAAGGGGTGGGAGCCCGTTGAAGGAGCTGGTGGGAAGCTTTTGGCTTCCTGAGGGCTTTGGGTCAGAATCAAGTGCTACCTCAGGCTGCCTAAAGGCTGTGGGCCTTGAGGCAGTCTTCTCTGTCCGTCATCTCTTGCCGCCTGCCCAAGATATGGTCCTATACAACCCGCTCTTCCCTTCTTTGAATAGCCTGCCATGTCATCTAGCGGAACCCCAATCGTTCCAGCAGGTTGGACAGAAAGCAGTATCTCCCATCTGCCTTTCTGGTGAACCAGCCTGGCCTTTGGGCTGAGCTTTGCAACCTCAGCAAGTCCCTTTCGTGGCCTGATGTCCAGTTGGGGCTTTTGATCCATGCTCCCAGAGGGTGCATTTGTGTGCTAGGATGTGCAGAACTGTGCCTCTGTGCTGTGCGCATGTGTGTATGCTAAGTTGGTTGTGTGCACCTGTGCCCGCTCCAACGTGCCTGCATAGTGTATTCGTATGGTTCTGTGAGTCTGTGTGCACATTTGCTATTTTTGTTTTTCATCACTAATTTATTTAATTTTGGGTTTTCGAGACAGGATTTCTCTGCATAGCCCTGGCTGTCCTGGAACTCCCTCTGTAGATCAGGCTGGTCTCTACCTCCTAAGCGCCGGGATTAAGCCACCACTGCCCAGTTTATGTGTGCACATTGATATATATGCCTGTGTTTGTGGTATCTTCTGTAAGCATAAGTTGCGTGTTCATGTATGTTAGCGTATGTGTGGGGATGTGTAAGAGTTGTATGCATAACTTCCTGTGTAGAAAAGCTGTGTGGTCAGTGTCTGGCACATAGAGCATGTGTCCTGGCTCAGCTTCCAGGGAGGCAAAGGTGTCATGAGGAGATCGAAGGGAAAATTCCGAAGGATGATGCTTTCTGGCTCTGGGGAGTGAGAGAGGAAGGGTATGGTGAAAGGGTCAGGGCCCAGAAGGCACCTGGGCCTCATGGCTGTGGGTGCTGGCATTCCTGTTGAGTTCCGCTGCCACTGCAGGCGCCTGCTCACTCTTCTGTGCTCCTGCAGCTTCCACTGGGCCCACGCGATGGGTGCTCCTCCGGGCGCCCCCTCCCCTGGCAGGGCCCGAGGACCCTGCTGCTGCGCAAGAATGTCCAGGATGGCTTTGGTTTCACCCTGCGCCACTTCATCGTGTACCCGCCCGAGTCAGCCGTGCACTGCAGCCTGAAGGTATGCCCCGCGTTCGTGCCCGGCCACGCTGTGAGGGAAGCCTAATGGGAGAGGGAGGCTAGTTGGTCTATCCTAGACCCCTGTCAGAAGAATCCCTGCAGGGGCCCAGCCTGCCTCCCTTCTGCTGCAGTCTGAGGAGAGCTGTGCCGGCTAAGCCTAGGGCACTTGCTCCGTGGCTGTGGACACATTCCATACCTTTTCTTGGCTCAGAAAAGGGACTGATCGTCTTGGGGAACCGGACCTCCTGGGGCTCCTTGTTCACTTGCCCACTGATTCTTGATCTGGGTCAGCTCTTCCTGTGCCCAGGCTGAGGAGTCAGAAACCCCAGCTTAGTTTTTGGAAAGAGTCCTGGAGGAGTCCAAGGGCTCCCAGGTCTAAGTCCTGACTCAGTCTGTTTTGCTGTAGACTGGGTCACTATGGGTTCAGAGCCATCCCACCCCTCTGTTACTCAGTTTCTCCCGGAGGCTCCTCTTGCCTTGATCCCTAAGAGTCTCTCCATCCCTAATACAGCTCTTCGAGTCAGAGTCCCAGAACTCCTCAGGCCGGCACAGGATCACCAGCCAAGGGACAGGGTCCCGAAAGCAAAGAGCATAGAGGACTCGTGTCCAGGCAGCATACTGGGCTACTAAGCTCTCTTTCTGCAGATGAGACATATTTCTATTAGAGCCAATGAACCCCTCTTTCTCCTTCTCCCATGTCTGGGATTCTTGTTTAGGGACCTTGACCCCACCTGCCACACAACCCAAAAATTAGGTTTCTTTGTATGTCTCTGCACCTGTGCAGAAGTGTGTGCGCGCGCACGTGTGTGTGCGTGCGCAGGTGTTTGTGTGTGTGTGTGTGTGTCCATGTCTGTCATGTGCTTTGTGGCTTTCACAGGCGTATGAATCTTTGATCTCAGGATCATCACTGTCATTGGCTGTGGCTGTGCCTAAGCATGGAAGTGTGGCATCATGACTGAGGATGCCAGCGAGCCTCTTCCCTCCTGACAGCCCTGGTCCTTCCTTTCCTTCTTTCTAGTTCCTGCCACCTTCTCTCAGGACACTGTGGAGGAATGAAGTGACAGGGGCTGTGGTCTAGCATGGCAGACTCTTCATCTCATGGGTCACTGGCCAACTCTGGGCAAGACAAGCCAGGGTTGCTTTCTCCCTTTCTAGCACCTGCCCCAGTCTGGGAGAAGCTCCTGTCCTAAGGCAGGAGAAGGTTAGAGTTCTCTGCCTGGGAGCCTGCGGTGAGCTTAACCGTCCAAATGCATCTGTCTGTCCCTGCCACCCGCTGTCCGTGCTGTCAGCTCACATTAGTGGGCATGCACCTCCCACGGGAAACGGCAGAGGGCCAGGTTTCAACATCACTCAGCAACCTCCCTGGCCCACCCTGGCTGGGCTGGACTGCCAGTGAGTCCTGAGTTTGGGCTCAGGTTCTACTGCTGAGTGTCTGGATAAGATGACCCTGAAGGTCTGGTCAACTCTGAAACGCCGCAACACCTTCTGGCTCAGCCTGTCTCTGCCCTTCTTAGGGTTCTTCTCCAAAGCCAGGACCCCCTCCCCTCCCCAGGATCCCTGGACCTCCTAGCAGCTCTTCCTCACCCCTGTAACTAGCTGCTAGAATCCTGCCCCTTGCTCGACACCCAGCTCTGCTTATCAAAGAACCTTTCCTGGCCCCCTCTTTCCTGGCCCCTTGTCTTTCCTTTTAGACCAGAATGCTTTTAGTCTGACTTGTGTCGCCTGCTGTTGTCAGCTCAGCACATCCAGCCCTAAGTGTGCATGTGCGCCCTCCCCCGCTCTAATCGGGCCTCCCAGCCCATTCTCTGAGAGATAGCCCTGTTTACACTTGTCAGGCTGCTTATCTTTGTCTGCCGGGGTCCTCGTGGGTGTTGAGGACCTCCTTCCTTGGCCTGCACGCTCTCTAGGGGATGGGGCCATGGATTTTTGGTGGACTGGATGTTCTTGGAAACCTGGGATGCTAGCGTGTGGGATCAGCAGGTCTACAATAGACAGGGTGTGACAGGGACTCCTCGGACAGCTCTCCCATCTCTCTGCTGTTGGCTACTTGGGAAGAGATAAGGGTCTGGGGTGGGGTTGGGGGACTCAGCAGGGCTGTCCAGGTGCAGCGTGCTGCTGATGCTGCTGAGCGCTGAACAGTTGCCACACCCATTTCTCCTTTCTCTGCAGGAGGAAGAGAATGGAGGCCGAGGCCGAGGAGGAGGTAAGGGGGTGGAGCAGGGGCTGGGCTGGGCTGGGCTTTAGTTTCTCTCCTGCACCCCAGTGGGCCCCACCCTTTTCTTGTCCCTGTCTAGCCTTTCTCCTTTATCTGTTCCTGGCTAGCTAGCTCCAGGCATCTCCTCTTCATTCTCTATTTCTCCCTCCACATTTTCCCCTTGCCTTCCCATGGGCCTGCCCCTCCCACAGCCATCTGATACTGAGTCCTCTGAGTGACAGATCCCCATCTGGTCCCACCATCTCTCTACTTTCTCTCAGAACAAAGTGTAGGTTAAGGCTGCAGGGCCTGTGGATCAGGGTTGGTGTGTACTGAGCATGACTCACCTTATGGCTAGAGTCAGTGAAGCCCTGATAGGAATAGTGGGACCCTAAGGCCTGTCTTTAAAATGCGAGCCTAAGTCACCTTATTGTCTCCTCTGCTGGCTCTCAGGCTCCCCAGACAGGCAGCTTTCCTGCCCTGCCCCAGTCTGTGGGCAGCCTTGGGGACATGGTCCTCCTGAGTTCTCATGCCATGAAAGGAGGAGCCCACTATCCTAGCACAGGTTCCAGTAGGGGAGTCTTATTGGCAACTGATGGAGTTAGTATCCATCCTGTGTCCATCCCAGAATTCTCAGGCTTCTGCCTGGAGTCCTTGACCCAGGAGAAGGAAGACGGGTGGGAGACATAAGTGTTCTGGGTGTCTCTCTGGCCCTGTGAGATCTCTCCGTATATGTGAGGTCTCCCCAGCTTGCATCTTCAGGACTTGATAAGTGCAATTTTGTAAGAAAATGTTTTATGTTTGATTGTGTCTGAGTATATGAATATATGTGCGTTGTGTGTGTACCAGAGGCCGGAGTGTGTTGGAAGAAGGTGTCAGATCCCCTGGAACGAGAGTTACAGGCAGTTGTGAGCTGCCACACGGATCCTGGGAACCAAACCCAGGCCCTGTGCAGGAGAAGCCAGTGCTCCTAACCTCTGGTCCATCTCTCCAGCCCAGACAGGGGCCTCTTTTAAACCTTGTTTGTGTGTGCTAGGGCTAATGCCATACTGTGCCTGTGCCATGTGAAGTGTGTAGCAGTCAGAGGACGCCTTGGTGGGAGTTAGCTCTCTCCTTTCACCTTTATGTGGGTTTCAGGGATTGAACTGAGACCATCAGGCTTCCATGAAAGCGCCTTTTCTCATTGAACCAGCTTGTCATCCCTGTAGGGACCTCTTTTGTAGGGGACCCTGTTGTTTGTCTTGTGACTTGTGTGTTACATCTGCTTGACCACGAACTCCCGAAGGGCAAGAGCTGTGTGTGTCCACTCACACTGCATAGGACAGGGACTCAGCTCATGGCTCTGGGCAGCTCTCTCTGTGTCCCCGGTGGAGTCCTTCTCCTGGTGTGGTCCCTTGCCTGGCTGTGGGCACAGGTCCTGTGAATGTGTGGGTCATTGCACGCTTGTGCCTGTGTGTGATCATCCTGAGCGTGTGTCCCCTGTATGTGTAGCTGTGCATGGGTGTGATCCCCCCAGCTAACCTGGCTGATGCCCACCAGGACCCTCCCCCCGGCACCGCCTGGAGCCCATGGACACCATCTTTGTGAAGAATGTGAAGGATGGTGGCCCGGCCCATAGGGCGGGGCTCCGAACAGGTAAGCCTGCAGGTGACCTGTTTAACCCTCCTCTGGGGCCCCCATTCCTTTTAACTGGGTTGGGGTTCTTGAACCCAGATGCTGGGGAAGTTCTTCTCCTCTCGCTGTCATTCATGCTTGCTGCAGGGGACACGCTACCCCATGCTTCGGCCTCTCACACGTGACCCCACCCCTTGCCTCTAGGAGACCGGCTGGTGAAGGTGAATGGGGAGAGCGTCATCGGGAAGTCCTACTCCCAGGTCATAGGCCTGATCCAGAACAGGTGAGTACCTGCCCTTCCTCCTTCCAAGGCAACATGTGGGCTCCCCTCTCTCCAGCCTGGGGGATCCCTCTCCCCAGGCCTGTCGCCTCTGTTGACCCTCTCCCTTCTCTGCAGTGATGACACCCTGGAACTTTCCATCATGCCCAAGGATGAGGACATCCTCCAGCTGGTGAGTCCTTCGGTCTGCAGGGAGGGCCCCGGGCCCAACTTGGTCTTCTGGGCCCCTGTGGGAGAAAAGAGGAGGAAGTAGCCTGACATTGCTCAACCGGGGCTTCCAGGCCCATCCCTGGGCTGGGGCTGCTTGTTGCTTCATTCAAGCTGCTGTGTGTGAGGAGGAGAGGAGGTGCTGGTCTTGGCAGGCAGGATTCCTGCCAGGGTATCTGAAAAGAGGGTGGCCCAGCGAGCCCTGCCAGCCTGGCATGTTCTTGTCTGCTCCTGTGAGAGATACCTGCCCCCCAACCCCCACTGAGCCTGGGGGAACATGGCTCTTGTTGCAGGTGTGTCCATGCGTGCACACACCAAACACTACCCTTCAACGCATCCCACGGTCATGGGTAGCATTTAGTACATATCAGGACACCCGAGCATGCACAGCACTGTACGGCTGAGCTCCATAGCAGACACACAGTGTTGCAGGCCTAGGTTCGCAGACCCTCTCCCCATCTCTGTGTCACCACGGTCCGTTCTCTGGCAAGACCTCACAGCAGTGTCAACTGCACCTCTGCCTCATAGCACGAATGCTGCACACATCTGGATTCTGTGCAGTTGTGACAGAAACACACAGTGCCGTGTTATCGCATGCAGTGCTGCCCGCAAATGTCGCCGCAGCGTGCTCTGGCCCCTCTCGGGCATCCAGGCTTTGTGATATCACAGGATCCCACGTTCATACACAAGATATAAATTCGTTACACATGGCTCCCAGTGTCTCTGCACACCCAGAGCATAAAACCCTTTGAGAGGGTGTGCCGTGTGAAGCAAGCCCAGAGCCCTGTGTCTGGAGCCTCGAATGCTCCCCTTTGCCTAGTGCCCTCCCTGTTCTTGGTCTCATGGATCCTATCCAGATGCCAGCTTGCTTGCCCTTAGGTCGCTGCCCCTCAGAGGATGGCTGAGGGCCAAGCCCAGAGGCCCAGAGCTGCCATGCTGGCTTTGGTTGTGTCTGTGTCACTGTAATGACAGGGCCACACTTGGCTTGGTGCCTCCCTGGGAATCTCCATTCCTGACCTCAAATGTCCCCTTGCTCTTCCTGGAGATGAAGAGGAAAGAACGGAGGCTCAGAGAGGTGGATGGCTCACCCCAGGCCTTAAAGAGCTGGCCTGCACACCAGACTTGGGTCCTTGCCAGTCGTGAGAGAGTAAAGGGCATGACCCTGGGGCGCCCTGGCTCAGTCCAGCTCTCAGGGGCAAGGGATAGCAAGGGCAGCAGCCTTGAACTCTGCCAGACCTAGACCTAAGTGGGCTGGCAGGCCCAGATGTCAACATCTGGGAGCTTCCACCACCCAGCCATCTCCAGTCAGCCGGAGGGTGGGGCGCAGGCATTCCTGTGGTTGGGAGCCAAGGCTGGAGGCCAATCGGGCGGCGGCAGCTGCTGACGCCACACCGACGCGGCAAGTCCCCTCCACACCCATCCTCCCTCCTCCTACCGCCAGGCAGCCGAAAGAGAGCCGGGTGGGGGAGAGGGGGAGCTTCAAGGAGGGCTGACTGAGGGGACTGAGGGACCCAAACCAGTGGGCCAGGGGCTGTGGTGAGAGGCAGCAGGGGGGCAGGAACGGGCTGGCGGGATGCTGCCTCCGCCACCATGATGCTGAGAGCCCCAGGAGCCGGCAGGATGGCAGGACCGAGAGGTATGTGTTGCTGGCCCAGTATGCTAGGCTGGAGGGGCCCCGAGTGTGCGGGGGTGTGGTTAGCTGGTCCTTGTCACATGATATTTGTGTTGGGAGCGGAGGGGTAGTTATTTGTGTATCTCATTGTGTGTGCTGTCTGTGTGTGTCTCTCTCAGGGTGTGTATCTTTCTTGCTGTTTCTCTGTGATGTGGTGTAGGACGTGTGTATGTCTGGGCTCACCCTCCCACCCTTCGCTGAGACAGGCCCCCTCAGCTCACCCGGTGCTGGGCTGGGCCAGGGCCACAAGGCTGCTGTCCCTGGGGGCTGCCTCCTTTTTTGGCTGAGCCTGGGCGCCAACCCTGTCACTCCTCAGCAATGCAGCGTCAGCTTCGGGAGCCAGTGCCAAATTCCTGGCCTAGGGGTGGCTGAAGGTGGCCCAAGGCTCCTTAGCCTGTCGAGCCCCTCCTCTGAGCTGGCTTCCGGAGAGCAAGAAGTGGCCATCCCAAGGCCCAGGCCCTGGGCCGTGACTCACACCTCCTCATGCTGAAGGGACTGTGGGCTCTTCCAGCCTCCGCCCACCCTCAGACCACCCCTCCCTGGGCACACCCCTTAGCCAGCTTTCTACTGTCTTCTACCACCTTGACAGATTTCTCCTCTGTATTCCAGGGGCTGTGGGCATCGTTGGGCATAAAGAAACAGTAGGAACCAGCGGACAGGATGGGGGAGGACCCAAGCACACAGATGTTGGAATGTTTGTGGCTAAAGGCTGTCCTTGTTTTAAAAGTCTCAGAAAAATCTGACTATTTTTGAGAGCGAGAGAGCAACAGAGACAGAGAGACTGAGAGATTCTGATTTCTTTGTCCTCCCCTGGACTCTTTGTGGAGCACACCTTCATCCACTCAGGACACCCCTACTTAATCATCTCCCTTCCATTCCCTTCTGACGACCTTGCATCCTAGGGCTGTCTCATGCCTGTCCTCTAAATACAATCTGGTCATACTTTTATGCCTCTGTGTTTCTGGCCAGGCCTACTCCCAGGATGCCTACCTGAAGGGCAACGAGCCGTATTCTGGAGAGGCCCGAAGCATCCCAGAACCACCTCCACTCTGCTACCCACGGAAGACCTATGCCCCGCCAACCCGGGCCCCTGCCTGGGCCACTATGGTGCCTGAGCCCATTGCAGCACTACCCACGGAGTCCCGGAGTCCTGCTGCCTGGAGTGACCCAGGGTCCCGTGTCCCATCTGCCACCCGTGCCCACCTGGACAACTCTTCGTTGGGGATGAGCCAGCCCCGCCCAAGCCCTGGTGCCTTTCCCCACCTCCCTTCAGAGTCCCGGACGCCCCGTGCCTTCCCAGAGCCTGGCAGCCGGGTGCTTCCCAGCAGACTGGAGTGCCAGCAGGCTCTGTCACACTGGATGTCAAATCAGATACCCCGCAGGGCGGGGGAGAGACGGTGCCCCGCCATGCCACCTCGGGCCCGCAGTGCCTCCCAGGACCGGTTGGAGGATGTGAATACCCACCACCCATGGCCCTGCTCCACCTCCCAGGATGCCTTGAGCCAGCTGGGCCAGGAGGGTTGGCACCGAGCTCGCTCAGATGACTACCTGAGCAGGGCTACCCGCTCTGCCGAAGCACTGGGGCCAGGAGCACTGGTGTCACCTCGCCTTGAACGCTGTGGTTGGGCTCCCCAGCGTTCATCTGCCCGCACCTCTGTTTGCCCTTCTCGGGACCTGCCAGGGTCCCAGGCCCCTCCCCCATCTGGCCTGCAGGGCCTGGATGACATCGGGTACATTGGGTATCGGAGCTATAGCCCATCATTCCAGCGCCGAACTGGCCTCCTGCACGCGCCCTCCTTCCGGGACTCACCTTTTGGGGGACTTCCCACCTTCATCTTGGCACAGTCTCCTGCATCGTTCCCACCCGAGGCCTCCGAACCACCTAGGGTCGTCCGGCCAGATCCTAGCACTCGAGCCCCAGAGCCTCCTGCAGAGGATCACCGTGACGAGGTGGTCCTGAGGCAGAAGCCTCCGACGGGTCGCAAGGTCCAGCTAACCCCTGCAAGGCAGATGAACCTTGGATTTGGTGATGAGTCCCCAGAACCAGAGGCCAGAGGGGAACGCCCAGGCAGGAAGGTGGCTCCTTTGGCCACTCCGGAAGACTCTCTGGCTTCTATCCCCTTCATTGGTGAGCGGGCTTACAAGCAGCTAAAGATCCCAGTCTCTGTCCTTCTGGGTCCCATCTACCCATCTACTGTGCCCTAGACTCTGGGCTGTGTGCCAACAGCATCACCTGGGTTCTCTATCTGTTCATCTGTTTGTCCATTCTTCAGCCATTCTTTCTTTCATCCTATCTCCCATTTATCTATTCTTCTGGCCATCTTTCCATCCAGTTTTTCTTTCCTTCCTCCCTCCTTCCTTCATCCATCCTTCTTCCCTTTTTTCCTTCCTTTGTTCATTCAGTCATTTGTTCCATTTATTCATTCATTCTTAACTCTTCTCTTTCCTTCCTTCCTCCTATTCTATCTTCCACCCTTTCTTTGTGTCTTTCATTCTTTGTTTTTTGTTTCCATCTATTTTTTTCCCATCCTACCCTCCTCCACAGATGTTTGCATCAGGTGCTGTGCTGGGCTTCAGGCTTACCTGAGGGATGGATGGTCAGACAGAAAGTGCATGGGACAGCCTCTGTGGATGAGGACAGGCTCTGTGGCCTACATGGGTGTGGTCGGCACTGGGAAAATTTTGGAAAAACAACATTTGGCTAAAAAGAATTCGAAGTAGTCTGAGGAAGAATGTTCAAAGAGAAAAGATGGGAATACGCAGAGCCTGTGGTGGGAGAGGCAGAATGCTCTTCCAGGCCCTTGGTCCTTTTCTGTCCAAGACCAAGCTTGGACTTCACCCTAGGAACAGAGGAGGCTGTGATGGCTGCCTGTAAAGGGGGGCAGGCAAGACGGCAGAGAGGTGAGGGTGCTCCCAGCTTGCTGGCTTGTCCAGAGGATGGTGCCTCACCTCCATATCGAGGATGGGACTGCAAAACGAACAAGGAAAAATGTTAGCATTTTGAGGAAGCAAGCTAGGCTGGGCTGGGTCTAGGGGCTGTGGAGAAAGCCTAGAGTACAAGATTATGGTATTGGGCCTAAGATCCGGGAGCATCCTGGGAACTAGGAAGAAGCTTAGGCAGGGTGGTGCGATGCCATTAATAGCCTGTGTTGGAGGTCTAGCCCTGTTTCAGGAAATCCCAGCTCAGCCTCTGTCAGGTGCTTCCCCATCTAAGATGAAGACAGTGAGGTGCTTGTCTCAGAAGCCGCCAACCTGATAGAATAGGAGGCCTCTCCAAGGGGGGTGGCTTGGTCCCACTCCTCAGTGTCCATGATGCATCGGGAGGCTCAGCTCCTGCTAAGAGGAGATACTCCCTGACCACTGTCTAAGGGCTCGTGGGCCTGTTGCCAGAAATGCCCTAGTGAGGGTTTGCTGTCTGTGCGCCCAAACCCTGTTTAGACCGGGATGTCCAGACAGCATGACCTGTGTTCTTCACACCTTCATTTCTCTGCTGGCAGACGAACCCACCAGCCCCAGCATTGACCTCCAAGCCAAGCATGTCCCTGCCTCCGCAGTGGTCTCCAGTGCCATGAACTCAGCCCCTGTCCTGGGCACAAGCCCATCCTCACCAACCTTCACCTTTGCCCTCAGCCGCCATTACTCCCAGGATTGCAGTGAGTATCTCTATCCTGTGTCTCCCCCTCCTCTGCTGCCCAGTCCCTGTGTATCTTTGGCCCAATGTCTGTTTGCTTCCAAATGTTTTTTGCTTGTTCTGGGGTCCCATGGGAGGGCCCGCTCCTGACCAGAAGGGAGGGCTCCTAGTTTAACTCCCAACCTGCTTGCTCTTTGCTAACCCTGCGGCCTCATGTGGGCACCTTCTCAGGCAGCATCAAGGCAGGCCGCCGTTCCTCCTACCTGCTGGCCATCACCACGGAGCGCTCCAAGTCCTGTGATGATGGGCTCAACACCTTCCGGGATGAGGGCCGAGTGCTCCGGTGAGGCCCTGTCTGGACTGGGGCGGGGTGGTTTCTGTTCTCCTAGGCTGGGCCATGGGTCTGGGTGGGTGATGAGAATCTAACCTTCAGTCCTTGCTCCCCAGGCGCCTTCCCAACCGTGTGCCCAGCCTTCGAATGCTGCGGAGCTTCTTCACCGATGGGGTAAGCTAGCAAAAGCATGTGCGTTCGTGTGTGTGTGTGTGTGTGTGTGTGTGTGTGTGTGTGTGTGTGTGTGAATCTGGAAAGTCCCAAATCACGGAACAGTCTCTCTCTCTCCCTCTCCCCCCTCTATCCCCCCAATGCTGGGAATGGAACCAAGGGCTCAAGTGTGGTAGGCACAAACTCTAGCTCTGGGCAGTATCTCCAACTCTTTTTGTTGTTATTGTTTCTTTTGACACAGGGTCATACTATGTAGCCCTGACTGACCTTACTCTGTAGACCAGGTTGGCTTTGAACTCAGAGATCTGCAAGCTTCTGCCTCCCGGTGCTGGGATTAAAGGCATGTGTCATTTCACCTTGCTTCCAGCTCTAAATTTCCTCTTGGAGCTGGACCTATAGGTGCTTTTTGCCCTCACAGTATGGGTCTTTCCAGATTCTTTTTCTTAATTTAGTTTTGGATTTATTTATTTCATTTCATTTCATATGTATGAGTGTCGTGTGTCCGTCCCCCCCCCCCCCCCGAAACAGGGTTTCTGTGTGTAGCTGCTCTGGACTCACTTTGTAGACCAGCTGGCCTCAAACTCACAGAGATCCACTTGATTCTCTAATCCCTAAGTGCTGGGATTACTGGTGTGGGCCTCCGCACCCAGCTGTGTATGAGTGTTTTGCCTGTACATATGTGTGTGCACTGTGCTCATGCATACTGCTGTGGAGGTCAGGAAAAGGCGTTGGATCCCCTGGGCCTGGAGTCACAGATCCCCTGGGATCTGTCCCATGGGTGCTGGGAACTGAACCTGGGTCCTCCACAAGAGCAGCCAGTGCTCTTAACCCCTGAGCCATCTTTCTGGCCCTTGGTTCCTTAGGACAAGGTCTAGATAGACCTTGAAGACAGGGTTTAACCCAGGCTGGCCTCAAACTTGAGATCTTCAGGCTTCAGCCTCCAAGTGCTGGAAGCACTGTGTGGCTACTGTCATCGGGCCCTCTGAGGTTTGCTCTGAAGCCTCACCCCCATGCCTGTTGTTTCTGACTCCTTTTGGTAGTTTATGCACTTTCCTCACGTGCATGAGTCTTTTGTTAGCTTAGCACCTTTAAGACAGGGCCACCTGGCTCCCCTTTATCACTTCCTCAGCTTACTGAAGTCTCCTGGATGTGCCAGCTCTGAGGCTGGATTCCTGTTGACACCATCACTTCCTGTTTAACTCCTGGTGGGCCTGATACCTGCCTCATCACTTCTTGTTTTTTGTTGATATTTCCACTTCCCCTGTTTACTTAACTCCTTATTGCCACAGTTGCTTCCCCTGTTTCCTCATTTCTCCGGAGGCTCTAAAGCTGAAGGAAGGCCCGGATTGGCTTTTCCAGCGTGGTGAGGCACAAGTTCTTCTGGCAGGTCGAGCTTTCCTCCTTTCTGGCTTCTTCGTGAGGTCTCATGACCTCAACACAAACAGTCCAGAGAGGACAAGCAAGGCCCATGAGGTCACACAGTACAGCACAGACGTGCGACAGGCCCGTGTGGCTGCCAGCGGTCCATGGGGTTCCTGAGATGCTGGTATTATGGGAGCCCCCCTAAACTGCCTCATGTTTTCTCCCGACAGTCTCTAGATAGCTGGGGCACGTCTGAAGATGCCGATGCCCCCTCTAAGCGACACTCCACCTCCGACCTCTCAGATGCAGCCTTCAGTGACATCAAGAGAGAAGGCTGGTTGTCTTATAAGCAGATCCTCACCAAGAAGGGGAAGGTAAGGTGGCCTGAGGAAGGCGGCTGAGCTGAACACAGGCTCTGGGAGAACTTTCCAGGTCCTCCTATACCTGCCCTGAAGCCTCTGGAGCCAACGGAAAAAAACCCACCTTAGGCCATAGCCTGAGGAATCAAGGTTAGCTGCCAGGAAGAGCTTCTGGGGGGAGGGTATTTACTGAACCCCGAAAAGGAGGTTAATGGAGAGGTGCTCCTGCTTTGGGAGGACACAGCAAGCTATGTTTGGAATCCTGACCAAACCATTCTTCAGTGACCCTGAGTGACCGCAGGGGCTTATGGTAAAGGAGCAAGGCCTAGGTGATGCTGAGGCCCAAGAAGGAAGTGGAGGCCAGTTCTCTCAGAGCCCTGTGAGGTCCTCAGGGCGCAGGCTTAGCTTAAAGGCAGCTGAAACCCTTGGGGCTTTTAGAGCTAGAGCTTTCAAGTACTCATGTGGCTTCCTGGGGTGATTTAGTGAGAGATGCCCTGGAGGAAGGAGACCATTTAAAGCCACTACAGGACCCAGGTGAGAGACAAGTGTCTGCTTGAGTGTGTAAGGAGGGGGCAGGAAGGGAAAAACAGGATTCAGAAGAGAAGGTGGGGCTCTGATTTTCAGACATGAGCTTGAGTCCCAGGCTTAGAGTCCTGGGCTGGAGAGAGAGAGAAAAAGGAGGCAGGGTAGTTCAGAAAAACCAAGCCTTGATTCTTTTGTTTTGTTTTTGTTGTTTTTTTTCAAGACAGGGTTTCTCTGTGTAGCCTTGGCTGCCCTGCTTTGTTGACCAGGCTGGCCTTGAACTCACAGGGATCCTCCTGCATCTGCCTCCCTGAGTGCTGGGATTACAGGTGTGTGCCACTGTGCCCGGCTATGGCCTTGATTCTTGATGGCATGGCTTGTTTCTCTAGGGTTCCATCCCTAGTGCCTGTGACTCAGTGTGAACAAGGAGAGCTGACTAATGTTTTTTCCTAATCTGCTGCTAAGTATTTTAAAAGACATGGTCTGAACATAGTATGTACCATACCAGGTTGTGTGAGACTAGTCTGTAATCCAAGCTTTTGGGGAGGCTGGAGACAGGAGGATGAACAGGCTACACAGTGAGTTCAAGGCCAGCCTTGTCAACTTACTAAAATAAACTGTGGAACAAGGACTGGGGATGCAGACTCTTGGCCTAGCATGTTTGCCTAGCAGGCATGAGGGCACAGTTTCAAGTCCCAGCCATGCCACACACACGCACGTGCACACATGAGAAAAAAAAAATAGTGGTTTTTTTTGGGGGGCTGTGCCTAACGAACTCTTGCCTGACTTATGGAAGGGCCTGGGTTTCATTCTTAGCATTGCAGAAAGATAGGGGGAAAGTGAGGCTGGGGTCCCACAGAGCTTGGCACTTGGGGGCTGAGTTTCTTCCGCCTCACTGCCATGACACGCGTCCCTCAGTGTCTCTGGGGGGATGGCTCCAGAAGCCTCCTGGGTACCAGACATTCCCGGACACTCAGGTCCCTTACATAAAGCAGATCAGTATCTCTGTGTGGCTTACACAATCCTCCCATGCACTGTATGTCATGTCTAGATGACTTATGTTGCCTCATGCTATGTAATGCTGTGTAAATAGTTGTTACATTTATGGAATGAGGAAGGGAAAAACATCTGGACCCTCGGTACAGATGCAGGGCTCTCTCCTGAGTGCTTCTGACCCATGTTTGGTTAAATTCATGGTTACGGAGCCTGTACCTCTAGGGGTGGTGCCTGGAAAGAATGAACTTTGGAATAGTGAGACTTTGAATTCCTGCACAGCCACACATGCCTATGGCTTCAGGAGCACACTGAAATCTCCTGAGCTATAAGAGGGCTCGAGGGGTGAAGTGTAGGTTCTGTAGGCCGGAGAGCACTGGAGTTCATGGACACGAAGCCTCCTGCTCCTGAGGGCCTGTTGAGCTTCTAGGGACTTAGGCGAGGGAGGCAGCTTGCCCGGTCCTATTCCTGGGGTTGATGACCCCAGAGAAAGTGCTGCTCCTCAATGGCATGTGCCCGCTGTCAGCACCGGGCTTCAGAGGCTCAGCAGGGTGGGCTTAGGATGTCCCGAAGACATGAAGCCTGTAGGGGTCCGTGGGAGGGAGTATTCTGGGGGAGATCCCCTCACTAAGGGCTGGAGGGAGGCGCAGAGGAGTGTGCCAGGAGCCAGGTTGCCCAGGCAGGTAGGAGAAGGTGAAGTGGGAGTCTTGGTACCCAGGGAACCTTTCTGCCCTGGGATACTGGGTAGAACGGGGAGCTGTGTGACAGGAGAGTGCCGTGTCTTTGCCGGAAGGAGTTCATGTCACTGCTATTGTCTACGTGACCAAGGCCCTGGGATGGGACCAGGAGCCGCTTATAAGAACTTCCCGGGAAAAGGTTGGCTGTCACCGTATCCTTCAGGTGTGCACGAGCACCTGTGTGGCCTCAGGGAGAAGGAGGCGACAAGGACTCGGCAGATGTGCTCTCTCCTTTTTTTTTTTTTTTTTTTTTTTTTTAATAATTTATTTAATTTTACTTTCTGTGCATTGGTATGAAGGTGTCAGAATCCATAGAACTGGAGTTATAGACAGTTGTAAACTGCCATGTGGGTGCTGGGAATTGAACCCGGGACCTTTGGAAGAGCAGCTAGTGCTCTTAACCACTGAGCCATCTCTCCAGCCCCCTCCTCTTTTTGAGGACATGGTTTCTCTCTGGGTTGCCTTGGCTGTCTCTGTGTGTACCAGGCTGGTCTTGAACTCAGAAATCTGCCCGCTTCCACCTTCTGAGTGCTGGGATTACAGGCGTGTTTCACCAATCAATCCCAGCTGAGAGATTATTTTTTTAAGGACAGGCTTTCACTATGCAGCTCCAGCTGGCTATGAATTTGCAATCCTCCTGCCTCAGCATTTGGATGCTGAGATTATAGGAACACCCCCTCCGGAGGGGGTGTTCCAAGAGCTAGAGTTTTATTTTGTTTTTCCAAGAAGGGGTTTTTCTGTGTAGCCCTGGCTGTCCTGAAACTCACTCTGTAGACCAGGCTGGCCTTGAACTCAGAGATCTGCCTGTCTCTGCCCCCTTGTGCTGGGATTAAAGGTGTTCGACACAACAGAGTCTTGACAGGAAGTGGGAACTGGGAAGGTACGGCTGGCCAGAAAACTAAAAAGACCCAGGAAGATGGCAGTCACTCCAGGCAGGGTGGACCAGGAGGGCAGGACCAGGACCAGGTGGCTGTGTGAGGTATACAAGCAGAGCCTGGTGTAGACAGCATCCTCTAAGCCCATGGTGGAGAACTGTCTTGGTGACGTGTCTCCAGGGAGCCTGGCTCCACTTTCAGTGTTTTCTGGGCAGGGATAAGGCACTGGCTCCTTGGCCCACTGACCAGTTCTGAAGTAGAAGGGCTCCACTCTCTTGCTGGCCAAAATCCAATGTCACTTGTTTACCTGGTGCCTTGCCTGAGAAAGGAAAGAAGTGTCCTGAAGTCAGCCTTCGACCCCAGCTCTGGGTGGGGTCCTGCTTTGTGGCCTCCTCTCATGTACCCCAGCAGTCCCAGCCTCCCTCTCACATCCTCGGCCTCCTCCAGAGGATGGGCACGTGCATGTGGTACTCCCTACGCCAGAGCCGGCTCTTTGAGGGACATGCCCATGGCAGCTTGCTGCTTATCTCTCATTGTTGATGATTATTAATATTTAATATTGACTCATCTTTTTAAAAATTATTTAATTTTATGTGCCTTAGTGTGAAGGTGTCAGATCCCTTGTAATTGGGGTTATAGACAGTTGTGAGCTGCCATGTGGGTGCTGGGAATTGAACCCAGGTTCTTTGGAAGAGCAGACAGTGCTCTTAACCACTGAGCCATCTCTCCAGCCCCTTGATTTATCTTTCAGTTAAGCATCGGTTATTCCTAAACCAGCTGTATACCCAAATCACCACACAGAGACTAGGATTTATTTAATTAACCTAGAGCACGATGCTGGGCAACAGTTACTCCATCCTATACCTCCAAGCCCGCATAGCTTCTTCCTATTCAGATTTCTCACATTATACTTGCTTTTTAGTCATATCTTAGGTCCAGTTCATTTCTCCTGATGCTTCCTGGTCTTCTCCTCTGGGATCTCTCCTCCCACCTGCTTCTTTCTCCTCTGCTCCAAACCAGGACCTGATTCTCTCCATTGCTCAGCATTGTGGCTGATTGTTTTATTGACAGTACAGAGAACAAATGGCAGCATGTTTACACAACCTTGAGACAGGTGATGCTTAGAATAAGCATCACAATGCAATGTCTGGATTGAAACCAGGTAGTGGGGTAGAGAAATCAGCATTTGAATGGACAAGGGTATACATATATATTCCACAAGAACATTATACCAACATCTCCTTCAGTAATTAGCAGGGACATTGATGCCAGGAAAAAACTTGACTTACTCAAGGTTATCCAGCTCTGTTAGTCTCAGAGGGGCCTTCGGGGCCACCTCATGCTGACAGCCATTCTCCTGAAGCAGGTGTCCAACCAATTACATTAGCGTCAGGCCTGTCCAGTCGGCACTGTCTTGGCCCAGCAGCTCTGTGATGGTATGCTAGGCTCATCGCTTGGACTCTACCCAAGTACAGCCAGGTGTGATGGTGCACGCCTTTAATCCCAGCACTGGGGAAGCAGAGGCAGGTGGTGGATCTCTGAGTTTGAGGGCCAGCCTGGTCTACAGAGTGAGTTTTGGGATAGATAGGGCTAGGAGCTGGGAATATAGCTCAGTGTCGAAGACTTACCTGACATGGACAGGCCCTGGGTCAATCTCTAAAACAACTCAAGGAAAAGAGAGAGAGAGAAGAAAAAGAGGAGAGGGATGACTAAATGGCTCAGCAGGCAAGGGTGCTTGCTGCCAAGCCTGTTGACCTGAGCTCGATCCCGGGGACCCACGTGGTGGGGTAGGAAACTCATTCCTTCGAATTGTCCTTTGACTTTCACTGACATGCCACGGCACACCCACATTTCCCCATGCATAAAAATAAATAAATAAGGGGTGGGAGGAGACAGGCCACAGGGGAAGAAACAGCTAGTGCCCAGGCCCTAAGAAAGGAAGGCTGTGGCAGTCACTGGCAGGCAAAAGCCTGGTGGCTTGACAAGACAGAGGAAGCAGGGAGGTGCTTTTGGAGAGGGCCAGCATGGGACCTCAGGACCTTCTGTTTGGTTCAAGGGGCCAACCAAAGGAGAGGTAAGTTCTTCTACTTGACTGTGGGGCTGCTGCCTAGAGGGCCAAAGTGAAGGGGGCTGGGAAGGTCGGTGCTGCTGCCAGGTGAGAAGGTCAGTAAGTGGGCAGGACAGCGGCACCCAGGTCTGGGCAGGTGACATTCTGGGAGCAGGAGAGTTGATTTCTGATGAGCTAGATGTCAAGGGCAACTCCCAGGTTTCGGGGCAACTGGGTGGATTGATCGAGCTGGGAAAGGCACGAGGGTGGAGAACAGGTTTGAAGGCAGAGACCCATGCACGCACGACAGTGGGCAGGGAGCATGGGCCCTACCCATGCTAATGCAAGTTACAGGCAGGGGTGGGGGGTGTTGCTGAGCAGGCCTGGAGCCACTCAAGACTGGGCTGGTGCCTCCCGAAGGCTGATGCTGTACGGTTGGGAGTTGCCATCAGCAGACGGTGGTTTAAAGCCACAGCTGTGAAAAAAAAAAAAAAAAAAAAAAAGCCACAGCTGTGCACTGTGTCCCTTCAGGAGGTGTGCAGGGTGAGGAGGGCTCGGGACAGAGTCCCGAGGCCTCATTCTGAAAGGCCTCCTTCCTCCTCTGTTGCCTGTTGGACCAGGACTAATGCTGTGCTGTCAGGTGGACGGCTGTTGTCGTCCTGGGCTAGTCCCTGCTGGGCACACCTTTCCCTTCCATCGTGTCTCCAGACAAATGTCTCAAAGTGGCGGTTCACTCTGGGTAAGGAAGGAGCTACAGGTTGGGGCTGGGGACATGGCTTAGTGGTTAAGAGCACATGACCCTCTTTTTAAAATTTTTATTTAATTTTTACTTTATGTGCATTAGTGTGAAGGTGTCAGATCCCTTGGAACTGGCGTTACAGACAGTTGTGAGCTGCCATGTGGGTGCTGGGAATTGAACCTGGGTCCTTCGAAAAAGCAGATGGTGCTCTTAACCACTGAGCCATCCCCCCCCCCCCCTTTTTGAGACAGGATTTCTCTGTGTAACCCAAGCTATCCTGCAACTCACTCTGTAGAGAGCCAGAGATTGAGAGGAACCCCAGAATATGTGCCTGCAAGGGAAGGAGAAGCTGACATGATGCCTTTAGTCCTAGCACTGGGGAGGCAGAGGCAGGTGGATCTCTGAGTTCAAGGCCAGCCTGGTCTACAGAGTGAGGGAAAGAGAGGCATGATGTCAGGGACCATGGAGTGGTGAGGCAAGGGCTGAGAGCAGCCACTGGCTGTGATGCCGATGATGAACCCAGGTGACCCCGAGAATGGCTTCCAGGCAGGGCACCCTTAGTGGAGTCTTGAGGGAGTCTTGGGGAGAGCAGCCTCCGGAGACTGTTGGCAGCTCCTGCCCATCACAGTTGTGTTGACAGGGGACACATAAGAAGGGGGTGATATGTAAGGGATGGCTTAGTAAGATATTATTTCCAAGAGTTTCTCAACCAGGCAGTGGTGGCTCACACCTTTGGCTCACAGAGATCAGGCTGGCCTCAAACTCACAGAGATCTGCCTGCCCCTGCCTTCCAAGCGCTGGGATTAGAGGTGTGCACCACCACACCCACTGGTGAGGTTTTTATGCTAGCTGTTCCTTTTGTCTGGCAATGCAGGTAGTTAGAGTAGGAGGGAGTTGACATCCTGGGTCTTAGTGATAGAGAGGTCTGAGCAGTTGGACTGGGACCACAGGTTGGCTGGAGGCCGTGCAGGTACATGTTGGGGGGCTGGGCGGGCTGGGATCTGTCTCTGCAGTCCACTGCCTGCTGCTTCTCAGCCTCAGGCGACCCGTGGCGGGCCTGGCTCTCACCGCTGCCCTGTCTCTTCCATCCTGTGTCTCTCTGCAGAAAGCGGGCGGCGGCCTGCGCCAGTGGAAGCGCGTCTATGCCGTCCTGCGCGCGCGCTCGCTCTCGTTGAGCAAGGAGCGGCGGGAGCCCGGGCCGGCGGCTGCGGGGGCTGCGGCGGCCGGCGCAGGTGAGGACGAGGCGGCGCCCGTCTGCATCGGCTCCTGCCTGGTGGACATCTCCTACAGCGAGACCAAGAGGAGGCACGTGTTCCGGCTGACCACCGCTGACTTCTGTGAATATCTCTTTCAGGCTGAGGATCGGGATGACATGCTGGGCTGGATCAGAGCGATCCGGGAGAACAGCAGGGCCGAGGGCGAGGTGAGGCCCTGGGCTTATGCCCAGCGGGCCACCAGGGCAGGGCAGGGCAGGGCAGGGCAGGGCAGGGCAGGGCTGCCTCTCAGCTGTTGTGACCTAGGGTGGCCACTCTGAGCCCCACTCCCTCTCCTAGAGAATGCTATTAAAAATCCACCGTGGGACTGCCCATCTGGGTTTGGGTAGAGGACAGAGGTATACCCAGTGGCTGCAGGGCAGCCAGTGTCCTCAGGGTCCGGTGGCCAACTGCAGTAATGGCAGTAATTACTGTTATTGTTGGAACTGCCCTGGGCAAGCTCTGGCCCAGAGAGGTCAGCTCTGGGCCAGCTGTAGCCTCTGTCAGGACAGAGTAGGCAATCTTCATGGACCAGGTGCAGAATGAGCTGTCCTGCCCAGGTGTAGCACTGTCTTGAGTCAGAGGGCAGACACACTGACCTCACTTAGCCTTTGGCAGCAGGTTAGGGGCAGGGGTTAGGCCAAGTGATTTGGCAGGGATTTGGGAAGAGCTTAAAAAAGAAAAAAAGACATCCCTCCTGGGAATCGCTGGCCTGCTCTGATCTGTGCAGAGGTCATTTGACACACCTGTGCAGGGGAAGGTATCGTCTAGGGCTTGGAGGCCGGCGTCACCAAGAGGGCAGTGTGCCTGGGCTCTGCTCGGGTAGCCCCTGGATGACCCTCTCCCTGAGGACAAGCCTTTTCCCTGGCGGGGTCCTCTCCTCCTGAGGATAGTGTCTTCTGTCCACAGCAGGGAGCCTGGGTCCCGAGTTACTGTAGTGGCTGCCTGTAGTTACTGGCCCTCCGTACCTGACAGGCCCGGGAGGAGGGCTGCACAGCTCTGCACCCTAACCCAGAGGCTGTCTTATCCAGCCTCACTAAGCTTATTGCCATGGTGACTGAGGTTCAGAGATGTTGGGCGGCTTCTCCGAAGTCACACAGCTGTCCAGGGAGGTCAGCCCTGGCCTTTGTCCATCCAGGGTCTGTGCTGTCCACCTGGTGGATAGGGGCGAGACTGAGGCAGGGGCCAGGGAGGAGCCCTGGTGCTGGTCTGTGGGCACTGATGTGGCACTTTTCTCCTTCCCCGCTGCAGGACCCCGGCTGTGCCAACCAAGCTCTGATCAGCAAGAAGCTTAATGATTATCGCAAAGTGAGGTAAGGCCTGTTCTCCCAGAGCAGCCTGTGGTGGGGAGGAAGGCCAGTGGGGTTGGGAGCTGTCTCTGTTGGAGAGGATGGAGGCCAGTGGAGTGGCGTGCTGGGCCAGCCCAGATGAAGACACCTCCTTCCCTTCCTTTTTCCCCTCTGCAGCCATAGCTCTGTGCCCAAAGCTGATTCCTCCCCTAAAGGCTCTAGGGGCCTGGGAGGCCTCAAGACTGAATTCCTCAAGCAGACTGCAGTCCGCGGCCTCAGGACTCAGGACCAGGCTGCAGGAAGCAAGGGTAGGAGGGCTGGGTGCGCTGTGTGCCTCTGTGGGCGTTGTGCCTGCCTGTGTGCGTGTCTGCCCTAAGTGGAACCTGTGAGGTTCTGCGGCCTCAAGGCTTCAGGGCTGGAAGCGTCCGGATCCCGACTTGCTTTCACAACATTCTTGTTGGGTGGCCCTCTGGGGTCTGCTCCAGTCCTTTGGGAATGAGAGGACCACTCTGTAGGCAGCCTCCGTCTTTACAGTCTGGGCTATTAGGAAGCACTCCCTGGCTGGAGAGATCCCTCAGGGGTTAGGAGGCTCCAGAGGGCCTGTGTTGGGTTCTGAAAGCCCACAACTGCCTAGCTTCAGGAGATCTGACACCTCCGACGTCCGTGTGTACCCCTCAACACCCCCACAACCCACATATACACACAGGTACACACAATTTTTTTATTTTAGTTTAAAAATCTCTTTTTTTTTTTTTAAAAAAAAAAATTACTTTATTTTATGTACATTGTTGTGAAGGTGTCAGATCCCTTGGAACTAGAGTTATAGACAGTTGTGAGCTGCCATGTGGGTGCTGGGAATCAAAGCCAGGTCCTTTAGAAGAGCAGACAATGCTCTTGACCACTGAGCCATCTCCCCAACCTCTAGACTCTTTTTCTAAAACAGAAAGGAAACATTTCCTTTGGTCATGCCAAAATGTGGAACACACTCCCCCTCACAGGTTGGTGGTCCCTGAGGCCACCAGCAGCTCTTATGGAGACGTGATCTCCTTCCTGGGGTCCTTCTCTCTCTGGGTGTAATTTTTAGCCTCCCTGGTTCTTTGATGAAGTCCCTGTGTCCTGGTGTGTGGGTGTGCCGTTGAATGTGTAGGACCCTTGTGGGCCCCTCTAGCTGACCCTCGATCTCTTTGCCACTGTTCATCCCAGAAGACAGTGTTGCAGCTCCCAAAACCCCCTGGGGTATCAACATTATCAAGAAGAACAAGAAAGCTGCCCCGAGGGCATTTGGGATCCGGTTGGAGGAGTGCCAGCCTGCCACCGAGAACCAGGTGGGTCCCCACAGTGCTGGAAGCAGGCAGCACAGGGAAGGCCAAGGAGGGAACCACAGCTGTGGGAATGTGGCCCCAGCTCCTCCTTCATACACACAGCCGGCTGGCCAACCCCAAGAGGGGGTTCCTGAGTCCTGCAGAGGACCCTGCTGAGCTGAGGCCCACCCTGGCCTGTACCTTCTGAGTCAGTGGCTCCTGTTCTGACTCTTAGAGGGCGGCAGTGAAGACTTCATCTCCCTGGGTGTCCTTAATACAACTGCCAGCCGTATCCCTAACCCCTCTCCCCTGTCTGTGCTCCCAGCGTGTCCCCCTGATCGTGGCTGCCTGCTGTCGTATTGTGGAGGCCCGGGGCCTAGAATCCACTGGCATTTACCGGGTTCCTGGCAACAATGCCGTGGTATCCAGCCTGCAGGAGCAGCTCAACCGTGGGCCCAGTGACATCAACCTACAGGATGAGGTGGGTATGGCACGGCTGCCGGTAGAGTTCCACGGACGCACTCTGTTCTACTATGTGCTTGTCATTGGGCCAGCGGGTCCAGGTGACAGGAGAAAGCCTGCCCAGTCAGCCAGCCCCAGTGGGCATCTCCCCAAAACAAATGTGGCCCTGGCCAGATGGGGACTGAGACAGAAGCAGGAATTTTGTTTTTTGTTTTCGGAGAGAGTCCTCTATGTAGCCCAGGCTGAGTCTCTTGCCTCTGCCTTCCAAGTGCTGGGATTACAGATATGTGCCACTGGCAGGGTAGCTGGCCTCCTCGTCTGGATGACAGTTTTACATGAGCGCTTAGGATAGGCTGAGTTCTCTCAGTTAAAGTCAAGTACAGGCAGAGAGAGGGTTGAACGCTGGCTGGGAATTAAACTTCCAAGAAAGCCAGCTAGTGAGCATTTTAGGCTTCTTGTTACTGCTGCTCTTCCCCCCTCCCCTTCCTGTTCATCCTCCCCTCCCTTGCAGTCTTTTAGCATCAGGCTGGACAAAAATAGGATGCTGGCTGAGGCCTGCAGAGCCCTGGCCTGGAGAAAGGGGATGTGCCAGGCTCTCAGAGTAGCCAGCCACCAAGGCTGTAACCTGGGAAGAGAGGCTAAAGCTGAGAGCCACATGGAGAGGTAGCTGACACCACACCCAAGAGCTCGTAGCATGGCTGCAGTTCTCAAGCGGTTCCTAGAGTCTGAGGGTTCCCAGAGGGGCTTCGAGGGGCCACACGCAGGTCAAGACCTCTGTCCTTGGCTGGAACTCGGGCCACCCTGCTTTGCTCTGAATGTTACCTTGGGTTTTGTTCACATCGGTTTATTTATTTGATGGGGGACCTGCGTGGATTATGTATTTTGGGGCACACGTGCAGGTCAGAGGGCAACCTGTGGGGTTGGTTCTCTTTTTCCATCATGGGGGTTCTAGGGATTAAACTGCGCTCCGCAGGCTTGGCAGCGGTGTCTTTGGCTGTTGCGCCAGCTCTCACCAGCCTGCCTTGTGTAAGATTTTATTTGACCAAAGGGGCTCTAATGAAAAAGGCTTTGGCAGGGGGAAGCCACGAACCTGGCTAGTGGAGCACCACAGACTCTGTGACACAGAGCGTTTTTGTCTTTGGGACTCGGGGAGAGAAGACATAGAGATATGACATGGAGGACAAGAGCAAAGAGGGACTGTCATTGAGGGCCTGCAGAGGGCAGGAGCAGGGTGGGGGAGCACGTGGGTAGCCCGGTAGGGAATGACAGCGTTGCCTAAAGCTGGTGGAAGGGTGTGAGGGTTGGACGAAAGGTAGATGCGCCTGTGTTTGGGGGTGGGGACAGTAAGGCCCAGGGCTTGTAACGGGTTCCCGGAACCTTTGACCTTGGGCAGTGGGCAGGAAGGAGCTTTTCATAGTTCTCACGCTGAGAAGCACGGCCAAGAGGAGGGTATGAAGCTGAGTGACAGCTGTGAGTGCAGGAGAGTAGGGGATCACTGAGGGTCAGGATGCTTCATTGGGCACTGAGTAACTGGAGGCAGGGAGAGGGAGGGAGGAGGGGCAGAGACCAGAAGAGAGCTGGTGACTGCATTGAGGAACAGAGGCTGAAAGAGGGAATGAGTCAGATCGAGGCCCCATTGAATTTGGGGTGATGGTACATCACCTGTATGGGTTGACAGTTTCCTTAGGCCCTGACTAAGTGGAGTCATGTGACAGACAGCCTGGGACCAAGGACTGCTGCCTGGGGAAAGGCAGAGTGAAACTAGCTTGGAAGGGCAGAAGGCTGGGCCCTTAGGAAGTGTGGGATGGGAGCAGATGCGATCACAGACCAGAGGCTGAGCTGAGAGGGCTTAGGTTTGGCAGCTGGGAGATGAGAGACACTCAGCCCTCAGGGCCTGGAGGTAAGGAGTGGAGAGGGGCATGTAGGAGATACCTCAAATGGGGTCAGCATGCAGTGAAACACATCAGCTCACCATAGCCAGGGCTGGAGGGGCAGCTGGCCTGACGGAGCAAGCATGCCCGGTGTGCTGGCTGCGCAGTGTGGGAGCAGGCGTCACTCACGGTGGTTGTCATTGCTCCAGGCTGTGCGGGGAGTCGGTGCTGTGGGTGGAGCCTGTGGACAGGGTGATGCTGGGACTCCCTGGACCGAGCGAAGGCTCTTGGTGATGGGTGTGCATTTGACTGTGTCTCTGGTGATCATGCTCTCCCGGCAGTTCTGAGTGGTTCTCACCAGATGGCTAAGCCTGGTGCCTAGCTCCAGCATGTGGGGTGTGGGTGCCCCCTGGTGGACAGCATGACCTGGCGGTTCCTTCTCTGCATTATAGAGCAGTTTCTTTTAGAAAACTCAGTGGCCATCTGCGGCAAATAAGTTATGTGTTGAGGCACATGTGTGTGGTACTGGAGGAAATTTGACACCATCCCTGGCCTCTACCCAGCCACATGTGTGGTATCCTCCCCCCGCCCCGCGCCCAGTTGAGAAAACCAAAATAGCCCGACTGGAGACAAATCTGAGCAGGTGAAAGCACAGGCCATGCAAGGCTGATGGTGAGTTTAAACGGCCCCGGAGCCCACAGAGGAAGGAGGGAACTAGCTCCCAGACTGTGTCCTCTGACCTCCACATCTACACATACCCAACACACGAGCAATAAGCAATGTTTTTTTTAAAGAAGGAAGAAGTGCTGGGGAGATGGCTCTGTGATTAAAGTGCTTCCTAAGCAGGTCTCAGGACCAGCACATAGAGGTCCAGGATCCACGCAAATGCTGGGTGGGCATGGCTGCCCACCTGTAGTTCCAGTCTTCAGAGGTGGAGATGGGTGCCTCAGAGCAAGCCGGCTAAGGAGAGTAGCCAAATCGGTGTGCTCTGGGTTTGATTGAGACACCCTGCCTCAGTGGATAAGGTGGAAGACTGCTAGAGGGCCGATCAGGCCTCCACACGCACGAACATGTCCACTCCCATACATGCGTACACACATAGAAAAACGGAAAAAGAGCCCCTGGGGGACAAAGTCACCCCTCAGGTAGATCGTCTGGATCCCGGCCCCGAACAGAGCACAGTCTTTTGGGAGAGAGCGACAAACCGGAGAGAGTACAGGCACCGGAAGAAAGTCGGAGAAAGTGGTACGGATGACACTGCGGTGGCATTCGTGGCTGCTGGGGCTTTGGCAGTGAGGCGGGGTGCAGGGCAGAGTGGAGAGTTCTGGTCCAGGGCAGGCTTCTGTGGGGTGGCTCCCCCACTTCTGTCCCCCTCATTCGGGTCCTCTTGTGTTTTGTGGTAGGCAGTACTGAGCCCACTGGGCTAGCTGGAGTCCAGCGTGTGTTCTGGACAGGCGTGGAGGCCTGGGCACTGGGGTGGCACTTGGTGGCCTGGCTGGTATGGACATGGGGACGTGAGTACCCGGGATGAGCCTGCCGCGCCCTGACGGCTCTGTTCCTCCACAGCGCTGGCAGGACCTCAATGTGATCAGCAGCCTGCTCAAGGCTTTCTTCCGAAAGCTGCCGGAGCCCCTCTTCACTGATGGTGAGTAGTGAGCAGGCGTGGAGGCGAGACAGACGGACACACCGTCCTCGCCGTCCTCGCCGTTCCCTGTTACTCCAAGGAAATGTGTGCATGCAGAACCCCGACACCCTCCCTCCCTGAGGTCACGCCCGTGCTCTGAGCACTGAGCCCGAGCTCTGAGTCCCCTGTAACTGTTCCCCGGACAGGAACTGTCATCAACGCCCTTCACGGGCCAAGACACGGGAACTCGGGGGAGAGGTGAAGTGACTTGCTAAGGTCACCCAGTCCGTGTGTGGCATGGCCGGGATTCCACCGCAGGCATCTGGCCACAAACACATCTCTAGCTCATCATTAACACTTTGAGCAGCTCTAGCAGCGCCTGACTTTAATCCCAGCACTCAGGAGGCTGGGGCAGGAGGAGGATGCTTTTGAGGCCAGCCTGGGCTACATAGAACACTATGAAACAAAAGCCTGTTTCAAAAACTAAATCACAAGCAGGGCGTGGTAGCTTATAGCTTGGTCCCAACACTTGGAAGGCAGGAGCAGACAGATCTCTGGGAGTTGAAGGCCAGCCTGGTCTACATAGTGAGTTCCAGGACAGCCAGGGCTATGTGGAGAGACCCTGTTTTCAAAATTCAAAACAAAACAAATAATGAACAGACAAACCAGATCTGCCCTTCTGTTGTGTTTCTTTTCTGACTTTTATCTGTGAGTGAGATGTCCAGACCAAGCTGGGGAGAGTGGGGGAGTTGAGTGGCGAGCTGGTGAGGGCTGACAACGGGCCCTGAAGGAGAAAAGCATCCGTTTGCTACATTTTCTCATTTCCATGGTGTAAATATTCTCACGATGACTTATTTCAAGCATGGAGTCCCCAGCACAGGATGGGAAAGAGACAGACCTTTGTGTCAGCACAGCCAGCGTGAGGAGGCTTTACCTTCATTGTTGCGTGAAGTAAAAGGAAAGGAAGTCGCTGGCCCGTGCTTTTTCCAGTTGCTCCACTATTGATGGGAGTTCAGCTCCTCCTCAAGCCTTGCAGTGCCCGTCCTTGAGTCCTCACAAGCCTGTAGGGGGATGCTCAGCGGTGGGCTAGTGTCTCCCTGTGAGAGCTGGTGTGGATTGCGAGGAGGAGGCCGAGTTCACACTCCCATTGGTAGCACAAGCGTGACTCTGACGTCCTTTTCAATAGAGTCGTTTTTGTCCTTGTCAATAGAGTCACTTTTGTCGTTTTATTTTTATTATACATATGTGTACACACACACACACACACACACACACACACACACACACACACATATTTGTTTGTTTTTTGAGGCAGGATTTCTGTGTCACCCTGACTGTCCTGAACTCACTCTGTAGACCAGGCTGGCTTCAAACTCAGAGATCCACCTGCCTCCGCCTCCCAAGTGCTGGGATTCAAGGAGCGCAATGTCGCTGCACAGCTTATTTTTATCTTTAGTTTTTTTTGGGAGGTGGGGTAGGGGTGTGTGTGCCACACTTGGAGGTCAGAGGACAACTTGCAGAGTTGGCGCTCTCCTTTCAACCTGTTGGCCTTGGGTATTGAACTCTGGTCGTCAGGCTTGGCAGCAGATGCTTTACCCATTAAGACATCTCATCAGCCTTTGTATTTAATTTTTTTTTTTCCTTTTGGCCTATTTTGTGTGTATGCGAGTGTTTTGCCTCCATGTATTCTGTGCACCACGAGTGTGCTTGGCACCTGAGGAAGTTAGAAGAGGGCATTAGCTCCCCTGGAACTGGAGTTACAGAGGGTTGTAAGTCATGGGAATTGAACCTAGGTCCTCTGTAAGAGCAAAAAGGGAACCGCTGAGCCATCTCTCCAGCCACCTACCGTTTCTTTTGAGAAATTAAGTTACTCAGACCGTCTCTTCCCTCTGCCCTGTGAGTATCTGTTACTATAAGCAGGTTCCTCCATACCTTGTTCAATTTTTTTTTCCTTTTTGCAGTCTGGCCATCAAGTGCAGGGCCTTGCACATCATGGGCATGTGCGGTGCCACTGGATGACAGCCCCGGCTTTGCCATTAGCATTTGAAGCTTTTGCTGATCTGATATAAGCAGAAAGCTCTTGGATTAAAATTGTGTGATAGGGCTCAACCAAACAAACAAGAAACAGGGTGTTACAGCTCACAGCCTCAGGTTCAGGGTGGGATCAAAGTCTTCAACACTTGCAAAGTTGCAACAAATCCTTGCAACTCTGTGCTGTGGCCGCTCCCCTCACCTTTTACTTCTTTCTTCCACAAGGTCTTGCTGTGTAGGCTAACTTCATACTTAGAACAGCCTCCTGCCTCTGCCTTCTGGATGCCGGGATTGCAGGTGTATCCCATCACAGCCAGTTGCCAGTTTAGAAACTGAAAACAGGCCAGGTGGTGGCGGCTCAGGCCTTTAATCCAGCACTTGGGAGGTAGAGGCAGTTGAGTTTGAGGCCAGCATGTTCTACAGAGCAAGTTCCAGGATAGCCAGAGCTACACAGAGAAACCCTGTCCCAAAAAACAAAAAGAAGAAGAAAAAAGAAAGAAACTGAAACGTGTTTAAAATCTTATAAAATTATATTTATTTACTGAGTATGGAGGGGAGGAGCCATAGCATGCGTGTGGAGGTCAGAGGTCAACTCTCTAGTGTCAGTTCTACCGCCAGGTGGGACCCGGGGATTGAACTCAGGTTGTCAGGGTTGGCAGCAAGTCCATTTATCAACTGGACTATGTCACTGATCCTGAAAACTGGGGGGTTTTGTTTGTTTTTTGAGACAGTCTTTCTCTGTGTACCCTTGGCTGCTCTGAAACTCTCTCTGTAGACCAGTATGGCTTTGAACTCATAGAGATTCACCTGTCTTTGTCTCCTGAGTGCTGGGATTAAAGGCTTGAGCCACTGCTACTCAGCTGAAAACAATATATTTTTTTAAGATTTTATTTTAATTTATTATGTATATAGTGTTCTGTCTGCAAACTAGAGAGGGTATCAGATCTCATTATATATGGTTATGAGCCACCATTTGGTTGCTGGGAATTGAACTTAGGACCTCTGGAGGAGGACCCAGTGCTCTTAAGCTCTGAGCCATCGCTCAGCCCAAAACAATACTTTTTTTAATGCTCAAGGAGTTATTCTTTCTTTAATGTATCTTATTAATGTATCTTATTAGTAGCTCATGTTTAGGCCTAGTGATTATAAAAATATTTTTTTCCGCTGCATTTTTTGTTTTTTGTTTTTCCTTTTGAGACAGGAGACAGGTTCTTACTCTAGTTTAGACTGGCCTGAGACTTAGAGAAAGCCTCCTGCCTCAGCCTCCTGAGTGCTGAGATCATAGGCATGAGCCGACATGTCCAACTTGGCCTTTGATCTTTGCAGAATTATTATTACATTTATTTTATTTAGTGTGAGGAGGGCAGTACCCAGACATGCCAAGTCATTCATGTAGAGGTCAAAGGACAGCTTGCAGGATTCTGTTCTCGCCTTCCACTGTGTGGGACCCCAAGCTCGAACTCGGATTGTCAGGCTTGGCAGCGAGCGCCTTTATACATGGCGCCACCCACAGGCCCTCACCTTTGCTGTTTCGATTTACATATTAGACTCTGTCGCACGACTAAACTAGCTTGCCTTGTGTGATGTAGCGTAGAATCGGATGCTCGCTCACTGGTCCCAGGCGTGTGGGAATGCCCTTCCCCACTGCGTGTCCCCTCCTATCACTCTCCACTTTATTTTCTGAGACAGGGTCTCGATGTGTCTGGGCCTCGCCAGTTAGCTAGGCAGACCAGCCAGTGAGCTCCAGTGCTGGGGTGACACGGCACGCTGCCGCGACAAGCTTTCTCTGCGGTGCTGTGGCCAGCTCCTTCGGCCGCTGAGCCATCGCTCCAGCCCTAAAGCATGACCTCGGCAGTCCTTGTACATGAACTTTGTTTTATATTTTTATGTTTTGGGGTGCTGGGGATGGTACTGAGGGCCTGGCCATGCCAAGCTCCTATGTGCTGGAGGTTGGCTCAGCTGACCTGATGGAGGCCACCAGCCCGAGGAGGATGGGGAAAGGGCTTATTTCCTTTAGTATGCAAGTTCCCTGGGGACATCTCTGGGAACCTCAGGAGCTGGGGACTGGTGGGGCAGGTGAGCTGCCTGAAGGCTCCTCCCTTCTTTGTCTGACCTCCTGAGCCTTGGGATCTTTAGCCTAGAGAAGGGGGTTGGGTGAGGGACACCCTTTTCAGTGATCAGTGAAAAGTTCTGGTCTTCATCCCACGTGAACGTGGGCCGCAGCAATGCCCTCCCCTCCTGGCTGGGATCCTCAGCTCCCAAGAGTGGGGAGGGGGCGCCTCTCACCACTGACGATCTCTCCTGCATTCTAGACAAATACAATGACTTCATCGAGGCCAATCGGATAGAAGATTCCAGGGAGAGGATGAAGACCCTTCGGAAGCTGGTGAGGAAAGAGCACCAGCAGTCAGAAGGGGC
Organism: Psammomys obesus; assembly: GCF_907164565.1. NCBI lineage: Eukaryota > Metazoa > Chordata > Mammalia > Rodentia > Muridae > Psammomys > Psammomys obesus. The sequence goes on from NW_026595981.1 coordinate 21,582,457, forward strand.
AGCTGGGGACCATTCTCCCAGGGCCTTCCATGGCATCTTTCTCTACCATAGCCTCAGTTTTCCCCTGTGTACTAAGGAAGGGTTTGGAAGGTGGAATCCAGCTCCCTGTGGTGGGACAGTGGGAGTCCCTTTGGGGCATGGTGGAGGCTGGATCACAGCCTGATCCCTTTTCCTTCCTCCTGTCCCCTAGATCCGGGATCTCCCAGGACACTACTATGAAACGCTTAAATTCCTCGTGAGCCATCTCAAGACCATTGCTGACCACTCAGAGAAAAACAAGGTATGTGTGGCTCCCTCATGGAGTCTGGGAAGCAGCGGCTGCTCTGGGATTGGTTGATTCTCAGCATGATTTGAGGCTCCCTGAGCCCTCGCTCTTCCTAAGGGTTCTGTTCTGTTCTGTTCTGACCACACTGGCCGGCTAGCACCATTCTCTCTTAGAGGCAGCTCCTGAGTTACTGAGGCCACGAGGACACCAAGAGCCGCCTCCTCCGTGCATGGTGGCCATTTGTCCTCTGATCCAGGCCTTCACTTTGCATCTTCCTGATCCAGTTCTTTCTGTCTTTTGGTTCTGAACTGGAGTGATAGGATTTCTCCTTGTTCTCTAAGACCATAGACTCCCCAGCATGTCTCCCATGTCAGGCTCCCCTCTGTTTTAATTAACTCTCAGGGCTACCTTGCATGGGCATGTGATGTGGGCATTGATCATGGCTGCCAGGCCTACCAGCTGGCTTGTCCTCTGCTTGGCACCCTCTGCGTGCCTATGTGAGGTGTTCATGCCCTAACCTAGGGAAGTATCAGAGTTGGGGCTGGTGGTCACAGTGACCTGGAGTGAAGGAGGTCAGTGCAGGGCACTGGAGGTCATGCTCAAAGCGGTGATGCTAGGAATTTCCCCTCCCCCACCCAGATGGAGCCCCGGAACCTGGCTCTGGTCTTCGGGCCAACATTGGTGAGGACATCTGAAGATAACATGACAGACATGGTCACCCACATGCCAGACCGCTACAAGATTGTGGAGACACTGATCCAGCATGTAAGTGCCCATTGAATACCTGGATCCTGGAAGCCCAGGACCAGGCTCTGCTCCTGCCCAGCCTGTGTGCCCCACAGCCAAGGAGGAAACTGCTAGGTGGCTGCAAGGCCTTCAGCAGTGACAGGCTGCCATCAAGATGGAACAGGAAGGAACCCAAGTCCTCAGCAGAGGACCAAGACTGGCAGGAGAGTCAGGGAGAAGCAAGGATAGTACCATGGGGCCGGAGTCTAGATGCAGAGGGTCCTCGTAGGCTGATCCAGGAGAGGTGGCCTGCAGAACTGGGCACACTGTGTGACTTGGGTGTCTGGAGGTCTGGGCCCAACACCCACAGGTCAGGTCAGGGAGCACAGACCAAGGCCACATCCTCCACAGTGCTCTGGCGCCAGCCACTACTCCACCTCCCTTCTGACTCCTGGAAAGAAGCCCTGTATTCTGCTAGATTCTTGCTTTTGTCTGGGAAGGATGCAGAAACTATAGTGGCCAGCAGAGGGCGAGAGAGGCCTCTATGGGAGCCCACTCAAAGAGCCCTTGCCTGCGATAGTGGTTCTCGACCCATGGGTCGCTTTTCACGAGGGTTGCCCAAGAACATCAGAAAACACAGATTACTTACATAATGATGAAAACAATTTTATGGTTGGGGTCAGCACAACATGAAGAACTGTATTAAAGGGCCGCAGTGTCAGGAAGGTTGAGAGCCACTGTTCTAGGAGCATAGGGGTAATTTTATGAATCATCAGATTCCCCACTTGCCAATCTCGTGACAGCTACAAAGTGTGGACCCAGAGCCTTCTCCTGCAGAAGGAGTTAGGTTAGCCATTGGTCCCAGGAAGGGAGCTGTGGTACTCCCCTTCACACGCACCTTAGGGAGGGAAAGCTGGGTGCTGTTACCCCTCCTTATAGACGAGAGAAACAAGGGCTTAGAGAGGTGATGACGTAAGAGGTCTCACACCAAAAAATGGTTTCTCCGGGATTTTAACCAGATCTGTCTACCCGGAGGCTGCTGTCCCTGCCCTTCCTGCCTCACCCCTTCCCCAGGGCTGACTCCAGAGGGCAGCGGGTGGGCCTGGTTCAGAGCCAAGGCAAGAGTGGGTGGTAGAGGCTGAAGTCAGCCCTGGCCAGCCAGTGACCTTTGGAATTAGTGGGTAACATTAACTCCTCCTGAGATTTCAGCCAAAATGGCTTCCAGTAGGAGTTTCTGTCACAGAGGGAAGCCTGGGGTCCCCAGGCATCCAGAGCAGACTTCATGAGGTAGAGGCCATGAAGTAAAGTGGGAACAAGACTGCTACAAAGAGGAGCGCAGACCCGGGGCCTTGGTGGAAGTCACCCAGCAGCCCGGCTGTGTCCCTCAAGTCAGCTGGCACCAGGAGCCCACGGTGGAGGGTTTAGTCATTTATTTGGCATATGCGGGCCCCGATACTTCCCAGCCTTGGCATTTCTTGCCATGTTAGGGATGGCGCCCAGGGCCTTGGGTGTGCTGTGCCGGCGTTCTCACACTGAGCCTGACCGCACTCTCGTGTGTGCTGGGGAGTGTCTGACGCTATTGCTGCCCTCTAGCCCTTCATGCCAGGCTGACAACAGGAAATGCACCATACCAAGAGCCAGTTTAAGGCCAGCCTGGACTTCATAGAGTTTGAGAAGAGCCCCAGCGATAGAGTGAGGCCCGTTTCCGGCCTCCTTCCCTTTCTCCACATTTTACAGCGGTTTGTTGTGACACAGCAGACTGTTAGGGGAAGTTTAATACAGTCAGAGGACCAGGCCTGGGACGCTTTGCTGGTGGAGCTTGGGCAATTAGTTCATATATAGTGTATGTGTGTGTTTATTTTGATGGAGGGTAGAATTTAGCAGAATTGTGGTGGGCAGTTTACACCCAATCTGATTGGGTGTTTTTTTGGTTTTTTTTTTTTTTTTTTTTTGTTTGGTTTGTTTTGTTTTTTCCAGATAGTGTTCTTCTGTGTAGCCCTGGCTGCCCTGGAACTTACTCTGTAGACCAGGCTGGCCTGGCACTCACAGAGATCCGCCTGTCTCTGCCTCCCGAGTGCTGGGATTATTATCCAGCTAATCTGATGGTCTTTATGACTCTATCCATAGCTTCTTTTGGTTTTGCAATTTGTTTGTTTGAATGTAAGTTTTTAAAGGTATTTCCTAATGCCCTTCTAGATTTCTCTAATTGTATAAATATTACTTCCTTCCAGCCCCTACAGAGGGTGTGCTGTAGCCCAGGTTATGTGATTGGGGCTAGGCTTGAACTCTTAATCTCTTGCCCCTACCTCCCAAGGGAGGTGGGATTACAGGTGTGCCTCCATACCAGGCTAATTTTTCTTTTCAGAAAAGCAGCTTTTTATTTGATTGGTTGCTTTGTTCTTTCTTTCAGTCTCCGCTTTGAAAGTTTCTACATGATCTTTATTATTTCTTGGCATATGCTGCTTGGGTGGCTCCCTCTTGTTTGTGGAAAACCTTGAAGTTCATCATTAAATGGTTATCTGAGATCCTTCTGAGTTAGAAAAAGCAACCATTATTATGTGTGTGTGTGTGTGCGCGCGCGCATACGTGTATATGTGAGTACGTGTGCTGTGGTGTGTGTGGAGGTCAGAGGGCAACTTTGGCATCACTTTTCCCTTGTCGTCTTTATGTGGAGTCCACGGACTGAACTCAGATTCTAGGCCTGCATGGCAGGTGACTTTACCAGCAGAGCCTTCTTGAGGACACTCGATTTTCAATGAAGCGCTTGTCTTGTTGCTGTAACATTTCCCTTAAAGCCCCCTCCCTGGTTTCCTCCTTAGTCATCCAGCAGTGTGTTTCTCAGTCTCCAAGTGTCTATAGAGTTTCTTTCAACGTTGATTTCGACTTTTATTGCACTTTGATCCGATGAGATAGGTGAAGTTATTTTGACTCTTGTATGTGTCCAGACTCGCTTTGTGCCTAGAATGTAGTCCGTTTCAGAGAAGACTCCATGAGAAGAATGAGTCTTCCCCATCTGTTGGAAGGAATACTGTGGTTACCAGTTAAGTCCAAGTGTAGTTTAAGGGGGACATTTTTTTTTTTTTTTTTTGAGGTAGGGTTTCTCTATGTAGCCTTGGCTGTCCTGGAGTACACTCTGTCGACGAGGCTGGCCTCAGACTTAGAGATCTGCGTGCCTCTGCCTCCTGAGTGCTGGGATTTAATAATGTGTGTGTGTGTGTGTGTGTGTGTGTGTGTGTGTGTGTGTGTGTGTGTGTTTGCAGTACCCACAGAGGCTGGAAGAAGGTAGAGGATCCATCCGCTGGATGTTGTGAGGGGGTTGTGAGCTGTCCGGCCTGGGGATTGGGAAAGAAACGCAGGTCCTCTGGAGAGCAGCAAGTGCTTTCAGCCCCTCGCTGTTGTGCTGGGACCATCTACTACGTTTATCACGGTTAGGAGTGTCTGTCACCTGTATGAACACGCGCACACTTGTCACATCTTTTTTTTATTGTTGTCTTAGTCTATTTCTTTCAGTGGTAGCTGGGTTTTGTTTGTTTGTTTGTTGTCTTTTTTAAGACAGAGCTGGTCTAGGACTCACTCTGTAGACCATCTTTTTTAACTAAATATTTGTGTGTGTGTGTGTGTGTGTGTGTGTGTGTGTGCGCGCGCGCATGGGTTATGCCTGCACGAATGTCTTTGCACTGTTGCTGCCTGGTGCCCACGGAGGACAGGAGAGAGTGTTGTTGACGCCCTTGAAAATGTAGCCCAGGCTGCCCTCAAACTCAGTCTATAGCCAGGAGGACACCGAACCTCCATGCGTACTGCGAGTCTGAGTTTTGTGGACTCAAACCCAGAGCCTCATGGATGCTAGGCAAGGACCTGCCAACTGAGCTATGTCCTCGGCTCAAATAATTTTTATTATTAATTGTTGTGGTCCAATGATGGTGACCTTTCTCCCATGCTGAGGAATGAATTCAGAGCCTGGTGCATGCTGGGTAAGCACCTGCCAGCCGAGACATACACCTGCCTATTCCTTTCACTGTGTGGCGCATCTTCATTATTTCTTCTGGTTTTGTTTTGGAGTTTGCTTATTGCATCTTGCCACACCGGCATGTTTTCAGCTTCTGTTTTCTTGGCGGAGTAACTCCTTTCTCTTTCAGTCTGCGGTAATCCTTGCTGGTGATTTTTTTTTTTTTTTTTTTTAATTCGGCCAGTCTGTGTCTCTTTATTGATGGGTTGAGATCATTTACATGGAAGGCTATGACTGAGTGATTTTACTAATTCTTATAATTTAATTGCTTGGGTTATGATATTTGTTCTTTTTTTTTTCTCCCTTGTTATCATCAAAGGTTTTTCAGGTTTATCGTTTTGGACCTTCGTTTATCAGTTCCTCACAAGACTTACTCTTTCCTGTGTTCTCATGATGGAGACTTTCTTCCTCTGTGTAAAGGATTCCTGTGAGTCTCTTCTGCAGTCCTGGCTTCCAGAACCGATGTGGTTTGTGTTCATCTTGAAATGGTCTTAGTTTTCTGTCAGTTTCAAATCATAGCTCTGCTGGGTCCTGGTTGTTAGATAGTCACACAGGGCTTGTGATGTGCAGTTCCATGCTTTGCTGGTCTCTTGCCAGCTGGGGAGAGCGTTTCTGGTTCTCTGATGGATCAGTCTTTGTAGATGAGCCAACATTTCCCCTTAGAGCTAATAATACTGGCTCCTTTTGTTTTCACACCTTGCCTTAGTCTGTTTTGAAGAGGTTTTTCACGCTTGTTGGGGTTCTCCTTGGGTGTTCATTTGTTCTAGATTTGGCATTTTTTTCTCCTGTGTTCATAGACTAGAGTCTGTACTCCTTTAGCTTTAGTCTGAGCTCCTTCCATCTTGTGAATGCTGAGGTTTGGTGTCTTGTTTCTGTGCCAAAGTTCCTGGTCATTGTGGCCATGTGCACATTTTTTTTTTCTCTATTGTTTCACTGTTGTAGTCTGACCACACACCCTCTGTCTCAGTCAGTAGCTGTGATGAAACACCATGACCAACTCTGGGAGGGAAAGGGTTGTTTTGCTGACATTTCCACATCCCAGTCCATCAGAAGAAGTCAGGGCAGGAATCAAGAGTCTGGAGTGATGCAGAGGCCATGGAAGGTCGCTGCTTACTGGCTCGCTCCTCATGGCCTGCTTTCCGAAGATCGTCCCAAGATCATCAGCCCAGGAGTGGCACTACCCAGAGTGGGCCGGGCCTTCCCATATCAATCATGAGTCAAGAAAATGCCCAGCAGACTTGCCCAGAAGCCAGTCTTATGTAGACATTTTCTCAGTTGAGAGTCCTTCTGGTTTGTGTCTGTTGGCAGAAAACTAGCCAGCCCACACTCCAGCCCTGACATTTCTTCTCTGCTCCGCTGAGTCTATTGGCAGGGCTTTCTGCTGGTTTTGATTTATTGGGTTTTTCATTTCCAACATTTCTATTTTTCCCCACTTCTGTTTCTTTGCTGACCTTTTCCTCTAATTTGCTGACTTTCCTCACCAGATCCTAAATTGAATTTATCTATCTGCCTGTTTGTGTCCTTTTTCAACAATTGATTCTTTTTACTAGCGAACTTTTGAAAAAGCTTCACCTAGCATTTTATTATTACAGTATCGTGTGTGTGTGTGTGTGTGTGTATGTGTGTGTGTTTTGCCTACATGGATGTGTTTGTGTGTGTGTGTGTTTTGCCTACATGGATGTGTTTGTGTGTGTGTGTGTGTGTGTTTTGCCTACATGGATATGTGTGTATGTGTGTGTGTGTTTTGCCTACATGGATGTGTGTATCACAGGCCTGTAGGGGGATCTTCTGGAACTAGAATTACAGAGGTCTGAGCCGTATCGATCCTGGGACCTGAACCCCGGTCCTTGCAAGGGCAGCACGTGCCCTCAACCACAGAGCCATCTCTCCAGCTCTCTTAAAGTAGCTCTGACTTTGGAAAAGGCCTGTTGGCAGCTTTCCCATGTTTCTGTGTTGTGCTGTCTATGGAGCAGCCCACCCCGGAGGGCTCAGTCCCTGGTCCACTCAGAGAAAACAACCGCTGTAAAAGCAGCATCAAACCATTGACATGGATAACACTTAGAGTGGACTGAAGCGTGCTAGTGTCTGTTAATGACCATAGAGCAGAAAATGACTTAAGTAATACAAAAGGTGTTCTGAGGTTAAAAGTTATTTCAGGCAGTTGTAGAAGCCGTAAATGAATTAGATAAAGAAGGAGGCAGAGAAAGGGGGGAAATGGAGACTAAGCAAAGTTAAATAAATGAGAGGAAAAGAGAAGAAATAGAGAAAATGCATTAGAAAAAAAAATTAGAAAAAGTAAAAAAAAGAAAACAAAAATATAACAAAGATTTCCCAATATTGAGAAAGTTCAAATACAAATTCAGGGCCAGTAAGATGGCTTAGTGGGTAATGATGCCTGCCTCCAGGCCTGACAAGCTGAGTTCAGTCCCTGGAACTCTCTGGAAGGAGCGAACTGACTCTCACAAAATATCCTCTGACCTACACCAACACAATGCACAGTGTTTTTAAAAATTAGATAAATGTGGCAGGTGTTTCCTACACATACATATGTGCAGGCAAACGCTCACACAAATAAAGTCAAAATAAATAAATCTTTAAAAAAATAAAAAATAAGTCAAGCAGAAGAAGAGTAATAAAAAATAAAAACAGGGGCTTTTACAGATTGAAACACACAGAGCGCAACCCCAGCACCTGAGAGACCCCGAGATTCACTGCAAGCTTGAGGCCAGCATAGGCTGTGTAAGCCAGGGCTGCAGATGCCCTGGCATTTGTTTCTTTTAAGAGAGAGAGAGTGGGGGGGGGGGTTGAGAGATGGCTCAGAGGTTAAGAGCACTGGCTGCTCTTCCAAAGGTCCTGAGTTCAATTCCCAGCAACCACATGGTGGCTCACAACCATCTATAATGAGATCTGATGCCCTCTTCTGGCATGTAGCTATATATGCAGACAGAATAGTAAATAAGTAAATCTTAAAAAACAGAGTGGGGGCATGAGGAGTCTGGTGGGAGCACAATAAGAGGGGAAAAAGAAACTGAGTTGCTCTGTACAGGTGGAGGACTGCCTTCCAACTCTTTAAAAATATTAGTTTTTTAGTGCATTTGTGTTTGGCCTGCATGTATGTCTGTGTGAGGCTGTCGGATCCCCTGAAGCAGGAATTTAAAAGACAGTTGTGAGCTGCCATGTCGGTGCTGGGCAGTCAGTGCTCTTAACCACTGAACCATCTCTCCAGCCCCCTTTTAAGGCCTCTCCAACTTTTAAGGCCTCCTAAGTGATACTCTCCCTGCTAAAGGGGTGTGCTCGAGGGGAGCTATGGGTGTGAGTTTCCAGGTACTGCAGCAGCGGATGCAGAGCCTGACCCCCTCCCCCATGCATCTTAGGCTCAGGGCTAGCACACGCCAGGCTTATTCTCAGCTGAAGAGCCCTGCTTCTGCCACTGAGGGTGGAGTCGTGTGCCTCTTGCCAAAGCTGAGTCTCCAGCAGCCCACAGTCCACTTTTCTGACTGTTTTTTTTTTCTTTTTCTTTTTAAATATCTATCTATCTATCTATCTATCTATCTATCTATCTATCTATCTATCTATCTATTGGTTTTTCAAGACAGGGGTTCTCTGTGTAGCCTTGGCTGTCCTGAAACTCACTCTGTAGATCAGGCTGGCCTTGAACTCAGAGATCTGCCTGCCTCTGCCTCCCAAGTGCTGGATCCAAGATGTGTGCCGCCACCTCCTGGTCACTTTCAGACTGTTAACATCCAGCTCTCTGGATTCCTACAGCTGCCTTTTGGAGTTCTCACCAGGGACTCTGAGATCAGATTCAGCCTTCCTGACTAGTATTGCTCCATGTTCTCCGGCTCCAGGGGTTGCTGGGGTCTTTGTATTTTGAGAGTTCATCTCCCTCTATCAGGCTGGCCTCCAGCTTGCTGAGTAGCTCAGAATGACCGTAACCTTCTGATCCTCCTGCCTCCTGGGCCAAGCTGTTGTAGAGATCAAACCCAGGGATTTGGCGTGTTAGGCAAGGACTCCGGCTGAACCACGTCCCTAACACAGCTGAGTTGTTTTGTTTTTTTATGCTTATTTTTATTTTACGTGTATGGGTGTTTTACCTGGACTGTGTCTATGCACACATGTCTGCAGAGGTGTTGGGTCCCCAGGAAGTAGAGTTACAGGTGGTTGTTAATTGCCACGTGGGTGCTGGGACTTGAACTCAGGTCGTCTGGAGGAGCAGCCAGTGCTCTTGACCACCGAGTGTTTCTCCAGCCCCATCTTCGTTTGTCCTGATCACACCTGTCAAAGGCTTTTGTACCTCCTTTTGCAAAGCATCAGTTTAAACATCTTTTAATGTGGTTTAGCTCATGCTTATATCCAGTACTTGAGAGGCTGAGGCTGGGGGATTTCTGTGACTTTGAGGCCAGCCTGAGTTATCCTGTCTCAAACACCACCACAACAAAACTTAAATGTCTTTTTACTTTGGCCTTTATTTTTATTTACTTAAGATTTCTTTCTTTCTTTTTGTTTTGTTTTTTTTGAGAAAGGTTTTCTGTGCAGCCATGGCTGTCCTGAACTCACTTTGTAGAGCAGGCTGACCTTGAACTCACAGAGATCTACCTGCCTCTGCCTCCCTGAATGCTGGGATTACAGGTGTGCACCACTGCACCCAGCAAGATTTTTCTTACCTCTTGCATCTTGAAGATTCTCTGATTTTACAAAATCCTTAGCGCCACAAGTTCGCAAAATTGAGCAGAAGACACAAAAATAGCCTTGTCCACTCCACATGGACCCTCTTGTATTATCCACATACCCCAAAGATGGAAGGTCTGTCATGACAGAGCTGATCATAGAGTCACATCCGCCTGTTGCAGGTCTCCAGCTCCGTTCATGGCCCTGGGTTCTCCACCCAGCATGGCTGAGACTCTGACCTCTTACCCACCGGCAGCCACAGTTGACATTCGAGTTCTTTGGGCCTAGATATATTTATGTTGTGACATGTGTCCGTCACTGTAGTGGCATACAAATCACTGCACAGCCCTGACCATCCTGTGTGCTCTGTCTTCCTTTTCCCCTCCACACTGTAGCTGCAGTTTGCCTTTTTCACAATGTCGTGTAGGAATCACACAGGGCAGACATTGGGAGTACACGGGCCCACTCGCGATGCAGCCATGCTCTGGAGGTGCAGGCCAGTCACCTCATGTCTTTTCATGACCCAGTAACTCTTTTTTCTTTTGGTTGTTTTGCTTGTCTGCTTTTGAAACAATCTTGATGTGCAGACCAGGTTCGCCCTGGAACTTGCCCCGATCCTCCTGCCTCTGTTTCCCAAGCGCTGAGATTACACACAGGTACCGCCATCCCGGGCTAATAGCCTGTTTCCTTCTGATACTGAAGGAGAGCCCACTGGATACTTGATGGCTTGTTTATGCCTTCCTCTGCTGGAGGATGATTGCTCAGCTCTCGGCCATTTAGTGAAGTATCTGAGGTAATTAACTTGTTGAGAGAAAAAGTTTATTTTGGCTCACGGTTCTGAGGTTTCCAGTTCTAGTGTAAGGGTCTCTGTTGCAGCTGGAGGGTGAATGAGTAAAAACTGCCCATCCTGTTAGCCAGGGAGCAAAGAGGAAGAGGGAGAAAGGTAGGCTGGGCCCCACCCTCCTCTTCAGGGGTGTGCCCATGAGGCCCCACCCCCCAAAGTACCTTTCAATAGTGCCACCATTGAAGGGCCAAGCCTGTGATGCCTTAAAGGGCCACAGCAAACAGCTTGATTGCCCTCAAGCCCTCGCCATGATAAATAGAGCTGCTTCAGGCAGCTATGTGCAGATCTGTGAGGACTTAAGCTGTTGGTCCCTTGGGTTAGCTCCCACGAGCAGGACTGCAGGTCACACGAGAAGAGAGCCGTTAGCTCGGTGAACAGCCCTGAGTGTTGCCCGGAGCGGCCATGAATGAAAGCTGAAGCTTCTGTTGTTTTGATTCTTTTTCTTTCTTTTTTTCCTTCATACGAAGTCTCGCTGTGTAGCCCTTGAACTCTGCAGCCTCTCAGATACTCACAGAGATCCCCCTGCCTCTGCCTCCCCCATCACCCAGCCTTGTCCCCGTTCTTGTCAGCATTACATCTTCTCTAATGGTTGAGGGTCCCGAGTATGTTCACTAGTTCAGATATGTCTCTTGAGTCGCTAAAAGAAGATTTTTGCTTATCTACATTCTAACATTTTTATGTGTTTACCTGCATGTGTGTCTGACAATGTGTGTGCAGTGTTGCAGAGGCCAGAAGAGGGCACCAAATTCTCTGGAACTGGAGGTACAGACATGTGGGTGCTGGGAATCCAACCTGGGACCTCTGGAAGAGCCACCAGTGCCCTTAACCACTGAGCCATCTCCGTAGCCCCTGCTTAATTTTTATCTGCACAATCAGCAATAGTACTTTTCTAGTCTCCTCCAAGTCTGTGAATTGTGATCTCTGTGTGGGATGATGCTCTTGCCAGTGTGTGCACATCTGGAGACCAGAGGTCGACAGACATCCAGTATCTTCCTCTGTCACTCTCCACATCATTGACAATGTCTCTCACTGGGCCTGGAGCTCACTGTGTTAGCTACGCGGGCGGGTCGGCAGAGCCCTCAGATCCACCTGTCTCCGCTCTCCAGTGCCTGACCTAAAAACTTGTGTCATTGTCCTACCTTTTCACGTGTGTGCTGGGGTCTAAGCTTCGGTGTTCATTTTGTATTTGTTTGTTCGCTTTATTTGAGACAGGGTTTCTCTGTGTAGCCTTGACTGTCCTGGACTCACTTTGTAGACCAGGCTGGCCTCCACCGCACAGAGATCCACCTGTCTCCACCTCCCTGGAGTGCTGGGAT
>NW_026595981.1:21594291-21652221 GCF_907164565.1 Psammomys obesus
ATATCTTAGAACTTGGTGTGGTAGTTCACTCCTATGATCCCAGCACTTGGGAGGTAGAGGCAAGAGAATCAGGAATTCAGGAGTTCAAAGCTAGTCTGGGCTACATGATACCTTTTTTCAAAAAATAACAATGACAGCATATATGTTACAATTTTTGTGTGTGTGTGTTTTGAGACAAGCTATCACATAGCCCTGTTTGGCCTGACTAGGCTGGCCTCAAAGTTGTGGCAATCCTCCTGCTTCTGTCTTCCTGGTGCTGGGATTGTAAGTACACACCATTATGCCTGGGTTTATCCTTAAATTTAAAGGAGAGCCGCACCAGGTGGTGCAGGCCTGTAATGCCAGCACTCTGGCAGGCAGAGGCAGGCGGATCATTGAGTTCAAGGCCAGTCTGGTCTACAAATCAAGAGAAACCCTATCTCTAGCAAGGGTCTGGGGTTGAGTACAAAACTAAATGAGAGTTTAGCAGGGTATAAAATTTCTGTTTTCAAAAGTGGTATTCCTTCAACACAGATAGGAAATGTTACTTGCTTTCATCCATCTTCTGATGCTGGAAGTTCCATGTCGCCTGTTCATTTGTAAACACTCCGAACCTCTGGATTCTCAGAGGCTGGGGGTTCACTTTATCTTTTGAACTGCTCTGTTTTGCTTGGCAAGGCCTTCTGTAGCCAGGCTGGATGAATTCACAGTGTAGCCTGGGCTGCCTCTGAACTCAAGTAAATTATCTAGCCCTCAGCTCCCTACAGGCATGAGCCACTGTGTCGTGTGTGTGTGTGTGTGTGTGTGTGTGTGTGTGTGTGTGTGTGTGTTTGTGTGTCCTTTATGAGAAAGCTCTTGCCTGCCTGTCCCTGAGGTAAGCTTATACTTGCTTCCAGGTATTTTTCTTCACTGGCCAGAATGTGACACCTCAGGTGTCAGTGTGCAGCCAGGGATGGTGGGAGATGCCCCCCTGCACCCTCAGCTCAGTGCACCAAGTGACCACTAGAGGGCGCAGCCCACCCAGCCCTTGTGCCTGGCTACGGAGCCATAGTGAGGCACCCGGGACCAGTCTGTGGAAAAACTGTCACCTGCTTGTGGTGGGCTCTCCTAGCTCTTACCTGTTTTCTCTCTCACATGTGGTCCCACTTTGTCTCCCCATGAGGAGCCCCTTCCCTTAGGACTTATTCAGAGGAGGAGCTACCCTTGGGACTGTGGGTCCTTTGGCCTGAAGTTGAGAAGCCCCGGTCTTCCCTCGGCTCTCATGCTAATTTCACCTTGTCTTTTGTCTCTTCTGCAGTCAGACTGGTTCTTCAGTGATGATGAGGAGAAAGGAGAGAGAGTAAGTGATGAGAAGGTGGGCGGGGGCTGGTCTGAGGTGACCCCCTTGTCCTGGGGGAGGGTGTGCAGCAAGATTCAGATGATGTGATGGTGGAAAGATGGCTCAGAGGTTAAGAACAATACTGCTCGTGCAGAGAACCAAAATGTGGTTCCTAGCGTCCGCATGCAGCTCTCCCCTCCACCAGCTTCAGCACTTCTGATGCTCTGCCCCCTTCTGGCCTCCGTGGGCACTACACCCAAGTGCACAAAACCACAGACACAGATAAAACCACACTCAGACACGTAATTAAAAATAAAAGAGGTGTTCCCTAACAGTTGGAGGGGGGCTGTCTCTGGCTCTGTTGCCTGCCTTTGGATCTCTTTCCTCTAGCTGGGCTGCCTTGTCTGGCCTCAGTGGGAGAGGATGTGCTTAGCCCCACTGCGACTTGATGTGGCCACGGCGGGTTGGCACCCATGGGAGGCTTCCTTTTTCCTGAGAAGAAGAAGAGGGGCCTGCAGTCAGGCTGTAGAGTGATTAAATAAATAGGGGGAAAAAAGAATAAAAAAGGCCAGAGAGGTGGCTCATTGATTAAGAGTACTTGCTGTTCTTCCAGAAGACTCAGGTTTGAGTCCTAGGACCCATGTGGCAAATCATGGCCATCTGTACTCCAGTTCCAGGAGTATCTGATGCACAGATATACATACAGTCAAACTACCGAGACATATAAAAAGTTAAAATAAAAACAAAATTAAAAAAAAAAGTAAGCAGGGGAGTATTCTTGGCCCAAAGCACCTGCAGTCTGATGGAGGAGACACAGCCCTTCCCTTCAGGTCCAACTCTGAGGAAACCCACTGTTTAGCCTGGAGGATAGTCCAGCCTGGTGGAGGAGGCAAAGCCCTGTTCTCATCTGGCGGAGCCTTCAGGGTTCTGTCCTGTGGGGACAACACCAAGAGAGACCAGGCAGACCAAGTCCCAGGGCGTTCCCAGGCTACCACATTCAGAATGCCCTGAGGCATTCTGAAAGGCCTCAGGGCTAGCCGGAGGCTGCCGGCTGACCCCCTTCTCCTGCTTGCAGACCCCTGTTGATGACAAGGAGCCACAGTCGGTGCCCAACATTGAGTACCTGCTGCCCAACATTGGCAGGACAGGGCCCCCCAGTGATCCAGCCTCAGGTAAGTGTAGGGCCCTGGGTGGGTGGGAGCCAGGTGGGGTGGGTTCTGTCTTCCTGGGGGTCCGAGATGCCTAGCCAGATGTTTAGCTTCCCTGTCCCCTCCCTTCAGGGTCCCGGCCCGGCAGCACCACCCCAGGACGGGTCATAGTGGGCTTTCCCCTTCTCCGGAAAGCTGTGTGCTCAGCTTCCCCAGGGCTGGCCTCTCTCCCGAGCCCTTGGTGTTCACAGCTGGCGGAGTTCTTCCGGGCGGGCGCATTCCTCTTTTTAACTTCTCTTCCTTCTCTCCTTGCACCTTGCCCCTCCCTCCTCTTCTCCCCGTGATCTTCTCCCACCTCCTCCATCCTCCCTTCCCTCCTCCTCTCCTGCCCTCCTCCTCCAGCGGACCTGTTGGAGATTTAAAGGGTATAGTGCGGTCGCGGCCTCGGTCACTAACAGTGGCGGGTGATTATAAGAAGGCCGGGCAGGCATGACAGGGAGACCCCGTGTCCCCAGCAGTAAGGAACCTCAGCAGTTGGCGGTGCCAGTCCACAGCGGACCCTCGGCCCCACCCTGCCTCCTCCCTGTGTTCCCTTCTCGGAGGAAGGCAGCCCCCTTGCCCTGCTGCCAGACAGCTACCCTCCGAAGCCCCCAGCTCTGTGTCCTTCCCCGTGCAGTGTAAGCGCTTCAGGGTGACCAGGATGAGGGGGGCTTGCCTGTGGACCCGGCCTCTACAGGGGCCAGTGATAACACCCTTAGACGCCATCCTAAGATGACAACTCCCGCCCCAGTTCAGGCCCTCGCCACGCATCCTGTTCCAGAGGAAGGGTGGCTTCTGTGCTCAGAGGAAAATGAGTGGCCCTTTCCTCTTGGCCCCAGCCACTAGCCCCTCTCACGTTCCGGCTTTGCCCTCCAGCCTGTCCAGCTCCTGTCCCGTAGAAAGGGCCTCACAGCACCCCCATGTTCTGAGGGGCACACTGGGGGGGGGGCAGAGGAGCCCCCTGTCTCTTCTAATCACCTGCTGCCGCCTGCCCCCTGTGTGTTGCGTGTGGTCCGCCATTCTCGCTCTTCTCACCATTTGCGGGGGGCGGGGGCTGGGGAAGGGCCTCTAACCTGCCTGCAGAGAGTGTGGATTAACTGCACCTGCTCGCCACCCCAGGCCTCTGACCAGCCTGCTCCCTCTCTGGCCTCGGAGAGGGCACTGCCAGGTCTTGTTATCTGGTTCCTTCTCCATTCGGGAGAAGTGAAGGAGAGGGACTCTCGTCCCTTGGGTGTGATGGTTTTGACTGGTTTTAAAGGGGGACCTTGTCGCTTACGGGCAGGTTGATGTCCGCTCTGTCACCAGCCCACTGTACCCCCGTGTCTCGCCCACCTCATTTCTGCTTTGTTACTCGATCACTTGGTGTGGTCCCTTTTCCTCCTCATGTGGTGTGGGTGGGGCACGCACCTCTCTCTGCGCTGTGGTCTCCGTGTCCTTCAGAGTCTCTGTGATGTGCTGTGTCGCACCATTGTGGTTTCTGTGGACTGCATCTGAGACTGGCATTTTCTCTCCAGTGCTTCAGAGTCACAGGAGCAGGAGGGGGAGGGGAGAGGCCCAGGGAGAAGCCCCCTTAGTCCTTAACCCTGGGCAAGCAAAGACTCAGCGGCCCACAGCCTGCCCCTAAAGGAAGTGGTGGCTAACATCATCTTCTTGGGGCCATCCTGTAGAAAATGCCAGCAGAACCAATGGCACTCCTAGGGCCTGGGGAGAACACCCTCATCTCTGGACCTCTGAGGCAAGGAAAACGTGTTGTCAAGGCCCAGGCCTAGCTTTTCTGGTCTAACTTCAGTTTTCTTTCTTTTGCCAACAGATTCCACCACCTGTAGTTCAGCCAAGTCCAAGGTTAGTGCCAAGCTTCCCAAACACATTCTGCTTGGACAGGGCAGCCACTTTGGTTTTTGGTCAAGAGAATTAGAATGGTAGTTGGATTTGTAGGAAAGTTGAGGGCTGTGTGCGAAGGAAGGTAGGAAGCTGAGAAGCTAACCATGGTGGTGCTTGGAGAGGCGTCTGATGTGGTAGGGGCCGGCCTTCATGTTGGATAACTGAGAGGCAGTGTGACGTTTGAACAGGCTCTAGAGGCAGGAAGTCCTGAGTTTGAGTCCTGGCTCTGCTGCTTAGTTTTAGGACATTGGGTAATTCTATCTGAATTGCAGCTTCCTTATCTGTAAATTGAAAATAACAGCAGTATGTCTATTGTGATAAATGTTTTAAGATCTCTAGGGGAGCTGAGTATGGTGGCTCATGCCTGTGATTCCAACACTTGGGAGGTAGAGGAAGCCTGAGCTATACACTGAGTTCCAGATTAACCAGGGCTTCATAACAAGATCCTGTCTCAGAACCAAACAAACCAACCAAAAGCAAACAAAAAGACTGTCTGGGAGGGAGGGCTTAACAAAGGAAAAGAAAGGAAACAATGAAGATGAGTAAGAAATCAATGAGATTGAAAACAATTAAGAAAAATCAATCAAACTGCAAGCTGTTTGTTTGAAAAAAAAATCAATAAAATTCTAACCAGACTGACAATAAAAAGAGATGGCACAAATTACCAATGCTCAGGAAAACACAAATACATCTACAGACCACACAGACACTCACACAGGGACATCAGCACAGACCACACAGACACTATCACAGGGACATCAGTACAGACCACACAGACACTCACACAAGGACATCAGCACAGACCATACAGATACTGAGAGAATACCTTTTGCAACTCTGTGCCCATAAACTCAGACTTAAAAGACATAGACCTATATGTAGAAGGATTCAAACTACCAAAATTTGCCTAAGAAATAGATAACCTAAATAGTCCTGAATCTACTAAAGAAATTAATTTGTGTGTAAAAACTTTCCCACAGAGAAAATGCCAGGTCCAGATGGCCTCACTGGTAAATTCTACCAAATATTTTAAGGGGAAGATGTTTCAGGTTTTTTTGTTTGTTGTATTTGTGTGTTCACTTGAGCACTCCAATGCATATGTCATGGTGTGTGTCATGAGGTCAGAGGGCAGCCTTTAAGGGTTAGTTCTTGTCTTCTACAGTATGTATCATGGAGGGTGGAACTCAGGTCCTCAGGCTTGGTGGCAGATTCCTTTACCTGCCAACTCTTTCTTCCTTCTTTCCTTTCTTTCTCCCTATCTGCTGCAGGGTCTCATGTGGTCCAAATGTGTGGTGCTCCTGCCTTCCTCCTGGGTACTGGGTTACAGGTCTATGCCATCACACTTGGCTTATTTTTCTAATTTTAAACAATTCATCAATTTATCCAATTTTATAGTATTTTAGGTATAAAACAGTTGTCTTGGTCTATTATATTGCTGTAAAGAGACATCATGACCGAGGCAGCTTTTATAAGAGAAAGTATTTGACTGGGGACTTGCTTACAGTTTTAGAGGGTTAGTCCATTATCATCATGGCAGGAACCATAGTGGCATGGAGGCAGACACTGCAAGAATAGCTGAGAATTATATCTTGATTAATAGGCAGAGAGAAAAAGAGAGACAGACAGACAACAAGGCCCTACCTCATAAATCCTTCTAATCCTTTGAAATAGCGCTACCCCTGATGACTCAGCATTTAAATATATATATGCAGATGGGGCCTTTCTTACTCAACCACCACAATAGCATAATTTAAAAGCGGTCTCTCATTTCATAATGATAGTTTAGTCAATAATGGGCCACATATATGAAAATGGCCCGACACAGCCTATGTGTGTAATAGGTTCATACAGTCAAGTTTAAGTAAGTACACTGTGATGTTCACACAATGATGAAATCACTTCATGACGTGTTTCTTAGAATTCATCCCCACTAGGAAGTGACCCACGACTACCTTTGTGTAGTATTTAAATATGTGTTTGAAGTGTGCTTACAGGCTAGTGAGATGGCTCAGCAGTTGAGCCTGTGCTGCTCTTTCAGAGGGCCAGAGTTCAGCTTCTCGAACTCAGTGTTATGAGCCTATAACTCTGGGTCTAGGGTATCTGGCACCCTCTTTTGGCCTACAGGCCTGTGCATGCATGCATGAATGCATTCAAACACACACATATACACACACAAACATATAAAGTAACATAATCTAAAAAGAAAGCTACCACAGGAATTGTGGAGAGCATGTCTTAGAGGTCTGAAGTACTTGCACAGGACCTGGATTTGGTTCCCAGCACTCACAAGGCAGCTCACAACTGCCTGTCATTCCTTCTGGACTGATACCCTCCTTAGGCACTGTACTCACGTTGAACATATATACGCATGCATTCACATACACACATAAAATAAAAATAAATCTAAAAACAAACAAACAACTACTACTATTCTCCATTCCAGGAGGTAGAAGAGGCCAGAATACTTTCCAACTCAGTGTGTGACACTGGCCTTCCCCAGTGTCTAAGGCGGCCAGCGTCTCTGGACACAGGGGCATTCATTGAGTCGCTGCCCAGATCTCTGCTGAGCCTCCCCTGTGTGGCTTCACTGTCCTGAGTGAGGGTTGCAGGAAGAAGCTGAGGGGATGAAGAGATGGCTCAGTGGTTAATAGCACTTACTGCTCTTCCAGAGGGGCTGAGTTCAGTTCCCAGCACCCACAACCATCAGTAACTCTGGGTTCCAGAATCTGACACTGTCTTCTTGTCTCCACTGGCCACACATAAACACAGACAGACAGACACACACACAACTAAAACAGCTGAGCAGATAGCCATACAGAGCTTATCTTGGAATGGGTTCTGGTATTGTACTAATGAACAAACAATGCCAGCTGGAGAGAGAACTGGGACACCGTGGAGGCAGAAGCTGGATGGGGTTCAGGAGCCAGGTCTCTGTGAGGGAAGGGAAAACACATGAACAGACATGAGAAGCCTGGCTGAGAGGTGTTCAGAGCAAAACTGCAAAGCCCTGTGAGTAAAGAGAGAGGCTCCTGTGAGAAGATGCCTCCAGGGGTAGCAACAAGGAGGAGGAACCAGATGGCGAGCCTCCGGCACTCTTGGTGGGAGGTGAGGGCCTGGCTGAGTCAGTCTGCAGTGGGTTGCAGGAGGCAGGAGAAGGCTGCTCTGCTCAGCTGGCTCTGGGCTCAACAGGGCTGTCCCCCGTAAGAGGCCCTCGACCCGCCAGCGGCTCTCAGCCTGTGGGTGGAGACCTCTTGGGGGCGTCACGCCAACCCTTTCACAGGGATCGCATATTAGATGGATATCCTGCATAGCAGGTGTTTATATGATGATTCATAAGAATAGCAAAGTTACAGTTATGAAGTAGCAATGAAAATGATTTGGTTGGGGTTGGGGGGTCACAGTTGGGGGACCGTGTTAGCAGCGTTAAGAAAGTTGAGAACCATTGCCCTAGACAGAAGTCCTCATTATCCCCGATAGCCACACCTGCCTGCACAGGACGCCTCCCTAATGCCTCCTGGCTGTGGAATTTCAGCCTCCCCAGATTCTGGGTCTCTGTAATCCCTGTGTTAGCCCGGTGGCTCCTCCCACGGCCTCTGCTCAGCCACGGAGCCTTGCACACGCACAGGGTGTTTTTTAGAAAGTGTCTGTGTAGACTTGACTCAGACATCCCAGAGACTCTGGTGACTTACCCAGTCACGAGGGTGAGAGGGTGTTTGCAGTCACCCACCCACTTCCTGCTGTCTTGACCAGACCTCTGAGCTCTGTAAGCATTCTGGGAAGGCAATGCTCAGGGTTCAAGTGACCGGAAGTGGCGCATTCTCATGTTCTCGGTCATCAAAGGGCGGGGACCTGCAGTAGTCCCTTGGTGAATGCCTGGGAGACCCAGTTCTGATCCTCTGCTTTTAGGGCTGGAGCATTTGGAGACGTGGAATATCCTTAGCGTGAGTGTGAAACAGCTAGCTAAACACTGGAGAGACTGAGGCACAGACCAGGCTGCCTGTTTAATAATAGAAAGGACTGTCCTGGAGACAGGGACTTTGAAGTGTGTATAGCAGGTGGTGTCTGAAGGACGACCCAGGAGGCTGCTGGGAGTCGGCTTCCAGCGAGAGGCCAGGCGTCTGAGTCTGCAGCGGCCCATTTTGGACATCCAAGGCCTGGGCCCCAGCCAGCTCTGCATTGCAAGGGTAGAAGCCACAGCTGCGTAGTGCTGAGACTTCACACTGCCAGATTCTCTCCTGACTCTGCACTGCACGTCAGTGATGGTCAGCAGTGGGATCCATACCCACGTTAGAGTTGCGTTCTGGTGTGGCCTCCCTGTGAGGATTGCCTAGCTTTTGTTTTGTTCTGTTTTTCTGGCTGTTCCTTACTGGAGTGTGGGCTGGCGCAAACTCAAGCATGCTAGTTTAACGCTCAGATATCCGTGTTTGAGGGGAAAGGGCACTTTTTACTTCTCTGGCCCCTCCACCCCAATGCCCATATAGCCCATAATAAGAAGCCTGAGGTCCCCTGATGCCCAGTTGAGGTATCTGATTCAGCATGGCCATATCCCATTTCACCACAGGCTCCTTATCCCTCGACCTGTCCAAAGCTCCGGAAGTCACCTCCAAGGGAGAGTTAGCTACATGGAGATCAAACACTAGAGAGAGCTTTTCCCCCTCACACATTCTCAGTTACAGACCCCTTTAATTAAAAAAAAAAAAAAAAAAAAAAAAAAAGTTGCCCAGACGTCTCAGCAGTAAGGAGCACTGTCTTCTCTTCGGAGGAAGCATTCACTTTCCAGCACCCACATGGCAGCTCACAACCATCTGTAATGGCCTTCAGTGCCCTCTTCTGGTGTACAGATGTCCATTCAGACAAAGACCTATGTAGTGCATGAATAAATAAATCCTTTTTCAAAATCAGAGCACAGCTACGTAGCCTTGTTCCAGAAGGATCTATACACAACCCCCTGCAGCAAACACCGAGGCTCAGCCCAGGCCCCCCAGGCCTCCAGGCCAGCCTTTCTGTGGAGGCTGTGGCTGGCGATTGCTCTGTTTGCTGTTGCTGCTGCAGCAGCAATTCAGTTCTTGGCGATGCCCCCCCGGCGCCACTGATGTCTGCGTTTAAAATACCCAGCTGCATCAACAGCCATCCCTGACTAAGCATCCATGGTGCTCTTTCAGAGTAGATGCAGCTAAAGAAACCAACTGGGGCTGGGGTGGGCTGGGGAGATGGTTCAGTTGGTAAGAGCACTGGCTCCTCTTGCAGAGGACCAGAGTTCAATTCCCAGCACCTACACGGCAGCTCACAATCAGCTGTAAAAGTAAATCTCCAAAAGGAAGAACTTAGCCGGTACTTGGGCATTTTAGCATCTGCTCCAGGTGGCCCAGAAATACTTGCTTCCTATGGCTTTAGGGGCTAGAAGTCCAAGCTTATGGTGCTAGCAAGTTAGTGTCTGGTGAACGCTTCCTTCCTGTTCCTTCCTGTTTTTGTTTCAGCTTTTAGTTGTTTTTGTTTTGTTTTGTTTATGGCTACCTCCTCACTGTGTCCTAGAGAAGGAAAGAGAGGAAGAGAGATTAATTCCATCACTAGGGCCTCACAGTCATCGTCAAAACCTAGTTATCTTCCAAAGGTCTGTCTCCAAACACCATCACAGTTGGGAGCTGAAACTTCAGTATCTGGCTTTGGTGGAGACAGCCTGTAGCAGTGAGTGAAACTAGCTGAGCCCTGGTGGGTTGAACATCCTGGGGTTTTGCCTCAATGGCTCAACCCTAGCCAGGTTCCCCATAAGCCCACCCCAGGCACATGGGCCTGTATTCAGATGGGTTCCCTGAACGAAAGCAGAGCTGCAGGAGCCCCATGCAAGAGTCCTCATAACTTCACCCCAGAGCACAATTCAGTGACAGGGAGCTTTGTCCTAAGGTCACTATGGCTCGGAGACCTGCAAACAGCTCCTTGTCACTTACACCCCTTGCTTAGAGTCCTCTGGTTCTGTTGCCACCCCTGGATTGTCAGCATCCCGTGGGCCAGGCTGCTAGAAGCATCTGGGAGGAGGGGAGTTTGATCAGAGAATCCAGCACGTAGGATGAGGAGACAGTAGGGCTGCCGGGCACATCAAGTGAAAAGGACCTCAAAGGAAGGTAGTGGGGCGGTCGCCAGATACAGACAGGGTTCAAGTAGGAGTCTGGGCACTAGGCTCAGGAGGTTGGTGCTGGGGTGTGAGGGCGAGGCTGTGTCTCATAAGGGCGGGCTTCAATCTTGAGCAAAGCTGAGAGGGAAGCAGAGCCTTGCTTTTGAAGGATGGGTCTACAGTGGGAAGGGCTAGAGAGACAGTGGTAGAGGCAGGCATCTTCTTGGTGGGGACTACAGGAATGGAGGTGTTTGGGAGAGGGTACGTGGGTAAATTTGGAAAAAGTCTGGAACTCAAAGGAGAGTTTGGCGTGAGACGGGGAGGCCTGAATTGGTGGCATTTTGGGCATAGAAGAGAAGGGACTAAGAACAGAGAGTCCTGGAAACGCCACAAGGTGTCGAAAAGCAAAAGGGAGGTGGGAAGCAGATCCAAACACCATGATGGACGTTGAGGATCTTCTGGGTGGAAAGACCAGGCCAGACCAGTGAGTATAGCAGGGAGTTGGAAGCTGTGGCCTCCGTCCAGAGCATGGGACTGTGCCAGGCTCTTCAGCCGCTTCAGGCAGCCCAGCCAGCCACTGAATTCAGCTAGGCCTGGGGACTGGCAGACGGAAAGGGAGGAAGTGCCCTGAAGCAAAAGGCTTCTCGAGTGGAGAGTGAGAAGGGTAGGTGCTTGCAGCCGAAGAGAGACGGTGTGCGCGTGCGCGGAGCATTAGCATCTACAGCCGGGGATCCTGTCACTAGCACAGCTGAGGAATTTATCCAGAAGTGGGGTGAAGGCCCTGCTCAGCTCCCAGGTCAGAGAGGATCTATGGACAGGAGTGTGCGGTGGTGGGCCTGGAGTGGGCGGTGCCAGGTCAGCAGGCCCCGAGTGAGTTTCGGGAAGGCGCTGTGGGCGCTGGCTTGTTTTGGACGTGGCGTGGGATGGGGAGTGGGGACGCGCAAGGTGACGAGGTCCTTCTCTACTGTCTCCTTGCCCAGGGTTCGTGGGTCCCCAAGAAAGAGCCGTACGCCCGGGAGATGCTGGCGATCTCCTTCATCTCCGCGGTCAACCGCAAACGGAAGAAGCGGCGGGAGGCGCGGGGCCTGGGCAGCGGCACCGACGATGACTCCGAGCAGGAGGCGCACAGGGCCGCGGCGGCGGCGGCGGCGGCGGGGACGCAGGAGCCACCCGAAGGGCCGCCGCCGGGCCCTGCCGCCGGGGAGATCCCCGGGCGCCTCAGCCCCCCGACGGCCGCCGACGAGCGGCCCGCGGCGGACACGCGCTCCATCGTGTCGGGCTACTCCACCCTGTCCACCATGGACCGCAGCGTGTGCTCGGGCGCGGGCGGGCGGCGCGCGGGCGCGGGCGACGAGGCGGACGACGAGCGCAGCGAGCTGAGCCACGCGGAGACGGACACGGAGGGCGGCGCGGGCCCGGGGGCGCGGCCGGCGCGCAGGCCGTCCTTCACCTCCCACCACCTCATGCCGGGCGACACGCTGGCGCGCCGCCGCCTGGCCCGGGGCGCGGAGCCCCCGGGCTCCGCCTCGTCCAGCAGCCAGGAGTCGCTGCGGCCCCCGGCGGCCGCCCCGACGGCGCTCGGTGCCCGCCCGTCGCGGGTCGAAGCCCTGCGGCTGCGGCTCCGCGGCACCGCCGACGACATGCTGGCCGTGCGGCTGCGGCGCCCGCTGTCGCCCGAGACGCGCCGGCGCCGGAGCAGCTGGCGCCGCCACACGGTGGTGCTGCAGAGCCCGCTCACCGACCTCAACTTCAACGAGTGGAAGGAGCTGGGCGGAGGGGGCGGCCCGGAGGCGGCGGGCGCGCGGCCCCGCGGCGACCACTGCAAGGACTCCGGCCTCAGCAGCCTGGAGTCCACCAAGGCCCGGGCCTCGTCCGCCGCCTCGCTGCCGTCGGGGGACCTGGGGGGCCTGCAGGGCCTGCCCCCGCGCCGCTCGGCCGCTGCCCGCCTCCACCAGTGTCTGTGACGCCCTCGCCCGTCCCGGCGCTGCTGGTTCGTGCCCTCCCCCCCCCCCCCCAGCTGCCGCCTGCACTGCCGAGGGGCGGGGCCGGGGCGGTGCTGGTGCCGCCCGCTGGGCTCAGCCGGAGTGGGCGGAGAAGTCCGAGCTGGACCGAAGAGGGGAGGGGCCGCTGGGCTTGGTGTCCTTCTCTGTGAGTCCGCTTGGGGACCCTGTTGACCGTGCGGTGTGGGTGGACAGCCCGGGTCTCATGCTGAAAGCTACAGGCTGGATTTTTGTGTCTGCCCTCCCCTGACCCCCACTAGCTCCTAGCCAAGGAGAGGAGGGTGGGTGTTTAGGGAGCAGATGTGTAGGGTTGGGTGTCCACGGGAGAGGGAGGGGGTTTGTGTGTGTGTGTGTGTGTGTGTGTGTGAGTGTAGTCACTGTGGAAAGGTGTTTCCAGTAGCGATTTCTGCCCCAACCCCTTCATTCCCTCACTTAACCCCAAGCCAAGACCCTGCCTCGGATGCACACAGGCACATCCGCAGAGGCCAACTGAACCCCACCGCTCTCGCTCCACATCCTTTGCCACCCCCTAAGTCACTCCTCAAAGCTCTTTGACCCGGTGGACCTCCCTACTCCCTTCTGTTGTCTCCCCCTTGGGGGAGGGGGATTGTCCGGGATTCCTCCTGCTTCCACGGTTCAACGTGCAGGTTTTCACCTTCAGTCAGGAAGAGCTGTCACAGGGTGGGTGGGACCCAGCTCCCCTTCCCCCACATTGTAAATAAACCTGAGAGCCCCAGTCCTCAGCCCTCATTCCAGGGGAGCCCAGTGGGGTCTCCAGCCCTGCTGCCCAAGTCTGTCTGTCTTCTTGGTTTATGCAAAGATTTGCTGTAAAGTCTCTCTCTCTCTCCCCCCTCCCTTTTACTGTAAATATTGTCTCTAATGTGTAACATATTATAAAGAATTTATAAGGATTTTTAAAGATGTTTTGCTCATTTTAAAAAGTGTTGTAACAGTGTTGGGTAAAGCGCCCACGTCCGCATGCCCCCCCCCCCACTGTGTCCTCGGCACACCTCTAGGCTATAACTAAGATTCCTGCTTCTGAAAGTCCTGTCTTAAAAGTACAGTCTACATCTTGGAAATAAATGGCCTTCCTCAGGCATGAACCAGCGTCTCACTTGTTTGGATGTGGGGAGGGACAGCAGAGGACGTGGGAGGGTCCCTGGGCTGAGTGGCAGGATGAAGGAATGACTCCGCTGGGATGGCCTTCTGGGTCTGAGCAGAGGCATACAGGTGGTGGTTGTCAGGACATCTCCATCCCTACATCAGCAGGGGGCCGCCAGGCGCCCACTCGGCCACACCTGCACAGGGCAGGCAGGTGGGAGGCTCGTTGTTGATCCAACCGTCAGAGTGACCTCAGGCAGTACCCTGCAGTCGAAGAGACTTGGCCAGCTGTCACCCCGGCCCGGCTGCATTGTCAAAGTACAGTGTGGGCCTGGCCCATTTCCTCAGTCATAAATGCATAAAAGTATAAACCACACCACTTGAAGCAAAGTTCTGGGGTTTTATTTTGTTGGTTTAGTCAGGGTCTCACTATGTAGCCCTGGCTGGCCTGGAATTCACTCTGTGACCAGGCTGGCCTCAACTTACAGCACTCCTCCTGCCTCAGCCTCCTGAGTGATTACAGACGTGGGCCACCATGCCTGGTTTATGGTTTGAATCTGAACTGTCTCCCTCGGGCTCTGATCTTGACCTCCTGGTCCCCCACTCACTCACAGCACTGTCCTGAAGCCAGTGGGGCCCGCCAGGAAAGCAGGTCACCAGAAGCAACCTTTGAAGGTTGTTCTGCCCTGGTTCCGGCAGGGTCCCTGTGTCCTCAGCCGGCCACAATGTGCCCTCCACCACAATGGACCAAAACTCCCTTGAAATTGTGATCCAAAATGAACCTTTTGGTTCTTTCTATCAGGTATGTGACCACAGCAATAAATAGAATGCGTTTTAGTAATGGGCGTTTAGAATAAAAAGAAGCCATGTGAGCGGCTGAGAGAGCTAGGGTAACTATTCCAAGCAGGAGACAGAAATTCTAACCAGGGACAAGGACACTCTGTTTCTAACTGGGGACAAGGACATTTTGTAACAGTCTATAAACCAGACTGTCAGGTGATAGAGCCGGTATACTCCCAAGGATATGAGATGCTGGGAGTCTAAGAGGATCCAGGGGAAGCTACAGTTTGGTTTGCTGGTTGAAGACTTCAGCATCCCACACTCAGCGGCGGATAGAACTGACCACAAAGAGAAAAAGCCTGACCACTGTAAACCAGCGGGACTCAGGGGCTCTGAGGAATGCTCCAAAGGACAGAACATGGTCTTCTCAAGTACACATGGATCATTCCCTGGGCAGACCATACAGTAGGCCTTAAGTAAGACCCTGTGCATGTCAAAGGAGAGGAGTCACACCAAAGCCTGTTCTCAGCCACAGTGAGATTGTTAGAAAAAATCAAGAGGCTCGGGGTCAATGAGATGGCTCGTCAGGTAAGGGTGCCTGCTGCCAAACCTTATAACCTGAGTTTCATCTCCGGAAGCCACAGGGTGGAAAGAGGACAACTCTTAAAGTTCTCTTCTGGGGCTGGAGAGATGGCTCAGATGTTCTGCTCTTCCAGAACATCCTGAGTTCAAATCCCAGCAACCACATGGTGGCTCACAACCATCTACGATGAGATCTGGTGCCCTCTTGTGGCATGCAGGTGTACATGCATCCAGAACATTGGATACATAATAAATAAATAAATAAATAAATAAATAAATAAATAAATAAATAAATAAATAAATCTTTAAAAAAAAAAAAAAAAAAAGGCTTGAGCTGGGCCTGGTGGTGCACACCTGTAAACTCAGCACTCACAGAGGCAGAGGCAGGAGGATCTCTGTAAGTTCAAGGCCAGCCTGGTCAACAGAGCCCAGGACCAGGGCTACACTGTTGGAAATACCACTCCCAGCTCCACTCCTCTTTTAGTTGTTGATGATGACAGGGTCTCACTATGTAACCTTGGCAGTCTGGAACTAGCTATGTATACCAGGCTGGCCTCCAACTCAGCCAGTCACCTTTATTGAGAAGCTAATGATTCACTTAAAATTGTGAGTATTATGGCTGTGTATATATACACACACATGGAAGCCAGAAATATGTCTTCTTACTTTCTAACTTCCCAGACAGGGTCTTTCCAATGAACCTGGAGTTCACCTATTGGGTAACCTGGCTGGCCAGTGAGTTCTAAGGACCTGTCCCCACACCCTCTTCCCGCTCTAGGGTCACAGACCTGAACCACTATGCCTGGCTTTTACATGGGCGGTGGGAATCCAACCTCAGGTCACGTTTGTAGGGCAGGCATTTCCCTGTCAGCCATCTCCCCAGCTCTCCCATTCTCCACACTTAAGGTTTCCAATCAGGGGCCCTCAGGGCCTGGTCATTCTGGGTGGGTCAACATTGCTCACTGCCACCCTAGCTACAGGGCCGACTCTGTTCCGTCGCTTGCTGTCAGCCATTTGTAGGTGTTCACCCCATTTCCTGGCCTGCTCCCCTGCCAGAGCCTACACTTGGCTCGGCAGCCAGGAGGGCTATTTGGGAGCCACTTGAAGGGTGAGGGCTGGGCCTTACAGTCTCTGGCAAGCAGGTGATGGCTGTTTGTTCTCCATTTTAAATTGCCAGCGGAGGGGGAGGGGAAAGCAGGAGGGGGTTGGCTGCTCTCCTGCTTGCCGGGAATACGAAGGGAAATGGACAATGGGACCAGCTGAAGTGCTGAAAGACACAGGGACAGCCTGTGGGTATAATGAGCTCTGGCCACACTGGTGTCTGAGGTCTTCTGGGGCAATGTCAGGAGGTGACTCATGCAGTGGTATTTCCAATGGCGAGCAGTTTCTCAACTCCAATGGCCCTGGGGGGGAATGATGCTAAGGGTTCCAAAAAAGGATGGGCAAGTGTAGCTTCAGGACCCTGTCACCTCATGGGACAGAGGTAAACATCTGGTAACTCCAGGCCTCAGCCGAGTAAAATATAGGAAGCCTCAAAGGCAAGACCTTCCGAACTCTGGCTCTTGAAAACCCCGAGCAGGACTTCCGGCCCGTCCCCTGCAAGCTGTGAGGAGCAGCTACATTTCACTGTTCCATTCGCTAACTCCTGTAAGTTCCAGAGCTCTGACGCAACTGCCCTGGAAAGAGTCGGCATCAAGACTCATCCCTCCCGGAGGTCCAGAGTCTGAAACCCAACATGGCACTGGTCGAGGAACTCTGACCTCTAATCACTGGCTTTGGGGCTAGCTGGAGCTGAATTCAAATCTTGGGTTCACAGACTGCTGGTTCTGGGACACGAGAAAGATGCCCAGGATGTCTGTGCTGGCTCTGTCGCTCACGGGTGTAGCGAGGCCTAGACTGGCCTCTCCTGCAACCTCCAGTCTGAAGCTGACTCTTTACAATTAGTGGGGTTTAGCTGGGCCTGGTGACAGAGCCTTTAATCCCAGCACTCTGGAGGCAGAGGCAGGCGGATTTCTGAGTCAAGGCCAGCCTGGTCTACAGAGTGAGTTCCAGAACAGCCAGGGCTACACAGGGAAACCCCGTCTCAACCCCCTCAAATAAAATAAAGTGACTGGAGCCCTTCTCCAGTACCCCCAAGGCCTTAGGTAGCCCCAGCCCAATGACTCCTGTCCTTTCTCCGTGCCATGCCCACTGACGAGAGGCACGCCGGCTTCAGGAAGTCCCCACCCCTCCGCCGTTCACCCCAGCTCCTTCCGGGACCCTGGAGGTGAAGAAGTAAAATAACGAGGCAGAATCCACAGGAAGAAGATCCAGGAGAGGAAAAAGAAACAAGTTTTATTAAAGCCCCAACACTCGGCTAGAAAAACCAAAAGGGAAGGGAAGAAAGCAGGGAGGTAGGGAAGAAAAAAAAAAAAAAAAAGACATTAAAAAAGAGACAGAAAACACAGCAACCCTTTCCATTTAGAAATTGTCAATTACACTGACAGAGATCACAAAATATCCACAGAAGCCATCACTTCTACACCGACACAGGCCCTACGGGGTGGACGGGTGGGTGTGGAGCCGGGCTGGCCTTGGGGGGCCCTCCCTTGGGACCCCCCTCGAAGCCTTGGCCCTGAGGCCCCTGGGAAAACAGTATATTGTGGAAGGGGTCAGAGAGAACCCCCCATGCGAGTAACACAGCACAGCGGGCAGGGGGTGAGGGGACCAGGTACAGGGTCCCCCAATGTGGCAGTTTCTTTTGTCAAGCACACACTGATGGACAGAGCGGCGGAGGCGCATGCAGCTGTGGGGGCGGGGACCGACGTGCTGCGGGTGTGGGGGGAGGGGAGCCGGGCGAGTGGTGCAGGGTTGATGGGACACGGGCACACACATGCGCACACACGGGCACACACACAGCGGCCGCCTCACACCTCGCCTGCACCTGGACACGACCCTACCCACCGCTCACGTCATCTCTACCCAGCCACACGCGGTCCTCACCCCAACAGCCAGGCATGTCCGCACACACACTACACGCGTTCGCGTTCTTACTGCCAAGGCTCCCTCACACAGCCGTGCTGGCCACGTTCACATACATGTACAAGGCTTCGCATATACAGTAGAAGCTTTTGCTCACTCACTCACACACACAGGTTCCATGCACGTGCACACACCTAAGTCACGGAGGCTTACGCCAGCGTGCACACACACGCACACAGGCGCAGGGACCAAAAGCGAAGAACGATGCCAAGCCCGCGGGCTCTGCCTGGGCGCCTAGGGCAGCTCCTGCATGGGTCCCTTTCCCCTCCCCCGGCTCCCTCTCCCTCCACAAAGGACACTCAACTCAGGACAATGACGGAGGGGCGCACACTCAGGTCACAGAGCTGAGGGGGTGTGGGGGCAAGCGAAGAGTAGCAAGCAAAGAGAAATGGAGTGGAGGGGCCCCCCCCCCCTCCCCTCCCAAGTCAGGGGTCTCTGTACAGCCAAATCAAACCAAACTGCTTCACCGGACTACAGAAGCCAGGGCACACGCCTGTCCCCAGCCCCCTCCCCTGCCAGACAGCGGCCAGGGAGAGTGTGCTGTGGTTTTCTTGTTTGTTTTTTTTTTCTTTTTTAAATATTTATATATATTTATATTACGTATATTATATATATAATATGTAAATATATCTTTAAAACAATATAAAATGTTAAGACACTTCACTTAAATGTAAAGAGTTGCTTGCAATTAAAAGTAATTGCATCATCGTGAGGTCCTTTTTTTTTTTTTTTTTCTATTTTCTAGGGTTTTTTGGATTTTTTTTTGTTTGTTTTTTTTTTCTGGGAGGGATTTTTTTTTCTTCTTCTTCTTTTGTTATTTTTCAAAAAGGCTTGTTCGCCTTCATACAAAAATGATCCAAAGCTAGAAAACAAGAGTGAACTGAGAAAACAAAAACAGAAATTAAAAAAAAAAAAAAAAAAAAAAAAACACAACCCAGTTTTCCCTCCCTCCCCGAACCCTCAACAGCTGCTACTGGCTCTCCCTGCCAGGTCTTGGGGTCCTGTCCCTTCCATGGTTCCTTTCTGTGCTTATGGGGGACTAGAACCAAGACCGCCTCTCTGTGCTTACTCTACTTTGTGCTCTGAAAGGAGCCCCCTCCGCCCTTCCGCAGGATCTCCCTTCTTGCTCTGGCCCCTCTGTGCCTTCTAGGGGCCAGAGTCAAGTCAGCCTCTCCCCTTGACTTCAGGGCCCACCCGAAAGCCAGTCTGCCCCGGCCAGGACCGCTGCACGGAATCCATAGACTGGAGTGCCGGCTGGCTGCTCTGCCTTGGGGACCCTCCAACACCTCACCAGTGGTCACCAGATCCCCCCAGACGAGTCACGCACACCTCTTCCCTGAAAACCCTCAAATCATAGAGGCTGGTTGAAGGTCAAGCGGCCCAGCCCCCAGCTCGGGGTCAGCCTTTACTGCACCCCCCTTCTCCCTTCCCACCCCCAAACATGTTTCTAGGTCCCTCCATCCTGCCCACCCCACCCCAATAAAATAAGTTAATGGCATTTAAAGTGCTAAATTAGGAAACTAAAAGTACCAGATGCCCCTCAGGCCTGCCCTCTCCCAAGGCAGAGCCGCAGGGGCAGGCTGTCCCCCAGGAACACCCACCATGACAGGCGTCCTGGGGGCCTCCTTCTGCCCTTTGCTAGCACCAGCCGGACAACTGAGCAACAGTGAGCCGGCCTCTCCCCTGGCACCTAGTGCCCCCCCTCTCCTCCTCACACCCAGCCTTGGCCTCTTCTCTGAGGATGCCCTCCAGCTAGGCCTGCGTCCAGGCCCACCCTGATTCCAGAGGAAAACCAGAGGCTGGCAGCAGAGTCTGTCTCTTCGAAGGATGGACAGGCAGCGGGGCATCTCCAAGGCCCAGCGTCTCCCCTGTCCATTGTCCAGCCTGACGCCGAGTTAGTCCACATCCATCCGTTCCTCCAGGAAGGAACTCCATAACGGGAGGGGGGTTCTCTCTTCACTCCAAAAGTCTCCGTGGCTCAGAGTTAGTTCCAAGTGTTCTCGGGAAGTTAGGGGAGGTGGGAACTTTGGATGGACTTGGGAGGAAGAGGGTGAAAGAGCAGAGGGAAAGATGAGAGGAAGTGGGCCAAGCAGAGGCCACTAGGGAACAGGAGGAAGTCAAGGGAAGTTGGTGTGTTTGGTTTTTAGTTTTCTCTTTTGCTCTTTAAAAAAAGAAAAAAGAAAAGAAAAAAAGAAAAGGAAAGAGAATTAAAAGGGAACCACTTAAAAAACCAAACACACCAAGAGGGGATGAGAGAGCTGGGGCCATGCCCCTGCAACCCTTCCGGTGTGAGAGTGGGGAGGGAGGAGCGGGCATGAAAGAAAGTGGGAAATGATGGTGGGGGTGACGGAGGGGCAGGTTGGGGCCTCTAGAAGGAGATGGAAGAATTCCTTGCCCCAAAGGAAGTCAATACAGGGATGGAGGTTCTGGAACCAGAGGGCTTGTCTGAGACAGGGCTTGAGGTCTCATTCGACCCGCTCATCTCTTTAGATGGTTTAGTGGCCTGGAACAAAAACAGGGGTCAGGGGTCAGAGAGAGCGAAGGACAGCCTCCATGCTGGCTCCTGGCTGAAGTGTTGAAAAGTGGAAAAACTCCACAAGTCCGAGAGAAAAGTAACTGCGAAAGTGAGAAACCAGAGCAGGGCGTCTGGAGAGAGTGCTCCTCTGAACTGCTGGGGCAGGATGGGCTAGTGTATCTACAGGGCACAAGGAAGGGGGAGGGGAGCCGTGGGGTTGGATCAAAGGCCCGGAAACCAGAGTGGGGGGTGGCCTCAGTCCATGGTTACTGAGAAGAAAGACAGAAGACAGAAAGAGATACCAGAGAGACCCAGCCCAGGACAGGCAGAGGGGACGAGGGGTGGCAGGGTGGGTAAGGGGGGGGGGAAAAGAAGTGAACGGTTAGCAGTGACAGGGATGCATCTGAAGCCGGGGCAGGTGGCGGAAGGTAGCTCAGCCCAGCAGCAGAGGTCCACACCTCGGGCCTCTGCGGGAGGCCGGTCCTCACCAGAAGGTTCCTGGTGTAAGCTGGAGTGAGCTAGCCCTCCTGGAAACTGAGAGGATCCACCTGCCACCACCAGCGTCTCTCTCAGCTCAGGGATCCCCACTCTGGCCCTCTCTGCTCACGTGCCCCAGCCAGAGCCCCCTGCACGCACACACACACACACGCACGCATGCGTGCGCCTCCTTCCTTGTATATTGGTCCCCAGGCTTCTCCTTTGGAGACACGGCCTCCGAGGCATGACTTAAGAGCCACCTGCATCGCCTCCACGGGACGCTCTGTGACACGTACCACCACTGCAGAGCGTGTCGGCCTGTGTCACAAGTGGGACTCCGTCCAGAATCGTCCCTACCTGGGGGAGTGTGCATTTTAACAAGTGCCGATACTGGGTGAGGGTGACAGGCGTCCCAGGCGTGAACTCTGTAACTGTACCCAGCGACTCACCTGGAGTTTAGCCACCAGCGTGATAACTTGATTAAACAAAACAAAACAATGGCTGGAGAGTTGGCTCAGCAGTTAAGAGCACTGGCTGCTCTTCCAAAGGTCCTGAGTTTAATTCCCAGCACCCACATGGTGGCTCATAACCGTCTATTGTGAGATCTGGCGCCCTCTTCTGGCGTGTAGTCAGAGCACCGTATAAATAATGAATAAATATGTATATTTTTTTAAATATGAAAATCCTGAGGCAATGGTGCATGCCTGTAACTGTTGAAAACGTGAGGCGAAGGCAAGGACAGCCGATTCCAGCTCGGTCCGGACTACACAGTGAGACCCTGTCTCACTAAGCAAACAACAGCAAAGGCCACTCTAAAGAGAAAGAGGGAGCCTGGCACTAGTGGTACACACCTTTAACCTGGCAGAGGCAGAGGCAGGGGGATCTCTGTGAGTTTGAGGCCAGCCTGGTCTACAGAGTTAGTTCCAGGATAGCTAAGGCTACACAAAGATACCTTGTATGGAAAAAAAAAAAAAAAAAAAAAAAAGAAAAAGAAAAATACCCCAGACAAGACAAGATGCATTCACCCACAATGGTGGCGGAAAAGAACCAGGGCATAGGTGTTGTTAGGTGGGGTCTGGGGACCATGGGAAAATGGGGGCCAGTGGAGAAAAGCCGGGAAGGACTGAACGTTTGTCCTCCTAGGAGCCAGCAGACAGACAAGGTCTTGTTGCCCATGGCTGTCTGAGGCCTATGGTGGAAGGTGGTTTTTTTTGTTTGTTTGTTTTTAATTTGTTTATTTTTATTTTATATGCATTAGAATAAAGGTGTCAAATCCCTCGGAACTGGAGTTACAAACAGCTATGAGCTGCCATGTGGGTGTTGGGAATTGAACACAGGCCCATTAGAAAGAGCAGACAGTGCTCTTAACCAGAGCCATCTCTCCAGCCAGGTGGAAAGGGTTTTAAGATAGTTAGGTCCATGGCTGGTGGTGGCGGTGGATGCCTTTAATCCCAGCACTCAGGAGGTAGAGGCAGGTGGATCTCTGTGAGTTCATGGCCAGTCTGGTCTACAGAGCAGTTTCCAGGACAGCCAGAGCTACACACAACAACAACAAAAACAACAACAACAGAAGACAGCTAGGTCCCCAGGCTTGGCTCTAATGCCATTTGCTGTGCAGGTCTGGGAACTCTCTGTCCTGCTATGAGCTGACTCTCATGGCCAGCCTTGGCGAGCCCTAACCTTCTACTTCTGGACTGAACAAGGGACCCGAGACAGGCCTGGCACAGAGGAGCTGCTCGGGAGAGGTTCTGAACCCAGAAGGTGCACAGAAGGGCTCTCCACAGCTCCAGCCAGGCTCTCCTCCGCTCCAGGGCCCTAGGCACCACGGGGAAATTCTGTCAACTCCAGACCTACAAACGGAATCCGAACAGGCTGTTGCACCTGCACAATTCTCACCAACACCTGATCTGCATTACGGGCTGTGGCTGAAAATCGTGTGCAAAACCAGCTTTCTCCCGAACTGAGGGCAGAAGGCTGGACGCAGAGAGCAGATGGGAGCCATGCAGAGGAGCACAGAGGCGCAGGAGGCAAGACGGCTGTGGTAGGGGCTTCAGTGAGTGGCCCAACTGTTGTGGCAGGAAGTGAATCTGCCCGCACAGGGCAGGCCTCCACAGGCAGGGACTGAGGCTCATCTACCCTTGAATTCAGGGACTCACAGCTAAACCATATCCAAAGCCCCGGGCCCACAAGGAGGAACGAGATGGAGGGAGTCATAACAGGGAGGGACACACAAGAACCAGAACCATCACTGGAACGGTGGCACGTGGCAGAGGCTTGGTGTATGACCGGCCAAGGGCCTGGGGTGTCCCCGTATCCCACCCTCACCTGCTGCTGGGCTTGGATCCTCATGTACTCCGCCCTTTGCTTGCTGTGTTTGCCTTTGTCAGGGCTGCCTGCTGGGCCCTGGGCCGCCTTCAGCCGAGAGGCTCCTGGAGTCACCACCTTCATGGGCGGCACGCTGCCACCGCCACTCTGTGGAGAGAGAGACAGGCTGGGGTGGGACAGTCCTGTGTGGAACTCTCAGCGCTGGGTGGAGTCCTGGAGACCCCTCCCTGACGCCACCAAACAAGGCTTCGGTCCCCTCTGAGCCCAGGTTGAAGACCTCCCTGCAGCAGATGACCAGCTAGGCGCTACCCTGAGTAAGAGCCCATTTATGACTTCCCTGAGTGGCCCAGGGGCAGCTGGCACCTTCCTAAGAAGGCCCCAGTGCCACTCAGCTCCCAGCAAAGGACACCACCCTGGTCCACGAGACAGAGTTGGAATTGGGGGTCTCTACTAAGAGAGCATCCCCAGGTCCACATCACCCCCAGAGTGGGAGGCAAGAGGAGAAATTCCCCCCCCCACACACACACAAATGAGTACATCTGAGCCCCTAGCTACCCCCTCACGTAACAGCCCTTCCCAGAGAGACTCTGGAGCCCCAGAGGTGCGAGCGGAGAAATGACAGTGACAGAAAGAGTCAGAGACAGGAAGGGGAGAAAGGGGCAGAGAAGATGAGAAAGCTTTATTCTCTGGTTTACAGAGATGAGACAGGGACAGAGGCCACCTGGTTCAGGCCCAAGCAGAGCTGAGTCCTGGGTGGGCCGGCTTCCCGGCCGTCCCTGGCTCTACCCATAGGCCTTGGCCTGGAAACGGACTCCCAGGGCATGGAAGGCTGAGACAAAGACAGCGGGCATGAGGGAGATGGTCAGAGCTCCTGCGGCCCCGCTCCCTCCACTCTGTAAGCCCAGAGACGGGAGCAGGAAGGGAGCGGGGGAGATGAGGCGGGAGGCAGCCACCTGGGGGTGAGGGGACAGGGGCTGGGGGCTGCCTGGACGCTTCATTGCCGCGTTGGCGCCCATCTCCATCAGGGTGGCTTCCAGTTCTTGGAGCGTCTCCTCCAGGCTGTCCATACGCAGCAGGGTGGTGGCCCGTACTGTTCTTCCCAGGCTGATGGCCAGCCGCTGGCCCCTACTGCAAGCTTCTGTGTCCCATTCAGAGTTCTGAGGGGTCTCCTCCGAGAGGCTCTCAGAGGTTAAAGGCTTCCGAGTCTCATCCGGGGATGGTCCCTGAGGACAGAGGACTCTGGCTTCTGCCTCATGTGGGCTCTGTAGAATCGCTGGCTCTTCTCTGGACACTGAGCCGCTTCCAGGCCAGAGTACCTCAGCTGCTAGTCCCAGCAAGGTCCGTGGGCTATTCCAAGCCCTCCCACTGCCAGCCAGGGTCCGGGGTCTTGGTGTGGGGACTGTCCTAGGACCCAGCTCCTCTAAGCTGGTCTCTGGCGGGGAGGAAGAGCTGGAGGTGCATTCTGTCAAGATGATCTGAGGGACACGGAAGACCCTGGGACCCGAGGCAGCCTGTGGGGGACAGAAAAATGAGGAAGAATGTAATCCCTGCAGAATGACTCCTGAGCTGGGATGGGGCTAAGAGATAGATGGACCCACACCCTTCCTCTCCTAATGGGGAAACTGAGTCACGGAAAGTCCTGATGATGTCACCGAATAAACTGAAGGCAAAGACAAGCCTAGAGTACAGGTGTCTTCCCATCCCCCCCCGTAACCCGTGGCCTCCTGCTTCCTGGTAACGATGCCAGCTGCAGAATCCTGGGAGTTTGTTCCTTTCCCGCCACCCAGGTTAAACTTGGGAGCAAATCCTAGGTTTCATGCTGTCCACTACAGGACAGTAGTATGGGGTGTGCAGAAAATTCAATGAGACCACGAGGACACTATTAAGTGCATCATTTGGGCAAATACAAGCTACTGGCTGAATTGAACGGAAGAGACTTCAGCTGTGTGAGCAGAGAGCAGGTGCTGGCCTCTACCTCACAGACGGAGCCATCTTTTTTCATCTTGGGCTCCTGGTCTCACCCCTGTGGGCCCTTCCCCAGGGAACTCAGCTAGAAAGGGGCAGAGCTTGGCTGTGGCCAGTTTCTTGGCCTCACACCCTGGACAATGCTCCAGCTAAGCACCCGTTTCTGTGTGTGCTCTGGGCTAGGCCCAGAGACCCTAAGGACCCTCTGAACCTGAGTGAACTCTGCCTTAGCTCTGAGTACCAAGCCTGTGTCAAGACACTATGGCTTATGTCTTCACCTCCAGTGCTTTCCTCTACCCACAAAATGACTGTCGCTCTCCTCGTCCCCACTTCACAGGTGAGGAACGTTACATGACTCACACCCTGTCTGGTTCTCAGCTAGTTAGTGGTAGAGGCAGGATCTGGACCCAGACAGCCTGGGTTCAAGTCCAGTGCTCCCTTCACTAAACAAGCCGAGACACCCCCTCCTCCTATACCTCCCGGGGCAACCCATCCAGCCCTGCCAGTGCTTACCTGAAGTAGGGTGCACACAGGGGACGCAGAGAGGGCCCTGCTCACCAGGCTCCTCTGCCTGACAGCGCCTCAGGATGCACAGGGGGAGCCAGAGAAGGGACCTTGCCTGCTAGGTCCCCTCATGACTGAGCCCCAGAACCAGAAAGGAGCGGATCTGGGTGCTGAGGACAAAGCCAGTCAGGAAGTGCCCCCTTCACACTGCTCAGCCCCTGAGGATGGCTGGGGGCTGCAGACAGCACTTTCCTCCTCCTGTCACCTGTCTGCAGCCCTGCCAGGAAACCGAAGACCACCGGGCCCTTAGCCAGATCACAAATGCTGGTGGCTGCCATCATGGGCCACCGCTGTGGGCTGGGGAAAACCGTACAAGGAAGGGGAGGGGTTGTGTGTGCTTGAGAAGTTGAGGACAGGGGAGTTCATACCCCAACCTGGCTGGGTAGAGGACAGACACCCTTCCCCCGGAGTCCCTTCTCCACCCTCCTCCTCAAACACAGTCTCCTGGAGTAGATAGCAGAGACCCACCCACCCCAAGCTCCCGATACCCACCCCCCACATTCCCAAGGGGAAATAAGGGCAGCAGGACAGCAGCAAGGACTGAAGTTAGAGAGAAGAACTATTTCCCAATGCTGAAAGACAACACCGCCAGCCAAGGGAGGCCATGAGTGCCCACGCTCCCTGACCAAGGCGGCAAGAATGGCCACAGGGCAGGGAGACGAGGAAAGCCATCTCCCCGGTCTGTCCTGAATTCCCAGTGCAAGGCATGGATTCCAGTGAGAGGGGCAGCGCCCCCTCCCCTGGCTGAGCAGCAGAGCAGGGCATAAGGGAGGGGACCACGCAAGCTCTCGGGACTCGGTCAGATTGAGTTGGACCCTAAGTCAGTTCCTGAACAAGCTCCAAATTCCAATCTTGGCCCAAGACAACTCACAGGCTTTAGACCGGCCTGAACTCAGGCTGTTAATGGGAACAAAACATCCAAGAGCTAGATAGAACCAGGCCCGGAAGAGAACTCTCGGGTCACACCACACACCCAGGCCGCAGTCTCCAAAGAAGACCCCCCCCCAGGAAGCCTCGAGAGCAAGGGACAAGTTGTGCGGTTGTGCGCTGCCCTTGGCTTGTGCAGGGGTGGAGTCCAAAAGGGCGTGAAGTCCGGGCAGTGGCAGAGGGGCTGGCGTGGGTGGCATGTTAGCGGGTTAGCGAGAGGTGCGGAAAAGGAAGCCGTGGAGGACCAGGCAGAGAGCGCCGTGATAGGTGCGGGGAGGCCCAGTTACCTTACGTGGGGAGCCCAGAGCTGAGCCCCCAGGGGACCCCATGTCCTGGGGGGACAGCAAGGTGGGGATCGGCTGGCGGCGGGGCGTGGGGGGGAGGGAAGATACTGAACTTCTTTCAAACACCTGGGGAGCAGAAGGCAGGGGCAGGTTTGGAGTACCGGCTCTAGTGAGGACCCAGGTCCTGGCTGAGTACCTGGGTACCTATGCAGAGCTGCCCAGGATGGCATGGGCCCCAGTCTCACCCCTTGGCACCTCACCATGATTGACGACCCACTGGTCCTTCAGTCTCTCTCCTCTACAGGGCCCTGAATCCAGGAATTCTGGCCTTAGAACGAAGATTTCTAGGAACCCTGTGAGCGGTGGCTTATGGTAATACAGGAGTCTGGGTCCTTTGCTCTAAGGGTCTGCAGGATTCTGGCCCCGGGGTACTCAGGCATGAGAGTTTTGGAACACGAGCTGTCCCCAGACCACCTGGGTAGGGTCTCAGTAAGCTCAGAATGTGCAGATCTGGGGCTCTCAGAGGATAGTGGGGCTTGGGGTCCCAGGGGGAATCCAAGAGACTACAGTGAAAACTCAGACCTGCCAGGAGGAACTTTAGACTGGAGAAGAAATGGAAGCTAAGAAGAATGGGTCCTGGGGCTAGCTCTCCTCTGCCTGCCCAGGGCCTGTGCCCAGCGCGGAGGAAGGCTTGGCACAAAACCAGGCCCAGCTGAGGCCTTGTCCAGCCATGCCCGACCCACCTCCAGCTCGGCAATGATGCGCTCCTCGTCGTCTTCATCCTTGATGGCAGAGGCCATGATGGGTGGTGTGGACGCAGGGCGTACTACCTCAGATACAGCCCGGCGCAGCTTCACCTGGGGCTTCTGGATCTCCAGCTCCTCGGACTCGGCCTTCTGGAAAACCAGGTGCCTATCAAGTCCTCCCTCCCTCCCTCCCTCCCTCCCCCCCTCCCCCCCTCCTCCCTCCCCTCCCTCCCTCACTAGACATTGCCAGAAAGAATACCCCCCCTCCTCCCCGAGCCTGCCAAGACTTGCTATGGGATCACACAGCCCTAGATTCCAAACCGGAAGTCAGGCTGGGTTGTCCTGACTGACTCCCATCCCCTCTGAGGTTTTTGTTTTGTTTTGTTTTGTTTTGGAGACAGGGTTTCTCTGTGACTCCCATCCTCTCCGAGATTTTTTTCTGTTTTGTTTTGTTTTGTTTTGTTTTGTGTTTTCTCTGTGTGGCCCTAGCTGTCCTAGAACTCACTCTGTAGACCAGGCTGGCCTCAAACTCAGATCCACCTGCCTCTGCCTCCTGAGCGCTGGGATTAAAGGCATGCACCCCCGCTTGGCTCAGAGGTTCTCTTAAGCTTCCCCTTCAGGTGACCCAAACCCCACCAGTTGACAGCGCACCTTGATGAAGGCTGAGTCTTTCTTGCTGGTGACCACCACTTCTCCAGTGCGAGTGGTGGTCAGGCCGTGGGAGGAAGGGAAGCTCCGGCGGGGAGGGGGTGGTGGTGGGGACTTGGAGGGCTTCTCCGTGCGGTATCGGGGCACTGTGAGCTCATCTGCAAGCAGTGGGGTCTAGGGTCAGGAACTCACCACCCCCGTGTCCACAAGTGCTCGTTTCCCCTCCTCCAGGAACGGCCAAGAGGACATCTCATCTCAGGGAGGAGAACAGCAGGACCGCTCTCTTTCCACTTCCCCATACCTGCCAACAGGCTCACCCAGCCCCGCTTCCTCCAACAGCACTCAGCTGCTGGGTGATGACAGCTCGAGCTAGGAACACTGCCGTACGGAAGTGTTCCTGGGAGGCCCTTTGCCCTGAGTTGCTGACCCAGCACGGACATCTTAACCTCCCCAGAGGTTCATGCTCGCATGCAAGCCTGGCCCGGTGTGTCTCACCGCCACAGAAGCTCCTCAGCCCTGCCAGGCTGAGCAAGCACCTCATTCTTTCTCTGAGGAGCCTAGTCCAGCTTGCTGCCCTGCCTTTCTCCAGCCTGGTTTCCATGGCAACCCACTGAAAGGTCACTCAAGCCATAACACCCTTGCCTTTGACTCTCTTGTGGCTTTCCACCAACCCAAACAGTCCAGCACCTTCCACAACCTCTCAGCCTTGCTCTGCACGAAGGCCCGTCTTAGAGCCTGTTCTGGAAAAGCCACACCCCTCCCCTGCACTTGCCACTCTGACCCCCGCAAGGTGCACCCGCTGGGAAGTGCCCGCTCATTTCTAAGGCTCCAGTGGAAAGCGCTCTCCTCCTTTCTAGGGCTGTACAGCTCAGGCCCAGCTCAGGAGATGCCCTTTTGTTCTAGGGACCCATTAGATGTGGCCTGGGACAGATGACACAACCTTTGGAGTCTGTCCTCTTTGTAACGAGGGAATGACTGGGACGACTGCAAAACCATCAGGACCAGCACCAGGAGGGCTTCAAGTAATAAGCGCCTAACAAATGTAACGGCCTGTCCACCATTAAATTCTAAGCACGGCCCCATAGATGTGGCTCGGAGGTTAAAGGTGCCTGCTGTACAAACCTCGTGACCAGAATTTGATCTCAGAGCGGAAGGAAAACATTAATTCCTACAAGTTGTCCCTTGACATCACACACACACAAATTACAAATCTTTTAAATAATAAAATAATAATAATTCTGGGGCTGGAGATGGCTCAGCAGTTAAGAGCACTGGCTGCTCTCCCAGACCCAGGTTGGATTCCCAGTGCCCACGGGGCGGCTCACAGTCCTCCGTAACTCCAGTTCTAGGGGATCCAACACTCTCAGGCCTTCTCGGGCACCAGGCACATGTGCGGTGCCCAGACACACATGCGGGCAAAACACCCACACACATAAAAATATAAACATTCTGAGCTTCTTGAAGCACCTTTCATGGCCAGGGTTGCTGGAAGGAATACATGAACCAGTGATGGCAGGACCTCTCATTCAGATGTCGCTCCCAGCATCCTGCAGGCTTGGGAGACCACGGCCCTGTCATACTTTTCAGCTCCGCCCTCCTCTCAGAGCAGCCTGACTTGCTCTCTCTCGGGCAGCGTGGGCAAGGGCCGCCTAGCTTGCATATACTCGTACCCCCTGCATGAGCCTCCAGCAGCAGTGGGAAGGAAACTGGATGGACTGCCGCTTACCCTGTCATTCTGTGCCCTGATCCTGCTAATGGGTAGCACCCCATTCTTTGGCAGCCTGGCTATCTGGCTCACTCCCCAGTGCTTGCCCCATAAGCCAAGCTCTGAGGATAGGGTTCTTTAACCCCAGGCCCTTAGATTCCCATACCTGAACCTCTTCTCCCACTGGGCTCTGTCCGGGGGGCTGCCTTCTGACCGTGGGGTGCCTTGGGGGGCTTGTGGTCCGGGGTGGGAGCAGGGCCTGGGTGGGTCTTGCTGGCACAGTCCAGGTCAGGGATGGCCTTGAGCAACTCAGCCTGTGTCTCCTCCAGCAGCCGGTTGATGTCCTTGGCGCTATACTGGGTCAGAGCTGCCCGTTTCTCCTCCCAGTCTCTCTCTGCAGCCTAGAGAGGGGAAGCAGAGCTGGGGTCAGGACTCCCAATCATGACCCCCTGACCTCCCGAGATCAGCCTCTTCCCCAGCCACATATGGTAAGAACAAGAAGAGAACTTCAGGGAGATTCAGACCCTCCTACTGGGTGCTACACACTGTCCCTGAAGCCTAGAGAGGCCACTTTCACCAAATACATCATTATTAGGCTTATTTCTGGACATTCTAT
This sequence comes from Psammomys obesus, assembly GCF_907164565.1. Lineage (NCBI taxonomy): Eukaryota > Metazoa > Chordata > Mammalia > Rodentia > Muridae > Psammomys > Psammomys obesus. Next base: position 21,625,022 of record NW_026595981.1, read on the forward strand.
TCTGTTTCATTAACTACCCAGCCTGTGTTTATGTAAGCACCACATTGCTTTAATTATTAAAGCTTTACGGCATGCTTTCTATCAAGAAGGGTAAATGCCACCAAAATGCTTTTCACACTTCTCATCCTAATCCTGAAGGGCCTCTACATGCTCCTTCAGTATCTGACCAGAACAGGTGACAGCAAGAACTGTGAGCCTAGCTCATTCCCCGCCCTGGCCCATCACCTCAACAGACACAGCTTTGTCCACGCTTCTCTTGCTGGAAGCATCCAGGCCTTTGGTGGGGTTGCTGCTCTTTGGGGTCAGAGGGGCTCCTTCGGCAGGCCCACTCAGCTCATGAAGATTCAGTGGAGGGCTGGGGGGTGGAATTTCAAAATCCAAGCCCTTGCTGAAGTCTGTCTCGGCTGCCACCTTCTTGGGGGACTGGTTCAGGATATTGTTGGGGGGTGGCCACACACCTTCATCCACTTGCCTAGGGATGGGAGAGTGAGGAACAGTTAATGAGAGGTGGGAGCCGCTGGAGGGGAGCCTGCAGGTGTGAGGAAGGCTCTGGGATCTTGCAGGAGAGATGGCAGAGCCGAAGCAGGTCTGGAGAGATGGCTCAGTGGTTAAGAGCTCTGTCTGCTCTTCCAGAAATCACAGGGTGGCTCACAACCATCTATACCCTCCACTGCCCTCTTGTGGCATGCAGTTACACATGCAGATAGAGTACTAATACACATGAAATAAACAAAGCAAAACCTTAAAAAAAAGAATTGAAGAGCAGCACCTCTAGCTAGCACAGAGAGCTCTCTGAGGAGTCCCAATAAGGGACCAGGGGTTTCTCTGGCCCTGGGCCCAGTGTGTAACCCCATGGGAAACTAAAGATGGAGGGGAGAATGACCTTCGGATCTGGGCAAGCGTGTCAGTGACCCCGCGGCAGCGTTTGAGAAGTCCATCAAGGCGTTGAGGCTCCTCCTTCAGGAACTTCACCGCCTCCACCTCTACCCGAAGCACCACCCGCATCTTACTCTGCAGGCCTGGGAAGTGAGCTGAGAGGGCAAGGGGGGTGAGCTGGTTGGGTAGGTGTAAAGCACCCAGGAGTCGGGGCACCCTGGCCAGGGCAGGCTCACCCTTGAGCTCCGTCAGCGTCTCCCCAAGCTGCTTCAGCACCAGCGCCTTCTCTTCCAGCTCAGGAGGAGGCACCAGCCGGTGGTTATGGGCCACATCCCTCTGGATCTTCTCCACTGACTTCTCCAGGTCACTGCAGGCACAGAGAGACCCTTCTCAGCCCCTCTGGCCCCAGCCTAGCCCCCTGAAATTGAGCAGCATGGAAAGAAATCATGCCACCAATCAGATCAAAGTTCAAAGCTGTAGCCAGGTGTCACGGCTTGCTCCTGTGTAATCCTAGCACCGGGAAGGCTGAGGCAGGAGGATGGTTGAAAGTTTGAGGCCAGCCTGGGATACAAAATTAAGACCCTGACTCAAACAAAACAAAAGATAAAAAAAAAAAAAAGTCCCACAACATCTAAAGCCATCCAAGCAGTCCACACGTCTAAGTGAAAGTGGAAATGCTAGGTCTCAAAGATGAGACTTTCAAATAGCTGTTTACAGGCACCAATGCTTCCCACAAGCTCTAACACACAGTAACATCAGCATTTATCTCTCCCTGCAGCCTGCAACCTCAGACTCTTCCCCAGAAGCAGTGAAGAACCTGGCAGCCATACAGAGCCTCACTGAAGCCTAGAGGTAGCTGCACGTGGCTGAGGTACAGCCACGCCTATCACCTTTTGTCAAAGGATCAGGTTTTCACCTGGTCCACTGTAAACATTGATGACCTTCCATCTTCCTAAAGCGCAAATCGGCCCCCCTCCCCCACAGTGGTACAAATGAACAATCTCAGCACTTAGGAGGATGGGGAACAGGATCACAAGTTTAAGGCCAGCCTGGGCTACAGCAAGACTCAGTCTTAAAACAAACAACTAAGACCAACAAAAGCAAACCAAGTAGACATTCTTTGTGTTAGGCTCTTAATGTGCGGGTGGGAGGGAGGCCGAGGAGAGGGCTCATTGGGTAAAGTGCTCGCTGCGTGAGGCCCTGAGTTCGGATCCCCAGCACCCATGTAAAAACTGAGCACAACTTCAGCTCCAGGACTGGGTGAAGGGGCAAAGACAGATCAATCCTGAGAGCTCGCTGGCCGGGGTCAGCAAGAGACCCCATCTCCAAAATTAGGATAGAGGGACTGGAGAGATGGCTCAGCAGTTAAGAGCACTTGCTGCTCTTGTAGAGGACCTGGGTCCGTTTCCAGCACCCACACGATGGCTCACAACCCTAATGTTTCATGGGATCCAGTGCTCTTTCCTGGTCGCCCTAATCACCAGGCATGCAATGGTGCGCACACACACACACACACACACACACACACACACACACACACACGCAAGCATACACAGAAAGTGAAATACCGAAAGCTCCTGCACAGCCACCGAATGGCTCTGGGCCTCAATCACCTCACTCAAAGATGAGTGAGCTGAGGATGGTAAGCTGGCTCAGCAAAGGTGCACACTTCCCGCCAAATCTGAAGACCTGACTTCGATCCCTAGGACCCACATGGCGGAAGAAACCAACTGACTGGACACTGTGGTGCTCATACACGTGCTGCGCACGCACGCACACACGCACGAGCGCACACACAGAGTAAATAAATGTAATTTCTTGACAGGGCATCAAAAGCTAAAAGCTCCTAGCTGGCTTGGAACTCACTGTGTAGACGCAAATGATCCACCTGAAGGGAATGTTCCACCACTAACCGGCTAATTTTTTTTTTTCCCAAGAAAAGAAATAGCTACTCTAGGCGTGCCTCCCTTTCGGCCGCTACGAGACTGAAGTCCCTGGAGTGCTCTTGCTCCTCTCTCTAGCCACGTCACCACTTTCCCTGCTTGCTTCTGCTTAGGCCATTCCGAACTTCTGAGGTCTTCCTGGGCGCTGCCCTCTCGGGCCCTTGAGAAGAGCGCACTCTCAGCCCAGAGCGGTTCAACCACCTGTACACGCATGCTCATTTCCACGCTAATCTCATCTCAGGTCTCAAAAACCCAAACTCCTCCCCTCTCCCTGCTCAGAGTTGGGGGGGGAGTCTTCTCCTGCCTCCTAATCCCCCCCCCCCAAGCCCGGGGCTCTTCTTGACTGGCTTGTGAACTCTGTGCCACTAGCCCAAGGCAGGCTAGACTGAGGTCTCCCAGTTTCCTGTCTGTTTCCCAGCACCCAGCTCCGGGTCTGGGACAGAGCAGACGCATGGCTGATCACTGTGGAACTGGCGCCACAGAGGACTTGAGTTGGACTCTCAGCTCCCACGTTGGTGGAATTTGATACCCCTGGCCTCTGTGGGAACCGGGACACACATGCGCTCCCTACACACAGATACAGATATGATACATAATTTTAGATTTTTTTTTCCGAAAGAAATTAAATATTTTCAAATCGCAGGGTGAAGAACTGAGAGAAAGAACTGCCCCAGGCAGGTAGGTCAGGCCAGTGCTGACCTTGAGTCATTCACACGCAGGGACTTGACATTCGCTCCCGTCAGGTCCTGTCTGCCGGATTTCAACTCAGCCTCCCCAGGCGTGAGTGAACTGAATCTGTTCTAACACCCGACATGTCTGCCTTCTTTCAAAGTGCTATGTCATTGATCAGTCACGGTGGCAACATCATCCAACCAGCAGACGAAGAGACGGACCAGGGCAGAGCCAAGGACAGAACCCCAAGGTTCCAAATCAAGCACTTCCTGTTCGTCAGGTGCCTTGGCAGACGAGTACACTCACTTCCTCGTACACTCACAAGCCCCGGGGATGGGAGCATCACTTCCAGCTACCACGTGGGCAAACAGTGGCTCAAAGACTAGACTACATTTCCCAGCTCGTCTTGCAATTACAAGTGGGCATTCGCGCTGAGTGCTGGCGGCTGCACACACCTTTGATCCCGGCGCTTGGGAGGCCGAGGCAGGCGGATCTCTGAGTTCGAGGCCAGCCTGGTGTACAGAGTGAGTTCTAGGACAGCCAGGGCTACACAGAGAAACCCTGTCTGGGGAGGGGGGAGTGGACACTTGACTGAGGCCTACCCAGGGAAATAGGGATGGAAAGGGCATGTGATCTTTCCAGCTCTAGCCCATAAAGGGCTCCCATGCAAGCTCCTGCTATGCCCTTTCCCTCTCTGGCTGGTTGTGAAGACTGTGGTCTTCTGGATGAGCTGGAAGGTACATGTTGACCGTGGCAAAACCTCCGTCTTGATCCCACGTGGGGGGGCACTGCTGGCTCCTCTGCCGTGTTTCCTAGTACATCATGTTTACAACGATGGATTTGCTGAACTTTGGGTGCCTAAGTGTTTCGTCTGTGTGTGTACTGTGTGGGCCTGGTGTCTTCACGTATGTGTTCTGTATGCGGGCCTGGTGCCTGCAGAGGCCAAAACCACGCACAGAACCTCTGAAACTGGAGATGGATGTGCGCCACCACATGAGTGCTGGGGACCAAAGCTGGGTCTTTTTTTTTTTACTACTGTAAGAGCAATAAGCCATCTCTCAGCCCCTTTTATTCTTCTTCTTATTATTACTATTTTGGGTTTTTGAGACAGGATCTCTCTGTGTAGCCTTAGCTGTCCTAGACTCTCTTTGTAGACCAGGCTGGCCTCGAACTCACAGAGATCCGCCTGCCTCTGCCTCCCAAGTGCTGGGATCACAGGCGTGTGCCATCACACCCGGCTTAATTTTTTTGAGGTAGGACCTCACTGTTTCCCAGGCTGGCTGAAGATATATAAGTAGCTGAGGATGACTGAGGATGCTCTGCCTCTTCCTCCCGAGCGCTAGGACTAGAGGCTCACACCACCGCACCCAGCCTACCGTCCTACTTTAGAACCATTAAACGACTCGGGAGCTTTTTGTGGTAGCATGTGAATTAATGAGGAACCCTAATGAAGGTTCGGCCTTCAAAAGGGGGGAAGGTGGCAGGCGCTCTGAAATCAACTAGTTCTCAAGGTCATACAACTATTCTGTGGTGTGGGGCAGTGTCTACTCAGTGGGACTTCAGCCTCTGGTGCTGCCTCACTTCCAGACCGAGTGATGTCACACCTGCCTGCCGTCTCGCCCAGCCCTGACTCCACCACCTCGGAAAACCACCTTCCCCGCAGCCAGCTCTGGGTCAGCAGACAGACTCCGGGAGTCAACAGGCTTCCGTCAGGGACAATATCCAGAGAGAGCCTAAGGCTTTGGCCAGACAGGCAGGCGAGTGAGCCCAGCGGGAATGAAACCAAAACCCAGGCTCAATTGCCAGCAGGATGTCAGAAAAGAGGAAGGAACAAAGGAAAATGAACATGAGAGAGAGGGAGAGAAGGAGAGTGGGAGAGAGAGAGGGAGAGAAGGAGAGTGGGAGAGAGAGAGGGAGAGAGAGGGCGAGCTCACACAGCGGCTGCAGGGGGATGTTCTTGAAGGCCAGACCAGAGCCATCAGAGGGCCCAGTCCCTGCCTCACTCAAACGAGACAAGTGCCATCTGGAGAACCCCACCAGCAGTCCCTGGGTTCTCTAGTGAGCAGTCTGAGTAATGGGTGTGACAAGGCGTAGGGGACGGGGATTTTCCATGCTCCTAGAGAACTGAAGCCCCCAGGAAGCCAGGGTCCAGACACTCACGAAGACCAGAGCATAAATCGCTCCTTTCATCCCTTTTGCCTCCGCGCTTTGATGGCTCCCTTAATTTCTCTTTAATGTCTCGGTTTAACTCCTTTTGAAAATCCTGGCCCAGCTCCTCTACGCAAAATGGGAAAAGACAAGAGAATCGGAGAAGTGGAATCCTGGAAGAGAGGATGGCGGAAGCTGGGCTGCTTAGAGAGAGGGCTGCGGTGGTCTCTAAGTTAGCACACCCGGACACGACAGTGGCCGGAGTCGCTGCTACCGCCTCATTTGGCGAGGTATCCAGGACTTAAGGTGTTTGGCCTTAAACACTGCCAAAATGCACGCCACGTTGACATGGGCCCCGAGGCTGAGCAGTGCTGCTGCTCAGGGAACTCCTGGTGAGGCTCCAGATATGACTTAGGAGGGCAGCGGCGTCCAGCAGCTTTCTTGTCTCACTGGTCTCAAGCATACAAGCCCTCAGCCGCTTCCAAAAAATGAAAAAACAACAACAACAACAAAAAAAACCTGCAAAAAGTCTTTAGTACTGGAAGCTGGAGATGGCTCCGTGGGTAAAAGCACTGCCTGCTCTTCCTGAAGGACCCGGGTTCAATTCCCAGCATCCACATGGCAGATCACAACTGTCTGTAACCCCAGTTGCAAAGGATCTGACATTTTCACGATAACGCACATAAAATAAAATTTAAAAACATTAAAAAAAAATCTTCAGTACTAATGAAGATGCTGAAGCAGAGGCAGGCAGCAGCTACCTTGGTCACATAATCCCATGATTCTGGGCTGTCTCTAGGTCCCCTACTGCCCTGTGTCATAAAAGGGACCACAAGAAGGGGAGGGGCCTTTGCCTCAGCCCAAGTAAAAGGCTGCGGTTGGCTGGCAGCTGCTGCATCTCCCTTCACAGGTGCCAGACAATGGAATTGTGGCCAGACAGCCATTTGCTAAATCTGGATCAGACCGTCTTCTGTTAACCCTTCGATGTCTAAGCAGGGCTGGGTTATTCCCAGTTCCTCCTCTTTCAAGGGGCTCTCCTTGCCGCCTGGCCTCAGGGATCAGGGCGGCCAGAGAGTCAGTAACCACCCGGGCAGGTGTCAACATCCCTGACACTCCACCTACTTGCTCAACCTAAGGGTTGAGTTCTTAAAGGCAAGCAAGGGTTAGACGGAAAACAGACAGCTGGCTTTATGAGAGCAGGCTGCAGGCCACAGGAAGCAATTACCATGGCAGAGGTAGGCACCAAGCCAGAAAAAAAAATATATTCAGGAATTATGCCAGACGGCCAAAGGTTTGTGGGTCATGGAGAAACCGGGCCACAGTGGAGGGTGAAATCAGACTTCGCAACAGCCCAACGTCCTCTGTGAGTCTGAAGACATGGGAGCTGCGCCCCCCATGTCAGTCAGGCTAGGTCACCCAGGCCGCGTCGTGTCGTCGTGTGTCGTCCTTCCCGTCCGTCCCCCCACCTCCTCCCACGGCCGCCCACGCGCGCCGGGACCCAGCCTCACTTGAGCTGCTGAGTAATGAGCTCCTCGTCGTTGAGGTAGCGCAACCGCTCCTCCTCCACCAGGGTGCGCTGCCGCTGCAGCGGGTCCTCCTGCCGCCGCGCCGCCTCCGACACGCGCATGCTCAGCTCCGCCTCGGTGCGCTTCAGCAGCGCGCGCACCGACTCCTGGTTCTGGAGCTGCGGGGCGCAAGGATGCACGCGTGGGCGGGGGAGGGGAGGAGGACACGTGTGGCCGGGGAAGGGGGGGCAGAGGGCAGCCCCGGACAAGCCAAACTCCGCAGAGGACTGGGTTTTCTGGGCTGCGGGTGCGGGTGGCCGCGAAGGCGTGGCAAGGCCGAGACAGGGATCGAGGACGGAGGTGGGGAGGACCCAGCAGGCCATCCGGGCCGGGGATGATAGAGCTTATGGAGGTGACATGACTGTGGCTGAGGCTCTGAAGCAACAGCAAAGGGCAGGACAGCTGGCGAGGGAGATCAGGGTTATATACTGGAGGAGTACGGGCGCGGAGAACGGGATCATTTGTGTGGCCGAAGGGTGCCGCGCTCAGTGGAGCCCTGACGACAGGGCGGGTGTGGAGCTGTGGACTCAAACAAGCCCCTCAGTGGAGGCAACGGGGACAGCACTCCGGAGCCCAAATGACGTGGGTGGGCGAGAGCTTAACCGTGGCCCAGATGGCAGCCCTCCGCCCCCCTTCCCGGCCTGTCTCTGCTCATTATCCTCACCTGACAAGCCCCGAGCCCCCTCTAGAAGAGCCTGCACCGTGGTGCCAGGCTCCTGACAGGTGGGACCATCTGCCAGTCAGGGCGGGACAGCCAGCCCAGGCTCAGAGAGGGGGAGCCGATGGGGACTTGGAGAAAACGGATCCTGGGGCCTCAAGAAACCAGGATCGCCTACAAGGGACAGCGCACGGGGGAGGGGCGGGCCGCAGCTCAGGGGAGGGGAGGGGGGACTGGGGTTCAGTGAAAGGTCGGGGCTTGGGGGGGGGGCTGAGATTTAACGAGGAAGTGGAAACTATAAAGGATCGGAAGAACCTATGGACCACTGAGTTTTAAGGGACTTTGCTAGCGCCGGATGGTGGGGGAGGGTGGGACAGAGCCTGGGGAGGGGAGTTACAGCCAGGGGGCGGGGATGGGGGGGGGGGGGGGGCCGGTACCTGGAGCTTGCGCAACTGCTGGAGCTGGCCGCGCAGGTCGCTGGCGCTGTTCTGCAGGCCTCGCAGCTGCACCTGCAGCTGTAGGCGGCTGGCGGCGCTGGGCTGCCCTGCTGGGGTGCTGCTGGCCGAGGGCGGGGGAGGGCCGGACACCGGGGTGGCCCCGCTGCTCCGACCGCCCGACCCACACGCTGCCGACGGGGACCAGAAGGGCGAGCCGTGAGGGGGGCGGAGCGGCGGGGGAAGGAGAGGGGGGCCCCACACCCAGCCACGTGGCCCTGACCGTCTACCCCGAGCGGAGGCGGGTCCTGGCGGGGGGGTGACCTGGAAATGCGTGGAAAAGCCCCCACGACGCGGCTGCTCGCTGAGACCCCGTTTGAGGATTAGGAAACTGAAGCCTAGAACTCTGGAGAGGGAGGGGAGGGGCACTCACGTGCTGCGGGTATGGCTGCCCCGTCGGAGCCTTCAATCTTCTCACTGCGGCGGAAAGAGAAGAAAACGGTCAAGGAGGCTCCGGCTGGCCCCGAACCTTCAAAGCTGCACGGGCCCTCAAAGGTCACCCCAGCGCCCCGGGTGGACAGAACGGCGGGAAAGAGAAGGGACTCGCTCGGGGCCACGCTGTAAACACAGGGCCTCACCTTGGGGTCTCGGGCTCTGAGCCTCGCAGCAGGGCGCTCTGCACTAGCCCCGTGAGGCTGGCGATCTGCTTCTCCATGGCCTCCATGCGCTCCCTGGGGGAGGAAGGCGGGTCTGAGCGGACCTTCCCGCGGGCCCTGCCGCCCACCCGGAGGACAGCCGGTCTCCCCCCCGGCTGCCACACAGGCCTCTCTCCACGGCCTCCCTCAGGGCACGTCAAGCCCGAGATCCCCAGCGGAGGATCGCGGGGGCTGATGCAGGAGGATGGCCGGAAGCTTGAGTTGGCCTGGGCTACGCAGCAAGTCCCTGTCCCCACCCCGAGCCCGCGCCTGTGGATTTCAGCTGGTTCTGTGCTGGACAGCTCTCAGTGCTGGGGGGAAAAACCGGCAGGCTCGCCCAGCCTTCCCGTTTTACTGCTGTGGGTAAACTGAGGCCTGGGTCTCTGCAGGCATCACCGGTCCCTCCAACGTCCTTCCCGTGACCCACGTGCAGCCACCCTCCGCGGCGTCCCCACCGCCACCCCCCGTGGTCTCACCTGGTCTCCGTGTCCTTGGCTGGCACCGGCGGCCCGAAGCCCACGAGGGAGCGCTCCCCAGGCCCGGGGAAGAGGTCGGGAGGCGGCGGGCCGGCCGCGGAGGGGCCCCCGGCGCTGCGGGCCTTGCCCCCGGGGCTCTCGGCGAACACGGACGACGAGCCCGAGTCCTTGCGGAAGGACTGGCGCACGGGCGAGCCGCGGCTGGGGGGCCCCGAGTAGGGGCTGTGCGGGGGCGGGGGGCCCCCGGAGGGCGCCGCCACGTCGGCCAGCTTCTGGGGGGACGAGGGCGGCAGGCGGAAGCCGTAGCCGTCCCCGTAGAGCGCGCCCCCGCCGCCCCCGCCGCCCCCGCCCGCCGCCTTGTAGAGCGAGTCCTCCAGGTCGGACTGCAGCGCGGCGGCCGAGTAGGTGCTGAGCGAGCGCAGCGAGCCGCGCTTGTACAGGCCGCCCGCGCCGGGGTAGGCGAACGGGTCCCCGCCGGCCGCCGCGGCCAGGCTCAGGCGACCCTCGTGCAGCAGCCCGTAGGGGTCGGCGTAGAGGCCCTCGCCCTTCACCAGCACCATGCCGCCCGCCTTGGCCGCCAGGTCCTCGTCGGGCTTCACGTCCCGTCGCTCCAGGATGGCGCTGGGGCTGGGGCTCACCCCCTGACCGCCCGGGGCGCCCCCCAGCCGCTCGGCGGCGTGGTGCACGGGGCTGCCGGCGTAGGAGGGCGGGCGGCCCCCGGCGTACGACAGGCGGGAGCGCGAGGGCGAGCCCGACGGCAGCCCCGACGGCAGCCCCGGGGGCGGCGAGCCGGAGGCCAGGTGCGAGGCGGGCGACAGGTTGTTGAGGCGCCGCGTGGGCGACGACTCCCGCGACGCGTACACCATCTCTCTCTGCGAGGGAGACGGCCCGGGGGCCCACGGGGCTGGTCACTAAGGGGGGGACCAGCCCCTTCCCGTCCCTTCCCGCCCCCAACCGGGCTCAGGAAGGCCCCTCGGCTCTGGGTTCTGCCTTCCCTCTCCTACAGCGTCCCCGGCCCCTGGCAGATGGAGAGGGCTCAGTCCACCCTTGATGGGAACCGGGAGGGGAAGAGAAGAGGGCGTGGCCGGGAGGGCGGCCTCACGGCATCTAAAGGCCTAGAGAAACCCTTGGGCGGACGGTGGGGAAGGTAGAGCCGAGCGCCGTGGGGTGGCCAGCCTCCCAGTTAACCCGGGCACCCCCGTCTCAGCCTGGAAGCTCCCACCTCCGGAGCCGCCCTGGCTCCGCCTCCGGCCTCGACCCCGCCTCCGGGTCTCCCCGGTGCCTCGGGCGCGCCCTGGCTTACCCGGAGGTCACCGTTGGTGAGGTGCGAGCCAGGAAACGCGGCGTAGAGCGGTTCCTTCCTGTAGATCTTGATAATACTTCGGTCCTGGATGTCTCTGTCGGGTAGAGAGAGGGACGGAGGGTCACTGTGTGTGTGTACCCCCAAGCTGTGCGCAATGAGGAGGGGGGCGGCAGCTACTTTAGGCAGACAAGAGGGCCTGATACCTAACCTTTTCCCCTTTTCCTAACTCTGTCTCCTGGTACCTTGAGATGCCTGCCAAAAGCACAAGTGTGCAACACACCAGAGAGAGAGAGAGAGAGAGAGAGAGAGAGAGAGAGAGAGAGAAGCTCCACCTATTCACTTTCCCAGCTTCCCGCCAGAGGAAACCACAGGAAGGATGGTTTAGCACAGAGGGCGGGGCTCTGGGGCTTGGGGGTGGGGCAAAGGGTGGAGAGAGGGTGCAGAGCGCTCTGGGGAAGGGTCAGCAGGGGTCCAGAGCCCTTCAGGAGGACCGTGGGGAACCCCACCCCCGCCCCCCGGGGGCCGTGCCCACCGGACATCCTCCAGCTCGTAGAAGACGTTGCGCGCCTCGTCTTTGATGAGGATGGCGGTGTTGGGCGACTTGAGCATACCCATGGTGAGCTTCTGCGGGAACATGTGCGCGATGAGCGCGTGCAGCGTGTCCAGGCTGCTGACCTCGTGAGTGATGTGCACGCGTCGCGTCTCCTCCCCGAACTGCAGGAACAGGACCCCTGCGAAGGAGACGCGGCCCGCGGGGTCACTGCCTCGGTCGGCCCGCGGCGAGCCCGGAGACTGCGGAGAGCCCTCAGGAGCCGCCTCGGTCCCACAGCGGCAAGGTCTGAGGCCGGAGGCCGCTCCCGGGTGCAGGTGCACCCACGCGCTCCTCATGGCCGCGGGTTCGCGGCCCGCCTCTCAAAAGTACCCCACCGGACCCCGGGCAGCTGGAGTCTGGACGCGGAAATGGGGCTGGGGGCCAGGAACTGGTGGGGCAGAAACTGAAGGGAAGTCGGGGAAAGTTGGGGAGGCTGGCGAGAACGCCGGGAAAATGAAATGGGGGGAGGGGCGGGAGAGCCTAGAGAAAGAAAACAAGGATTGCACAGAGAGGAGGCTGAGGGAGGGGAGCGTAAGGGCCGGCGGGGGATGCTAAGGTATAGCAGAGGAGAAAGGGCTCGGAGGACAGCGAGGACTTCAAGGAGGTGACAGCTCTGGGGGAGGGAGGGGCAGGAGCTGGAGGAGCGAAGGGCGGGGGAAGCCGGAGGGAGGAGCTACGGCCCGGCCGGAAGAGCAGCAGGCTGGGTGGTACCTGGTGAGCGCAGCTTGGTCTGGCTGGCCGAGCGGGAGAGAGGCAAGCTCTGTCGGAAGCGGTTCATCCTGCTGAAGCCCAGTGGCAGCTCGGCCTCGGACATGGTCTCCAGCGACTCAGCCGAGGCGTAGGACAGCTTGGCTGCCTGGTCTGCCAGCCCTGGTTGGGCTCCCTGAGTGTGGCGCGAGCTGCGGGTCTGCAGGGGCGGGGCAGGACGAGAGGCACCAAGCGTGAGCCCTCCACACCCCCATTCCATGCTCTGCCACTGCCTCCATCGGGCCCCGGAGCTCCGGCCAGCCAGCAACACACACACACACACACACACACACACACACACACACATTCAGAGAAGGGTTCTCTCTCCTGTGGTTCCAGACTCGGTGGGTAGCTGCAGAAAAGAGCCCCCAACTTGTCTGCCCCGGGACACCCAGCAGGTAGGTAGTAGGCCGAGGACTGAGGCACCCTGGGAAGCCATTCAAGAAAGCATCTGAATTGGACCCATGGGCACGCCTGCTATTTTAGGCTTTCCAACGAACAACAACAACACAAATTTGTCACCGAGGTGAGCAGCAGAATTGTTGAGCAAATTGGAGCATTAGTTCCAGACATTAATTAAGCGGCGGGTTGTGTGAGCGGCGGATTTATTCTTCGTGGAGTTCAGGGGCGTTGGGGGGAGCGGGGAGAAATCAAAGAGAATGAGGGACCCTAAGCTTTCAGCCCGTGGGATCCGGAGTCACTGACTTCAAGGACTTAGTAACTCGGAGAGTCTCCAGGCCCTTGAGTCAACTGGACCACAGTTTAAACCGTACATGAGCACGCCAAGCCAGGTGCCACACCCGCAAATTTACCGTGCCAGGCTCCACCCCTCCCTGGGATACACACACTGTCACACAGCCTGGCTGGCCTCCCCTAGGCAGTATGACCGCCCCTTCCCTAAAGCTAAGGCTGAGAGTGACCTCCAGCAGGGGCAGGAAAGAATGTCACAGATATAGCTCAGTAAATCCCTACCTTCCATCCCCAACCCCTCCCCCCAAAGTAAAGATGTAACTCAGTGGGAAAAATGCCACAAGAAGGCCTGACCTCTGTTTCTTGGGAGGGTGGTGTCTCTCCTTATCTCAACTGTCCTTCTAGATCCAACTTTCTGGCTCTCACCCAGCCCCACAACTTCTACCATTCTGCTCTAGAATCTACACTCAACCCGGCTACTGTATAGCTAGCTACTCCATGGTTTAAACTGTTATTCTTTTGAGAAGGAGAGTCTCACTAATGTAGCCTTAGCTGCCCTGGAACTGGCTAAGTAGAGCAGACTCAGAGATCCACCTGCCTCTGCCTTCCCTCTGTTGGGATTAAAGACGTGCTCTACCAAGTTTGGCTCTCATTTAAGTGAATTAGGGGAGTAGGACAGAGCTGTGCCATTCTGTGGTATGTGCATTATACATACACATTAGCTTACTACCATGAAAAAAAAAAACAAAACATGTTATCTAATTGTACTTAAAGAGACTTATTTTCACAGGCAGGTATGTTGGTACATGCCTATAATCCCTGCACAGAAAAGGCTGAGGCAGGAGGATAGCCATCAGTTTGAGGCTAGCCTGGACTACAGTATGAGACCTAGACTGAAAACAAACAAACAAACAAACAAAAGTAAACAAACTTATTTCTAACATTTAAATCACATAAATCACTTAAAACCATCCACATCAGCAATCTCAGGTATGAGAGAGCTTTCTGTATTCATTTTCTTCCTTTATGAAGCTGAACAATTTTGAACAATTAGAACATATTACTTATACAATTTAAAAGACAATAGCAAAGGCACAGCTCTCATTTTGCATTGTGTTTTTGAGACAGTGTCTCACTAGGTAGCTATGGCTGTTCTGCCAAGCGCTTGCTGTATAGGCCAGGCTGGCCTCACACAGGCTGTCCATCCTCCTGAATGTGGGATTACAGGCAAGCGCCACCCAACCTAATAAACATAGCCTCTAAAAAGGAATAATTTATTTACCTGTTTAGTTCCTTCTTCACCCCCTCATCTTGATTACACCCTAATTAATCCCCATCTTCATATTAAGTCAATTTGATATTCCAATCCAATTAGCACTCTCAGAAAGGGAGAGCATATTCCAATAAGCCATATGCCCAGCTGTCCTCAAAGTGGCCTTGAGAGCTTGGAGGGGGGGATATGGAAAATCAGATTTGAGGGGTCACCAAGGGTCTTCCAGACTCAAGCACGACAACTTGGCCAGCAACGAGGGGATGGGCTTTGGAAGGAAAGAGGCCGTATATGAGCTGGGCCTGCTTGGGAGGGTGCATACTGTGGAGCCCAGGCTGCAGCTTCAGCTCTAGGCTGCCCAACAGTGACAGGGATTCTCCCATCTTCATCCCCAGAGAAGCCACCAGTGAGACGCCTATGCAGTAGTCCGGGAGTGTGGACCAGGCTGGTAGGCATGGGGTTGCCAGGCAACTGAAAGGTCAGTGGCAGGCTGGAGCCGATGAGGGGCTACAGCATGGAGCGGTTGGCAAGATGAGAAAATAGGGGTGGCCACTGGGAGGAGGGTGGTACAAATGAGAGGTGAGGGAGAGGAGGGCATGATGATGGACAGGGTCCTGGGGGTGGCTGGCCACAAAAATAGGAACTATGGGATAGCCACACCCCTTCCTCTACTAGCTCCTGTCTCCTCCCTCCCCACCGGCGTCTTTCTATCCTTTCTACCTTTACAGAAAATCCTAAGGAAAGGGAAAGTTTATTAATACTTCTTTCTGCTCCCCCACCAGACCACCAAAGAAAAGAAAAACGAGACATCTAGAAGGCACTAGCAGGCGTGTCCAACTTCTGACATGGCAACGTGGCGATGTCATCTACCAAATTCACACTTGAGAACTGAACAAAAGTTACCAAAAAAAAAAAAAACAATCACAAAACAGATCTTATGTTTCAAATAAGTTGACACTGACAGCCACAGGTGGCCTGCTGGTCATGGGTTAGAAATGCTGGCTAAGGGAGATGGCAAGAGAAGGAAACAGGAATTCAAACAGAACCTGAATACGGGAAGGGGCTGCTATGGGAGGCAGTGGTTGGATCTGTTCCACCAAGGAGCTAATGAGACCTGGACTTGGGCCAGGCAGAGGGAGCCAGGGCTAGGATGGTCAGACAGAGCTCTGCACTCCCAACAGCTGTGTATGGAGCTGGCCAGGAGCACCTGGGAGGTGCTCACGAGCTCTCTTTCCAGGATTCACCGTTCTTTAATGGTAATCTCTTGTAACTGGGCTTCAAGACTTCTTATGAAACCCTAAATTGTAGCATCCAGAGGTTGGAATCAGGTCAGAGCCCATGACTAATGAAGTCAGCTACCGGGTAAAGCTTCCTTAACAGAGCAAACTGCCTCGGACATGCGTTTTTCTCATCTCTTCAATCTTTCAGCCACTCTGAGTCAGCCCTGATGGTACACGGTAAGTGAGCAGTTTAGGTGACTGAGACAGGAAGATCACAAATTTAAGGCCTGCCTGAGCTACAGAGGCAGTTCAAAGTCAGCCTGGACAACGTAGTGAGACCCTGTCTCAAAATAAAACGTAAAAGGGGGTTGGGATACCGGGTATGGGGATGCACACCTTTAATCCTAGCACTCAGGAGGCAGAGGCAGGTGAGCTGGAGGCCAGCCTGGTCTATACAGGCTGTTCCAGGCCTGCCAGGGGGACAAGTGGGTGTGGGGGCCAAAGAGGACAGAGTGTCTTGAGGGTGCTCCCCCAGAGGCACCATGATGTCCTGGGGATGGGGAGACAGCATTCCAGTTCTCAGTGATACTGTCCAGAGGAAAGCACCCATTTCCTGGGCCTGGCCCCCAAGGGGAACAACTTTAAGAGTACAGGACAAGTGTGTCGCCTGGTCCTGACTGTGGTGGGTAGTAAGAAAGGCAGACAGTAGGCCTTCCTAAGAGGGACACGGTAAGTTCAGGGTCCAGGGCCTACAGGGAACTCTTGAGTTCAGGTCCCTGCCTCTATCCGCACCCTCTCTAGGCTGAGAAGTGTCAGGAGCTCTTCTCATCCTAAAATACCCCTAACAAGCTTGGGAGAACTGGGGACTTGAGCATCAATAGGCCAGACCTCCAGAGGAAGTGGCAAAACTCCCGCTCTGGATCCATAGGCCCCTGGCAGACAAACCCAGGCTCTCCCCACCCCCCAAGCAGCAGCCATAGCCGGCAGCCCCAGGCCCACCGCCCAAAAAGGAGGGGGTCCCGTGCACACCCCAGTGCGAAGCGTGTGCAAGGCAGAGGCGGGGAGGGGAGGGCAAGACATGCAGTTGTCATGGAGGCAGAAGCATCGCGCACTGACCTTGAAACTCCAGTAGTTTGGTTGCTGATGGGAATAAGAGAAGAGATGGTTACAAGGGGGGCTGCCAGGAAGTGGGACAGGGACAGGTCGGAGACTGTCGGTACTCAACACCCAGGGACATGAACCTCCACCCCCTGGGGAACCAACGCCAGGCAATGCCGGTGCCTCTCACTTCTCCCGTGAGGCTGGAACATTCCAGTTCACCAAGGATGGGCAAGTTCCAGGCCTGCTGGTTGGGGAGCAGGATAGAGCATGTCAGATGTTTTAAGTGTCTTTCTAGACCTAGAAATTGACTTCAGAGAGAGCTACAGGTGAGAAAGAGCATAGATGACCATGAGGCGGTCAAAGGTTTAAAGGGAGGGCAGTGAAAAACCTGGGCCGTGGGATAAGAGATGGCACTCGTTGTGGGAGGCCAGGTGAACTGTCCCAGAAAAGATGGCATCCCAGCTCTGCTGGGAAAGGGAAGAGCTGAAGACCGGGGAGAAAACTGTGCTCAACATAGCAGCTTAGGTAGGTACCCTGGAGTAGGCATGGGGCCTGGGAAGAAGCAGAAGGGGGTGAGGGGTCAAAGGGGGAGGCTAGATGCTGGAGAGCCTCCAATGGGAGTGGCATCTACAGACCAGAGTGCAGAAAACACAGAAAAGGGAATGGGACTCCGGTTGGGCCGAGGGCAGGGAGTAGATGGTGGTGGCTGGGACCAGGGCCAGGGCAGGCAGGCCTGTGTGCCAGGATGTGCAAGGATTGTGGAGAAAAGTGGACCAATGCCAGTGACCTCTGGCACTGGGCAGCGGATGGGGAGCTCGGGCAGCACTTGAAACTACAGAGATGGCGGAGAAGAGTTGTAAGGGGGCCGGAGGCTTCGCTTCTCCTAGCTCTCAGTAACCCAGGGTCGCCCTGCCCTCCCTAGAGACCAGAAGGCCCTTCCAGATGGCTAGCAACAAGGGAAGGACAACCCTGAAGGCGGGCTGGTTCTTGGCAAAGCTGAGGGTACCCTGCTGACCGGTGCCAGCCTCAGCAGGAGGACAGAGGCAGCAGATGGCCTGTCCCCAGGGTGCCTGGCACGAGCAGAAAAGATTCCCCAGGCCTCAGAGCCACCGGCAGGGGAGAGAGGCCTTGAGGGTTCCTGCTGGGAAGACACCATGCTGTGGGGCCCTGTCCCCCCGGATGTTATGGGTGCAGGAAAGAGCTGGTAAGGGGGTAAGGATGGCTATTGCTGGCTAGACTTTATGCTAGCATCTCCTTAGGGTGGGCATGATACCAACCTGGATCTGGGGCAAAGTTTATTTCCCATCACCCCGCACACACACCTGATCCTCGATTCCTATCTCTCCAAACTTACTGGCTCCAAAAGATGAAAAGCCGGCACATTTCAGGCAGGAAATCAACAAAGCCTGTATGGACACGGGTCACCCCCGTGGTGCCAGGGGATGCCCTCGGGTGTCACAGGAAGGGACGAGGCTGAAAGACTTGAGTCACAGCGTCTGTGACCTCGGATAGAAGGGGAAGCATGGACAGTAGACTCCCAGGGGACAGCAGAGCCAGGCTGAGGACCCAGAAAGGTTTACGTCGAAAGTTATGCCCGCAGACCAGGAACCATGGACGGCTCTGCTGACAAAGCCCCGTTCCGTCCCCACCCTACAGTGGGCACAGGAGCCACCCACAGCTGCCTGAAACATGCATGTCCCTGCGGTGAGCCGGCAGAGTAAGAAGCATCCCTGTCTACCCAAGGATGTCACAAACAGAATGACAAACACACCCACCAGGGTGGGCAGCCGTAAGGGAAGCGGTGAGACATGGCCCCAGGGACACACAGCAACTTGGAGATGTCCACACGGAGGCCACCTCGGTTCAGACCCACATGTACCCCTGAGGACCCTAACTAGCAGGATGCCCAGTCAAAGACACAGCACACCACAGAGCCATAGAGGCAAGGACACCCATTCACACACATGCGAAAACACCAGCGACAGAAATATACACAAAATAGCACACAGAGGCCAGCAAGACAGCTCCGTGGGTAAAGGTGCTTGCGGCCAACCCTAACGATCTGAGTCCAATACCTGGAGTTCACACAGTGGAACGAGAAAACCAGTTCCCCCACATTGCCCTCTGACTTACACACACACACACCACAGCAAGCACGCCCTACCCCACACACACATACTGGGTAAATGTAATTTTTTTTTACTAAAGCAATATATGAAGCACACAAAGACTCAGAGAAAATGCAGTTGGGTCTGGACATTTGCGGCACCTTTAGCCAGTATACAATGGCTCTAACGGCCACATCCTCATGTGTCGGGGGGTTGATATCCTAAATCAAGAAAGGTAAAGGTTGCCCCATCCCAAATTCTGCCATCAGTCTCAGCACAAGGGACTCAGGGTACCTAGTATAGACAACTGGGACCCAACTGGTGTTCCTAGAAGATGGGCAGGAGATCTGGCTATAGCCTCGCTGACTATGTCCTGGCTGTGGGCTCCAAGCCTGGACACGCCCACTAGTCAGTACCTGGAAGGCTGAGGGTCACAAACAGGCCCAAGGGAAATAACAAGGTGACACCAGCATCTGGGAAAGGTCATCCTAGGTCTGGGATGGATATGGATGGAAGAGAAGCTACGTTTGTGTTTGGGGGACTTGGACCAGGACTTGCAGCTCTGAGTGCCAGAGCTTTCTTAAGGGAACCTCGCCTCCTTCCTTGGTCCTCTCTTCAAACTGGGAAGAAGGATCCTTTCAAGTGGCCCCAGCAGGAACCAGCTACTCTGTCTCCCAGCAACTCACTGTCCTTGAAGGGGAACACTGCATCGGGGAGAAGCCCCTGGAGAGATGGGCCATTATCCACCCTTCCAGGTGTTACCCCATGGGACCGCCCCTGCTGACAGGGAGCAGAGGCTCCTCCCCTACTGTGCAGGAGGGACACCTCTGATCCTCGCCCTTACCCCCTTCCCAGCTGTGGGGTCCTTCCTCAGCCCGTGCCTAACACATACCGACCAATCTGTGGCAATGAATAAATGCCAACTAGGCAAACCAGGCAAGGCCAGCAGAGAAGTGGTTCTAAATACTAGGCCTGGCCCTACTCCCTCCATCTCCTGGCCCCTGGTCTAGAAAAGCCCTGAAAAAACGGGAGGGACGGTGGTGGTGGTGGCGCATGCCTTTAATCCCAACACTTGGGAGACAGAGGCAGGTGGATCTCTGCGAGTTCAAGGCCAGGTTCCAGGACAGCCAGCTACATAATAGAAAATTATCTCAAATTATCTCAAATAAATGAACAAATAAATACAGGAGGGGTCGGGGTCCCTCTGCCCTTTGCCCAACAAAACCTCACCAAAGCCTTAAGTGTGGGGAGGGCTGACCTTCCCAGAACTCAGAAACTGCAAGAGAAAGAGCTGAACAGGAGAGAAACTGGCAAGAGCAGACGCTGGTAAGGGAAAGCTTACAGGAGCCAGGGCGAAATGAGAGGCAACCATCCCTCAGGACCAAGCTTTCAGCCATGGGGGAGGGGACTTCTCCCAAGGTGCCAAGGAAGCAAGCTACAATCCCCATACCCCCACGGAGTGGAGGAAACAGCTTTTCCCCCTCCTCACACCTCTCCAGGACGGAGTCTTGGGGCTGTCTCTCCCCCTCCTCCGCCCATTCCAACCCTGGAGGGGCGGGACAGGTCCCCGTCCCCCCGCAGGACCTTACCTCCGCTTTTTCCCCCTCTCCTTCCCCTGGGCAGGCGTCCCGGGGTAGGCCAGGCGTCCTCATGACCCCTTCTTGACCTCGGGGCCCCTCAGGGAGCATCCCCCAGAGAGGAAGGCAGCCCACGAGTCGAACCCCCTTCCTCAGCCCTCACACGGTCGCACACACCCATCTCCCAACTCCTGTGAACCCGAGTCCGCGTAAACGCCCGCTCTCGACCCGGGGCTACGCCACCGCCACGCCGCCGCGCGCGGCCCTCCCCCGGGGGTCTGCAGCGACACCCGCAGCCCCGAGCCCTGCGGAAGCTGAGCGTGCGGGGAGGGGGGCGCGCTGCGGGAGGCGCGCGGCGCCCGGGGCCGGGGCGCACCCCGGAAGGTCATGACTTTCTGAGGTTGGGGGAGGGGGCGCCTGCCGCATTGGGGGGCGGGGGGGGCCGACCCACGTGGAAGGCACCTGCTGCGGTGGAGGAAGAGAGGGGGGCGTTCCTCCGAGATCGGGAACCCGCCGCGGTCGCGCGCTCCCCGCACCCCCCCCCCCGCACCCCTAAGACCAACCAGTCCTTCTAACCGCGGATCGGGGACTCGATCTCCAGGTCCCCGCCCCCCTCGGCCCCCCACCCCCGCCGAACCCCACGCCGGGCCACCGAGTTCCCCACAGCGGCTCACCCTTACCTGTGGCCACAGGTGCACGCTGGGGGTCGGGTCCCAGGTCGGGCGGGGGAGGGAGGACGGCCCGCTCCTCCCGCCCGCGCGGGCTCTCCCCTCCCCCGGCTGCCTCCGCAGCCGCCGCCGGTGCCCTTTGCTGCAGTGCCAGAGCCGCCGCCGCCGCCGCCGAGCCGGCCCGGGCCCCGGTCGCCCCGGTAACCGCGACTCCACCTGGCGCGGCGCGTAGCGCTGCCGTGCGCATCCCCTCTCGGTCCCCCTCCCGCGGCGCGGCCCCGCCGGCGCAGCCCCGCAGAGGAGCAGGGGAGGCTGGTGGCTGCGTCGCCGCGGTCACCCGATCTGCCGGCCCGCCGCCCGGGACTCGGGTTGCAGCAGGAGGGAGGGAGGTTAGACAGCCTGAGCGCGTGGGGGAGGGGCTGTGGCTTGGTCTAACCTCTGGTCCCTTCCCAGGATCCTCTTCACTGCACTCATCTCTAAAGGACTTGGCTACCCCCACCTTCCCAGCCCTTGGTCTCCTCTCAGCAGCGCCCTTTTGCCCCTTTAATCCTTCCATGACTTAATCCATGACAGTCTGGGAGGCCTAGGGATGCCTAAATTTCCTTGTTGGCCTCTGATTCATGCCTTGCTGTGTGATTCTGGCCCTTTGCTGGAACGTCTCTGTGCCTTCGCTTTTCAAATAAATAAATAAATAAATAAATAAATAAATAAATAAATAAATAAATAAACCTTAGATTGGGGAAGAATATGATAAGCCATATCAAGAGATGACAAGATCCCCGGCTTACTGTTAAGCGCTGAGGCAAAGATTCCTCCTTCCTCCATCAGAGCATGACTCCAGACAGACCTTAACTTAACCATAGGACAGAGCTGAGCCCACTCGAGTCCAAGCTCAGGGCTGCCCTTTGCCCAAAGCCCTAATCCGACCACACACTCCATCCGAGGGACCTGAGGCACAGGGACTTTCCTGTCCATCCTGTCTCCTGCCCATCAGCATCATCGTCCTAACTCTGCCTGTGGTTTCCACCACAGGCACGGCCTCTCTTTCCCACCTACCATCCAGCCTTAAGAACAGACGAGTCTGCTGTTCCTCCATTCCACAGGTTCAGACAAAATGGGGCCGAGAGCCGGAAAGGAAGCGGCTCCGTGCCCTGAGAGTGATGCCCAGTATGTCAAGCTATTCCTCTCCCTCTGCCCAGGTGCCCCAGCCTCTGAAGGCTCATCATATCCTAGCTGCTCACGGACATCATTGCATTTTCCTTGGGAAAGACGGGAATGAGTGTGTGAAGAACTGGGCCTCTTCCACTCAATAAACTGGCAGCCGCTGCCCTCCTCCTACCCAGTGCAATAACCACCAAGTCCGAAACAACCTGGCTCCGGGTACAGCTTGAACTCCTGGTCCTCCCATGCCTGCTATTTCTCCCCTGGCAGTGTCCAGGCCTGAGCTGGGAGCATACGCTGATATAAATCCTCCTGTTGGGGGAAATGAGGCTCAGCGAGGAACAGGGAAACAGGCTCAGAAGCAATGGCTAGATGCCCTGGTTCTTTTTAAAAACGGCAAGAAGGGTGAAAGACGCCACACAGAACTTCCTGGTGGTCGGAAGGGGTTGGGGGGAAAGGCGGGCTCCACTCGGGACAGAAGAGTGGAGCACAGACAGGGCAACAAGATGAGGATAAGAGGCTCCCAGGAGCCCAAGGAACAAGACTAGGTGCTCTTGTTTAAAAGAGAGAAATAACTATTTATTAGTTCATTGATTTGTTTTTAAATTGTAGCTACCCCTCAAAAAGGTTCCAGCTAGATTTGGGAAGGTGATGGGAAAGGATCCATCAGCAGAGATGTGATTTACAGGGCATGGAAATTTCCTGAAAATGGAGGGTTCGTATATGAAAGAGAAGGGGTACAAAATTAAAAAAAAAAAAATTCAACATCCCCCCTACCAAAAAAAACCCCAAAAAAACAAAACAGGGCTTTGCCAAAGCCAAGCTCTGCCACGGATTTTGCGCCATGGATTGTGTGGGGAAATTTGTGGCTCACCTGGGCAGGCTGGCCAGCCCCGGAGGGGGTGGAATCGCCGTGGAGGTGGGAACAGAGGGAGCTGAGGAGGCACACAGGGTCCACGGTCCAGCCGCCGACCTGTGTGTGTGAAGCAGGGGACACCCCATTAGGGGGAGCGGGCAGGAGCCGCTGGGGACAGAAGCAGACAGGATGGACTTTCCCCGGGCAAGCCCTGGCACACAGAAGAGGGCCAGAGTTGTGGTGGATCCTCCACAGAGGCTGGTACTCTTAACTAGGGCCCCAAGGTTTTCGGCAGGACAGGACAGGGCTTTCCCCCACCTGATAGAATCCTGATTTCCAGTTCCCAACTGCCTCCTTGCACACTCAACATTTGCCTCCTCTCCTCCCTGAAGAGGTCACCTCTGGCCTCACAGTGATGGGGATCGCTGGGCAGCAATGACCTCACTCCTGTTGTCTCTTCCATCACTGTAGAAGTGACTTCCTTCTCCTACTCAAGGCCACCAGACTTGACTCCTCCAGGACCATTTCCTCCTACCCCTGGCCCTCTGGCTCCAGAGTCATCTCTCTGTCAACCGACCACTCCTTCTCCAAATGTTCTCCCAGCTTCACACCATCGCTGCACCATGCTCGGGTACCCCGCCAAACTGAAAGGGGCCCTGGTCCTGCCATTGAGCCTCTAACGGAGCAGATGGGGGCGGGACAGATGAAAGGGATGGACCGGATCATGAATGAGCTTCCGTTCACTCCGTACGAACTTGATAATTCCTTGCTGACTGCTCACCAGCCTCCTCCTACCAATGCACAGAAGTGCTTCAGGCCAGGCCTCGTGCCCCTTGAAGCTGCCACCTGGCTACTCTCACCTTTTCTTTCTGCTAATCCTCAGGGACAGGTGTGTAACCCGAGTGTCCGGTTTCTCACCACGCCTGGTCTCCAAATCATTGAAACTGACCTCTGCGCCTCTTCACGCTTCTGCCTAGACTTCTGGAGCGAAGGCACCACAGCCTTGTCTCTGACCTTCCTAGTCTGCTTTAATGGTCCTCTCCTGTCCCACTCCCAAGACTCCTGAAGCCATGGTCCCTCTGGAGTCCAGAAATGTATGTAAGGCATCCCCTTGGCCTCCTGGAAGCTCCCTCCCAACTTCCCACCCATCTCTGTTTCTTTCCCAGGAACTGGCTTCTCCTCATCAGTCAAGAACTTGGTTTTAGTTCTCATGTAGGTCTCATGTAGCCCAAGTTGGTAGCTGAAGATGGCCTTGAACTTCTGGTTATTTTCCCTTCCTCCGCCCCCAGAGTAATGGGATTACAGGCGTGCACCGTTACAGCCGGTTTGTGCGGTGCTGGGAATCGAACCCACAGCCTCTGGCCAACCAGGCCAGCACTTCCTACCAACTGACCTTCACCCCCAGCCTGTGGGGTTTTTGTTTGATTGTTGTTTTTTTTTTTTTTTCTGTCATTCCCTTATAGGTCCAGACAACCAACAACCCTTGCTCAGTCTCCCCTCCCACCTTGTCCAAACACCCCGTTCCTTCCTCTCCTCCTTCCCCTGCCTCAAGCCACTCGACACCCAGCTTCAGTTTCCTGTTCATTACAAGTTGACTCAAGCCCATGCTGTTTCCTCAGGACCTGCCGTTACAGCACAGCGTTCTCTTCCTCTATCCAGACCCTGCTAAGCTCCACATAGGACCACCTCCTCCAGGCAGCCTTCCTACTGGGCCTGTGCAACTTACATCTCGGATCCTAAGACCCCTCCCCGATGACCAGGACACTCATATGAGTGTGTAATCATCTTTCCGCCCAGCTAAGGAGGACAGGGCCCTACGTGTGAGTCTAAAACTCGTCCTGATCCTCACCAAGTTGGATCCTTCTCCCAGGGGGCGAATCTGGAGCTGGGGAAAATGCAAAAGCCGGGCAGAACTAGACAGGACATCTGGGGACAAGCAAGGTTCCCAAAACATAACAGTGTGTCCTTAATCTCTGCAAAGAGAAGGGACATGTCCCTTTTCTGATCCCCAGTCACACTGAGTAGCGGCTGGAACAGGAGCTGCGTGACTAGAGGGGTGCCGGTGGGCGAACCACTGACCACCTCCTCCCAGAAGGGACAATGCCCACATTTCCAGAGCTGGGACACATCAGCCATAATGGCCCTCTTGCCAATGCAGGGCTAAGCACAGAATACCAGTCCCGAGAGAGAGAATTCTAGGAAAAGTTAGTGCTTGGGCAGAGAGGGGCATTAAGGAATCCAGGCTCGAGGGGTTGAGAAGGTTAGGGTTCTTTCCCAATAGTCCCGGGCCAAAGGCAGAGATGCTAGGCCCTTCCTAAGCCTTGCTGGGGAGGGCAGTAAGAGCGCCAAAGCATGCAAAGGCTTTCAGAGGCAGTCACACAGCCAGCCTGTGTCACCAAAGGAGACAGTGGCTCCAGCTCCCAGCTCTGTTCAAACGAGGACTGCAGACACGTTAGATTTGGCCTTCCAGTGCCCCCAAGCCTGAGAGCGGTGCCGTGGCCGAATATCTCAGCTGCCTCACTGGGTCCAGGCCAGTATCCTCTGTGCCCAAAGCGTCCCTTCCCTTCTTCGCAATCATTCCTCTGCCCCCCCAGACACACCTTCCAGCACTCTTCTTCCCACATTCTGACCAGACCCATCCCAACGCGTCAAACAGAGAGCAGGGACCTGAAGCTGACCCCAACTCCTATCTCCCCCAGGCTCCAAAAGACCAGGGAGGGCCCTGGAGACAAAACTGCCCCTCCCCACGAGCCCCACCCCCCACCCCCGACTCCAGACTTCCAGCTCTGCTCCAGATCCCGAAGATTACTACTGAGCCGCGGCTCTTGCTCACACTCACCTGCTCTCGCATCCTGTCCTGCTGACCTCTCAGAGCCAGGGCGTGCTGGGGGTACTTGCTCTTCAGGTGGTCCATGAATGCATCGCGCTTGCGGTCTGCATCCGCCTTCTGGAGCCCGCTAAGCGCCTCCAGGCTCTGGGCAGCGATCACGGTGTGCCGACGCTCGGAGGTGTGTACCAGCCCCACGTTGGAGAAGCGCCGGCCCCCGCTGCCCCCACCGCCCCCACCCCCCAGGGTCCGGTACTCTCGAGGGTACTCGGCATCGTCGGCAGACAGCATGGGGGGGCTGCTCCGCTCCGGATCTGCGAGGGGGGAGAGGGTCTGGGGTCACCAAGGCGCCGAGCCAAAGAGCTGCCCATCTCCCACCAGGGTGCCTGTGGGGGCGGGGCGGGGCCTGATGGGGCAGAGAGGTCTTTAGGAGATGAAAGGGTGTGAAAGGGTATGGGAAGTGAATTGAGAATTTCAAGTTGGGGGTGGGGAGCGGGTCCTGCATGGATGGGGCTTGCTCTTTAGCTGGCTTTGGAGAGAGCCGGGGATGCTATTGGGCAGGGAGACAGGAGAGGTGAGGAATATGGGGGGGAGGGGGTCTGGTCATCTCTCTAACTACACACTCGGTCCCCTTCCTAAAGATAGGGAAAAGAGCTGCCCTGTGCTCTAGAATATTCTCTAAGGACAGGCTGGAGCCATGGGTGCCTTCCCCAGACCTGCTGTTCAGGGCTCTCTAAGAGAGGGACCAGGAAATCATGGGAGTTGGTGAGGGCAAAGGTCAGTCATGGGGCTTCTTCCCAGGGATGAATGGAGGCCCAGAGTCTGGGGCAGAGAGACTTCTTTTCCCTCCCTCCCCAGAGACAGACAGATGGACAGACAGCAGAGGCTGGGCACAGAGAGGACAGCAAGAGATAGACTGGGGAAAACTTAAAGGAGGAAGCAGGCAGACAAAACAAGTCAATCCCCCCCCTCTCCTCCCCATTCCCTCCCCTTTTCAAGATATGCTCCCAACACACAGGCAAGCCGAAGACCCACAAGCGGACGCACAGGGGACAAAGAACAGGACAGAAGCGGGTGGGAGAGGCCGGGGGTTGAGGTCTCAAACCAACTCTTAATCCCCTCCCAAGTCCCCTCAGCCCCCCCCTTCAGTTCCCAGCCTTCCCCTGCCTGGCCCTGTTTCCCTCCCCTGCCATCACCCCTAAAGAAGGCAGGCCCTGCTGGGTATCAACCTCAGCCGTGTTCCTGTAGGTGAAATACAGAGTTGCCCGCCCTCTCCCCCGGAAGTCACCTCACTGAGAGAGAGCAGCCAGCTTACATCCCACCTAAGCCCTTCCACAAACAGAGAGGCAACCCCTAAGCATGGCTTGGAGGAACAGAGCATCAAGTCCCACCAGCTAGGCATGCGCCCACACCAACGCCGTCCCACTGCACAGCTCCTGGAAGGACAGACCTGGGCCGAAGCAGACAACGCCGGAATGCCGGGACTCAGCCAGGTTCAAGAAAGCCCTCTTCCCTCCAGGCAACTGCTCACCAGGCCTGCTGCCAGGCCACACTCACCCTATGCCCAGCCACAAGAGGAAAGAGACGGAGCCATATTTCAAGACTAGCTACCT
>NW_026595981.1:21652231-21677902 GCF_907164565.1 Psammomys obesus
CACAGCACTTTTCCAGGCTGTGGCCCAGGCATGTGCATCTGGCATTCACAGCCCCCAAAGGACCTGGCAGCTCTAACTAAATCACAAAACAAAAACAACAGCTCCCTTGGGCACTAAAGTCATCAGCTACGAGGGCCCCCAACCACTGCCACAGCTCTCAGCGCTCCTGCCCGGCGGGTGTCATTTGAGAGATGTCTGCCAAAGTGCAGAAACCCAACGACAGGTCCAGAGCTACAGAAAGTAGCAGAGGTCTGATGTGACCCCGAGAGCTGCCATGCTGGCACTGCCATACCTCCCTGGACAGATGATGATGTGTACTGAAGGGACCAACGCTGGGTACAGATCTTATGTCATAGGGGAGCGTCCCCCCCACACACACACACACAACGCTCAGGCCTGAATCATCACCTCTGACCTTACAGGCGCCCTTTGCCCCTTTCACCACAGTTGCCATCCTTTGTGAGGCTCCCCAAGTGAGGTTGACACACAGGGATGAATCTGAAGACATTGTTTTACATCTGTATCCATCTCTCTGTGTGCATGTAGATACATATACATATGTGTGTGTATATATATATATATATATATGATATACAGTTTATTTACTTAACTATTTTGTGTCTTGCTCTATACAGTTCAGGCTGGCCTCAACCTCTGATCCTCCTGCCTCAGCTTCTCCAGGGCTGAGGTTTACAGGAGTGCTTTATATTTTATTCATTATACCCTTATTTTCATAAGGATTAGGACAAAGCTGAGGGAGGACGCCAAATGGCTGGTTTGACAGATAGTGTTCCTCAGAACGGTGATAAGTTTCCTCTTAAGTATGTGCGGTCAAGTTCAACGGGAAGCCGTGTTAACAGAAGCGATGCTGAACTGATACAGTGCAAACAGTTCCCTGGGAACAAAAGAACCTGGGGACCAAGGCTGCTAAGGCTAGGAACACAGGAGCCATCTTCCTGTCAGTGTCTGCCCTGGGGGGTGGAGGGTAAAGCTTGTGGCAAACCAGGGTGGGCAGGGACTGAGGCTGAGGAGGACAGCCTGGGTAATACAGCGGAGCAGACTGAGTACTCTCTGGGTATAGAGACCAACCTCCTCCTCCATGACACCTTAGAGGGTCGGAGCCTGCTGAGGACAGGAGAGCAGGGGCCCTCCGCGGCTAAGGGCTCTGGGCTCCTTGGAGTCCCCTCTCTCTCCACACCAGGTGTGTTTTGTCTGGCCTCTCCTCCAGACAGAGTGGCCAACCCACTCTGTCCCAGAGGGCTCTGGACACACATGGACTTCCCGCCTAGCCCCTGCGCTGCACATTAGCCTTCCTTCCCCGTTCCCAGGAGGACATCAGCATTTCTGGTGTGGGGCAAACAGTGTCCTAGTCCAGGGTAGGCGATGGTGACCCTGGGGAACCCTGGGAGCTACTGAGCTCTCCCAGGATGGCGGTGGCAGGGAGGAAAGGGTGGCATGTAAGTGCCAGCTGCGCTTCAGGTCTGTAGTGGTGTAAATCTCTCCTGGTGGATGTTGGGAAGGGACTGATGAGCAGGTTTGAGTGTCGACGGGAGCAAGGGACGAGCACCTTCACTGCTTGCTGGAGGACAGGGGAGGCCCATCAGATCCCAGGTACTGGACGCTGGGGTTGAGGAGGGGTGCTCTCCGGCAGGGGCAGCGGCCAGGAGGGGCTTGTATCTGAAAGGCTGTAGGAGCAGTTTGGAGTCCCTAGGCTTTGCTCAGTAAGAGGGTGAGGTAACTCAGGCATCCTGATTTCCTGCTTGGTGCTTATCTTGTGTCTTTCTTGCAGGGTCTGGTGGAGCTGGGAGGACCAATCAGGGCTGAAGAAGAAATAACCAAAGGAGCTTCATTTCTATTCGTTCATTCTCTCTCTATCTCTCTCTCTCTCTCTCTCTCTCTCTCTCGTCAGGGTCCCACATAACCGAAGCTGGTCTCAAACTCCCCATGTAGCCTTGATCTTCTCTTCTGAGTGCTGGGATTACAGGAAGGTGCGGCCATGTCTGATTTAGGCAGTGCTGGGAATCGAACCCAGGGCTTCCACATGCACACTAGGCAAACCCGCCACCAACTAAGCTACACCGAAACCCCTTGATCCTTTAGAGCCAGAGCACCTGAAGTTAGACGGAGGCCAAGTCGCCTTCACTTTGGTTGAATCGGCTCCTCCCACCAGGGATCCCAGTTGTTCATTCATTCAGCCAAGCAGCCCCTTCCCTGATGAATCGGGAGTTTAATCTGTAAAATGGGGTGGAGGGGCTCAACCTCCAAACTCTGTCCCTGTGACAGTGATGGAGAAGCCGCATCATCTCCAGTCAGAGTCATTCCCGCTGGGTAAGCTGGTCTTCCTACTCCCTCTGAGCCAACTGCAGCTCTCAGCATAGTCTCCAAGCTGTGCTGGCCCTCTCTGAACTCCGCAGTTTAAGGGGAAAAGCCAGGGTGATTGATGGTTCCAGCAGGCTGGCAACAGCCTCCAGGCCCAGTGACCAAATCATGGTGCTCAGGGATTCGGCTGGATTTAGCCTGGGAGAGGTGTGGGGATGAAGAAGAAAGCGGAGGCAGGGAGCTCAGCCAGTGGAGAAGAAGGGTGGGGGTGTGGGGGGACAAGGGTGTGGTACTAGGAAAGCCAGAGGGGTAAAGGAGGGGCTACAGGTGGTCCTCTCTTTCTGAGGACCCTATTGTACATGGTCCACTCTTATATTTTTTTCCCTACCCCTTTTGGCTTTTTTGTGAGGCACCTTCTCCACATGCAGCAGAGACTCGCCTGAAACTCACTGTGTAGCCCAGGCTGGCCTCAGACCCAAGTGCTGGGTTAGAGGCACCCACTGCCACACTGAGCTCTAAGGTTCTTGAATGGGAAAGCGGAGGTCTTAAGGCAGATGCCAGGGACTGACAAAATGAAGCATGGGGATCCGGGAGAAGCAGAAAGGGACCTCTGTCACCTCAGCTCTGCCTGGGCCCTGGGGAGTCGGGGCAAGGTGGTCATACTGGGTGATAGGAAGCAGTGGGCGCCCCCCAGTGGCTGGCCGTGATAACCGAGCAGGTGCTTCATAGAAACATTGTTACTTGTTCAGCCGCTTCCAAACCCCACCCCCAGTTTATTTATGGGCCTGATTTATTTTTACCCTCCACTGAATTCTCTTACATGAGATCACTGTAGCTCATTAGAAGAATGAAGGCCCCAGCATCTCGGTGACACCATCTTAGAAGTCACTCTCACCCCCACCTGGCTTCTTTACCCTGGATGTCATCATCTCTACTCTGTCCCCTGCCCGTCACTGGGCAGCTCTGGAACATGACATCATCTTCAGAAGAGAATGTGGGAGGGGGAACAAAGGAGAGGAAAATGGAGGGGGGGATCAGAGCTGCAGTGGCAGAAAGTGACAGGAAAGGGCTCTCAGAACCTCCTTGACGCTCCTTTTGCATGGACACTGAGAGGCTAGGCAAGGTCCCTGTCTTGGAAGAGGGCGGGGAGGGCATGTCACATGGTCTGGACAGAAGCAGGGGCCTGAAGGTAGCTATAGTAGAAAGAGGAGGACTGGACACGCTCAGTGTGATAGAAATTCTTGTTCCCAGCAGTGAGGGCAATGGGGGAGGGTGACAGAGATTTCAAGGAAGAGGGCCTGCTTCAGACCCTACAGTACCCCTCCTCATGAGCACACACACACATCTTCAGGCAGCAGAGCTCCTGGTGTCCCCTCTATAGGCGGAGAAAGAGGAGCCCAAGTCACCCAGGAGCAGCCCTGAGGCGCTGCCACTGTCAATGACGCCTGACAGCTTCATCTCACTGGCACCTGCTTCAGTCTGAAGGCATGATGAGCCTGGAGGCTAGAGGCCAGAGGACGAAGGTCAGAGGCCCAGGCCTGCTTCTTAAATGCCAAGGTTTTGAGAGCCAGGCCCACCCCTTGCTTGCCCTGTGTGTGGGGGGGGGGGGGTACGCTGTGGCCTCTGGGATGCCCTGCCCCTCACGCTGCTGTCTGTCTGTGGGTCCTTGGAGCAGAAGCCCATCTGTGTCTGTTTTCTAGAACCAGCCTTTCCGCCCCGTACCACAGCCACCAAAGTCATTTTCCAGGCAATTGCCTTTCTGTAAACATTCCTGTGTAATATCCCCCTAAATTGCTAATGCCCCGCACCCTGTTGAGTCTCCCTGTCACTCTAACAAGAGCTCAGAGATGGGGGTGGGGAGGAGGGGTGGCTGGAGGGGAAAAAGCAAGCTCTACAGAAGGTTGAGGCAAGAGTCCCCCAACCCAGCTCCCAGCCAGGGGAACCTCCATACCTGCACCCCGCAACTCTCGCAACTCTCCATCATCTGCCAAACCAGCCACTCTAGACGCCAGGCCACCTCAACAGAACCTCGTCCAGGCTGGAGGGAGGTCGAGAAGAGTCGGAGGAGGCCAGGCAGAGCCTAGCTTCCCCACGGTGGACTCAGTTCCCTGGGCTCTGCAGCCACAGACACCAGGTGGGCAAGGCAAGAAGAGCATGTCAGTTGGTGACAGACCCAGGGCCCTTCCCCTCTCCCATTCAGTTGTCTACAGAGCCATACTGGAGGGCTTCAAGCCAGACTCTCCTCTTGGGATAGCCAGGGAATATGAGGGTGGGAGGGTGACTGAGGAAGGCAGGGTCACCCATGGCCTCCATCTCTGGGGTAGGGGACAGGGAAGAGACTGTTGCCTTTGTCCCTGTGTTCTTTTCCATCCCTAGGAAACTGGGCACCCAGACTCAGGTGGGAAAAGAGGTGAAAAGAACCCAGGAGGGGAGAGGATGGCGCCCGGTCCCTGCCAGTCACAACCTCACACAGGCAGAAAAACAACAACCAATTTGCGCAGATTTAAAACCCACCGAAGGCCACTTAGTTGGTTAAACGAGTTGGAATGTAATTAAAGGACCTCCTCAGGGCCTTCGGGAGGAGGGTTCACCTGCCTGAGAGGAGCGGCGGGGGTGGGGCCTGGGCCTCCCCCAAACTCCCTGCGGAGTCTCTGCTGCTTTCCACAGCGCAGGCTTCCTGGGGAGGAGACACTAAAAAGGATGGCTTGGCCACCTCAGCTAGTCGTCTGGGTCCTCTGTCGTGAGCCCACAGTGGGAACAGCTCCTGCCTCCTCCGTCTAAGCACAGCACGATGCTTGCCCACCTCATTGCCAAACAGCTGCTAGCTTCACCCGGCATTCCCCGGGGGCAGGGCACAGCCATCCTTGACATTTAGGCCTCATCTACCCCCTGTGATAGGAGCCTCCTCAGGATCTTGAAGTCCTCTTTAGGGTGGGGCCCTTGTCTCCACCCTCAACTAAGAAGCCTTTCTCCCTGGAGGTGCCAACCTACCCAAATTGGGTGGTCTTGAAGAACAGGCCTAGAGGTTGAGGACACCCAGGACAGGCTACCACCAGAGGGGGCTGAGGGGCTGAGAAGAGCCAGCCACACAGGGCCTGAGGTTAGAGGCTTGAACCACAGGACCCAGCTTGCTGCATTCACTCTGTAGTCCTGGCTGGCACCAGGGAGAAGTGAAGCCACCATCATGACGCTCTTCTGCGGGTCCTATCAGTGACCAAAATACTCCACTTGCTGAAGGGAAACTGAGGCCCAGAGAGCACCCCCACACGCACACACACACACACACACACACACACACACACACACACACTATCACGCAGAGGCTAGGTGCCAAAGAAGAAGAAGAAGCAGAACCCAAGTGTGCCGGGCCTTGGGGAACAAGAACATTTTCATTTTACCGTGCCACTTCCCAGAAAGCAACCTCCAGGGGCACAGAAGCTGACAGGTTCATTCGGATCACCCATGTGGCAGCACCCAGCCCAAAGATACAACATGCTGGCTGTCACGGCCCAGCCTGACCCCAGCTCCCGGGAGGGGTTTACGCATGGAAGTCAAGGTTGCCCTCTGCACAACCCCACCACACACTCAGGCATGATTCCCATCTCCTAAATGAGCCACACATCAAAATCTCAAACACGCAGCCCTCCCTCCGGTCCCTGCTCTTCCCTCCCACACACAGCAGGCAAAGCTGTGGCATTACCAAAAAATCACTGAATCTGCAGCTCAGAGAGCTCTGCTCAAAACCAGCTCTGCCAATAGCTAGTTATATGACCTTGAGGAGGTCAGGCAGCTCTGCAGACCTCAGTCCTCTTCACTTGTTTAAAAAAAAAAAAAGCAAAAATAAGAAACAAAATACTAATCACACACAGGTGCTTAACCTGCACTCGGACGTGGGCCCACGGGTATGAGTACAGGCCAGCTGCTGCTGTCTACCCCTACCCTAGCTTCCCTGCCTCTCACTAGCTGTCAGATAGGCTCTGGGCTTTTTTTTTTTTGCTTATTTTTTTTTTTTTTTGCATTTTCACTTCTAATGAAGACTTGACTAATTGGCTCCCCTGGAAAGGGGGAGGGGGACATGCGGGAACTAGAAGTCACCCTCAGTCTGAAGTGGGAACTGGAAAGGCTGGAACGGCCCTGGCGTGGGCCCACGGTGCTAACAAGCTAGCTCCTGCCTGCACAGCCCCGCTGCCACTCATGTGGCCAGGGAAGGTGTCCGTCAGCCCCACGTCTCCTTGGAAAGGCAGCCAGAGAGGAAGGCAGCAACCCAGAAAGAAAGCAAGGGAGGAAGGGAGAAGGGAGGGGGAGAAGACAGGGAGGGAGAGAAAAAAGGGAAGGAGGGAGGGAAAGGGAAGGAGGCAGAGAGGGAGGGAAGAGAGAGGTCACCAAGCCTCCCAACTTAGAGATCGCCAGAGGCCCCTCCTTTCAGGCATGTCTCCCCAGGGCACTGCACCTTGGCAGCGAGTGTGAACAGAGGCAGCGTCTACAGGAGAGACCTCGGTCTGCGCCACACCATCTTGGGCCTCAGTACTGTGCCATCAGTGTTTTGCACCTGTCACCATGCCTGTGTGACCTGGTACCGCCCCCACCTCCACCCCCACCCCCACCCCCACCAGCTCAGCCAGGCCCCAACAGCTTTGCCGCACACTCCACAGTCACTGCCACGCCGAGGGACACCCAGGCCCTAACCAGGCTCTGGTCAGACATGGCACTGGTGCTGGAGTCTCCAGAGAGACTGCCCTACCTCTGGGTCCGAGCAGTGCCGATCCAGCTGGGAGGGGTGCCAGCTTGATGGCAGGTGTTTGTAATTACAGTGCTCAAGAGAGACAGAGGCCAGAAGGCCCGGCTCCTTGGCTACCCAGAGTTCAAGGCCAGCCTGGAGTGCATGAGACCCTGTCTCAGAGACCAAACCAAGCCAAAGGCAATGGGGGCTGTCACAGAGCCATCATCCAGCACCTTCCCTGTCGCTTCTCCAAGGGTCTTGTCTGTTGGAACTAACGAAGCAGACCCCAAGTCAACCTCAAGACTGCTGACCCTGATGGCGGCTTATGACCAGCGAGTCAGTACCAATAGCCAGGGTTCTTTTCTGGGGTCCTACTTCTGGGTTGCTACAGAGCCTTGGCCTCTCTTCTGGGATGCAGGAGAAGGGTGTGGTCACTCAGCTTCTATTAGCTGCTAAACAGCCGACACAGCTAGCCCTCCCCTCAAAGTAATCACGCTAGCCCCGCTGTGCCCCAAGGCTAGTGTCCTGAGAAGTCTGGAGAATGGGGCCACAGGAGCCAGGGTTACCAAAGGGGTTCAGGAAAGCCAGGGACGGGAGCCTGACCACCTGATACCTACGAGGGGAAGTTCTCTCTGTTGTCCACCCTGAATCCTCCCACCAGGGCCGAACTTGGGAGAGGAGAATGAAGGCTGGGAGGAGGAAGCAAGCCCCTGCTGGGCGGTGGCACCTGCTAAAAACTGCAGTCCTCCCTCTTACATCTGCTTGGGCCCCTGTGAGTAAAGAGGGTGAAACGGGTCGCCGGGGTCCGTATCCAGCACTACCTAAGGGAAAAAGAGCTGGGCCCTATGGTGAAGGCCTGTCACCCCAGCTACTCATGGAGGATCACAAGCCAAGGCCTGCCTAGGCTATATAGAGAGAGTTCTAGGCCAGCTTGAGTAACCTCACAAACGCTGTCAGTACAATTGAGAAAGGGAGGAAGGAAGGGGAGGAGGGAAGCAAAAGGAGAAGTTAAAACCAGCCTGGAAAACAGGGATGTCATCATGGACCTCGGCCTGTCCCTGTGTAACCTCAGGCATGACACCTCAAAGGGCACTTGCAGCTATGAGTCATTTAAACCTCGCCGTAGCCCCGTGAGGCCGGCTCTCTGCAACTCACAGGTCAGAAAACTGAAGCCCCAAAAGGGTGACCTTGCCCACAATGGGCATGGATGAGTGGAGCCACCTGCTTTCTGGAGCAAGGTTCCCACCCTCCTTTCCCAGCAACCTCCACTACTGAGCCCCAGGTCCCCATCTGTCCAACTCCCAGCCCTCCTGCCCACGGTCCTCCAGCTGGAGCAAGGGATGGACGGACGGGAGAGGGTGGGAAGACAGCAGCCAGCAGAGGAACCCGGATCCCAGCCTAGAAGAGGTCTCCCAGTTCTGGAAGAATATCTAAGCCCCACCCACCCACCTGCTCCACCTTCTCAACCCGGCACGCTCAGAACCAGCTCCACCCAGACCCCAGGCTGTGACAGAAACAGAATTACAGGAGCTGGGACTTGGATGCCTCCAAGAATGGACACCTCATGATAGCAATGGCACCCATCATTATGTAGGCTCCTTTTTCCTGAGGGAGCTGAGAGGAAAGCCCAGGCTCTCACAGTCCTGGGGAAGGTTAGACCTCTCTGAGGATGATGGAGGCTGCTACACCAGCACCTTTTTTGTTGGGACAGGCCCTCCCTCATCCGTCTGGCTTCCAGTTTTTCCAACCTCACTGGCCTTGATAGAGCAATCTCCCTGGTGTGACCACCTTTCCTAGCTGCTGCCCTTCGGAACTGCTCCAGTGGTTCCGGCAAGGTCTTGGGAATGTACCCAGTGACCTCTTAACCCGCTACAAACACACCTGCCCGGTGAGGCTGCCCGGGACAGGAGTGCCCCAGCTTGGTGACCAGTGTATTCCCTTCCCCAGCCTCACAGCTTGGTCCTCAGGTACCCCTCACTCTCTCTGCACCTTCCTCCCAGCCCATCCATGCCCAGCACGGTGCAACCAAGCTGCACACAACGCAGAGTCTACCTGTGGGCCTCTGGTTAGTGGCCCTGGGGAGTCCCAGCGACCCCGTCCAGATGCCAGCCATCTCCAGCACGTGCCCAGCCACCTCAAGGACTGTTTGGGACACCACAAACCACTGGACATCTGACGCACCCTTAACCACGCAGCGGCTCCTCCTCCTGGCCCATTTCCCTCTCTGGGTGCTGTGCCTGCCCTGCCACCCAGGGCCCCGGGGCTCAGAAGGAGAGGTTCGGCTCCCTGCCCCCAGCCACTTCCCGCACTGTGCCCGCATCTGATGCCCGTGCTCACGCGGTGGCTAATTCTGGCGTCTCATCAGACGGTAATTATGGGGGAATGAGCAGCGCTGTCATCTCTGCAGCCCAGCACCTGTCACCACTCTGCCATCTCGGGCTGCTGGGATGGGACAGTGGCAGAGGGGGAGGGGAGGTACCGGAGAAGGGCCCTCGCCTCTCCACAGGTGATCAGTCCACGTCCCCTGGGGTAGTCACGGCTATCCTGATCTCCCTGCTACTCAGGCATCCTGGCCAAGGGAAGAGGCCACTAAAGAAGTCTGCGTTTGTCCTGCTGAACTGTTTCATATGTCCTGTCACCTCCACACTGCCTGGCACACAGCAGGCGGATGCTGACTGTTTGCTGATTGACTATATGACCATATATACAACAGATACAGTCCCAGAAGAGGAGCGAGAAAAGAGCCAGCGTACAGAGCAGAAAGCCAGGTCTGGTGGAACTGGTTACACCTCCACCAGGACACAGTGAAGACATGGCAGGGAAGTGAGGAGGAGGGGAGACGAACCCCAGTCAGTTATCAAGATCCAGGACTAGCAAGGAACGCTGCTTGCAGAAAGTGAATGGACAGCCTCCCGAAAAACCCAGATAACATCAGAGACCGAGGCTAGACCCAAGACAGGCTTTGGGAGGAGGCAGGTCCAGGGAAAGCATGCCGTCGGGGATCATCTACCACAGACATGTTATATGGTTTCCTGTCTTATCTGCCTTGTGCATCTTCAGCGCCACACTGGGGACAGCAGAGAAGGAAGGGAACCACCGGAAGCTAGCCTTGTCACCGAACCAGCCATGCTGTGAGTGGCTGCGCCCCACACTCCACTCCCTTATCCTCAGAGCCCCCGGGAGCACAGAGATCCACCTGACAACATGGCCTGCCCAGGCCCATCCTCCACAGCATCCTAACAATGCCCTCCTCCGTTCCAAAACCCATCCACATCTTCCACTCAGAGCAAACCAAGAGGGACGGGGAGCCGCCACGCCTTTCTGTGAATGCAGGAAGCAAGTCTCAAGAGGTAGTGAGCTCCCCATTGTTGGGTGGGGGCATTCCGGGAAGCAGGTAGGTGAAAAAGAAAGAAGCATTGGTCCCTCTGCTAGAACAGGCTTCCTTCCACAGGCTCAGTCTCAGCATTAGCCGCCTGAGCTCTGTCAGGGACGGGTGAGGGCCAACCCTCATCACCGGAGAGGGTCTAGGGAGGACCACCCTGTTTCTGGAGGGACGCCTCCTCCCCACCCTCTCAGATTGGAGCTGGGGCCGGGGAAGGGCAGGAGTGTGGCTGCTCTTTTAGGAAAACGGTAATTTTAATTAAGAGGCAGACAAACGAGCGCTCCGCAGATTGTCTCAGAGCAAAGTTATTAAAAAGCCATCAAGGCGGCGGCAGCCACAGCAGTGAGGAGGGCTGCCTCCCCCCACTGCCCGCCTGGATTGGGGACCGAGGCGGGAGGGGCCAGAGGACAGGATGGGTTCTGCAGTCCCTTACCCTACAGGAGGCGGTCAGTTGCCACACAGCACCTAGGCCCAGCCAGTCCAGCCCCGGGCAGGAAGCAGCAAAAGAACCTATGTTCGGAGTACCCTACTCAGGCCAGACCCGCAATGGCCAGTACTTGTCCCTCTTCACAGCCTGTGAGATGTGAATCCTCACCCTGATCCATAAGCCAGAACAATGGGGTAACAGAGAAGGAAAGGGGTTTGTCCTAGGCCACACAGCTGTAATGGCTTAAATGGGGATTTGAACTCAGGCCACCCTGTCTCTCAGTGCCCTGGGCTAGGAGAAGCAGGGCAGAGGGCTGTGTCAATGCCTATGATTCCTATTCAGGTTCCAAAAGGCCTTAGGGGTGTCTAAGAGTAGCGCTCGCAGCAGCCAGGGAATTGGCTTCTGAGTCACTGTTGGCTTGATCCCTCCGAGGGAGGTGACAGTACTGGTCTCAGGACACGCTCTACAGGGATGGCTCAGGACAAAGGCATTTCCAGCATGACCAGGCCAAGTCAGTAAGGCGTCGGTAAGGTGTGAGAGCACCCTGTTTGGGTGGGACGAAGATGCCGCCCCTGGGGGTTAGGCTGCTGCTACATTTCATGGCACCTGCCCTGGGATGCTCTGTGCCCCACCATCCCTGCTGCTGCTCCCAGAGATAACACTGGCCAGGCAGGGTGGCAAGAGGTGGCCCTGCTGGGTCTCGGAGCCTGGCAGGCTCAGTGGCTCTCCAGAGCAAAGTGAACGCTGAGGGTTAGGGTGACCAATAAAAGTCACCTGACCCAGCTCCCATTCCCCCCGTGCCCACAGCAGAGCCCCTGGGTCCTCATCCCTTGGCAGAGGTGGCCTGCCTCTAGCCCATGCCCAGCCCACAGGACACACACCTACGTACATGCCTGCGTGCTTGTGCACGTACACACTCACATGCACTGTGCACACAGACACATATTTGCCAGGCGAGGCGCCCTCCCCAGCGCAGGAATCTGCCATCCCCTCCCTCCGACATCTGCCTGCCCCCCCCCCCGGGGATGGCCCTCCCGCTGGCCCAGTGTGACCCATTGCAGGCAGGGGAGGGCGCTGACTAGGTGGCCGCCGCCCGTGGTGGGCTCCCTCCTGGCTTACTAACCTGGAGACTTTAAACAGAGGGAGCAGAGTCCCGACGGCTTCCCTCCCGCCGCTCGCTGGAGCCCTGGGTGAGGGACAGGAAAGGAGGAAACCAATGAATGAGCTGAATGAGCTAGGGGCAAGAGGGCTGGGCCAGGGGGCGGGAAGCAGCAAGCCGGGGGCCTTAGGAGCTGTCCCTTCTGAGGTCACCAGAGTGTGGGAGGCTCCTTACAGGGATTGGAGGAAGGGCAGGGAATAAGAGGACAAAGACATCACTTAGGGACAGACAGGCGGACAGACAGCACCAACACGGAGAAACACAGACACACAGCCCTAGTTCTCTTCCTGGGCCTGGGGAACAGACGCTTGGGTGGGGTTCCCATTTAGGACCCCCAAATGGAGCAGCCGTGGGCCCAGCAGCTTCCCCTATGCAGGTCTCCTGCTCTGGTGAGAGGACCAGCCTCCCTGTGGACAGCCTCTCCCCAGCTCCAACGCTGTCAGCCCCACCCCCGCCACAGCCATGGCTGTCCTGCTGCCTCCAACAGGGGAGCCGGGCATCGCACAGGCTACAGGTGATCACACTTAACCCTAGACGGTCCTCTACCACCGGAAACCCTCTCGCTGGCCTCCACCCATGGCAGGGCCCCCACAGCTTCCCCCACGGCAACTCCCCCGCACTAAATCTATCCTGCCGTGCTACGATACCACCTAGATTTTTTTTTTTTTTCCATGGAGTCTGGGGTGCCAAGCCCCCTTCCTGCCTGGAGACATTGCCATCTGGGTACAGCCCTCACTTGGCCAGCCCCGGGCACATCCACAGTGGCTGCGAGCGATTTCAGAGCCCCCTGCCAATCTCACGGTTCCAATTTTCCCACCGATTACCCGACAGTAACGGGTGTCGACGCAGAAACACCCCGGGGAGAAACAGCTGCTGCGCCCAGATGTGGGCAGACTACTGAGAAGGGCACCAGGAACCCGGCACCCCAGGGTGCCCGGGATGGGGACAGGGAGAGGACCAGGCGGACAGACCAACTAGGGGTATAAAGACAGCCTCAGGACACCCCCACACACACCCCACCACCCCAGTCTCCTCACTCCCTTTGTTTGTTTGAGTGTGACTGGACCAACGTGACCTTGAACTTCTGAGCCGCCTTCCTTGGTGCTGGAATCCTGCTGCACCACCCCTCCAGCCTCTTCTCACCGCCCTCCCAAGAGTCCGGCCCTCCTGGCTGAGTGAAGCAATCAGTCTCAGAAGCCTCAAGGTTTCCTGTAAAATCCTCTCCAGCTCTGCCCGAATTCCCTCACGGAGTCCAGACGGCCCCTCTGCAAGACAGCCTCCGTGGATACTTCAAGGTACAGGGCCAGTGAAGCAATGTCCCCAGCGAGTGTCCCTGCTGTTAACACCCGACTCTAGAGCTGGGCTGCCCCTAATATTACAGCCTATCCGCCCCCCAACCCTTGTATCCTTGTATCAATATTTGGGAAGTTCTCCCTGAAGTCTAACCTCAGTCCATTACATGCTCCAGTAGTTTTTGTTTGTTTTTTTTTTTGGTTGGTTGGTTTTCTCACAGTCTTCTTGCCTCATCCTAGGGACAGGAGGGGCAGGTGACAGACCCTGGGCTGTCAGGTAGATGACAGAACCAGAAAGAGCAGCGTGGATGAGCCATCAGGCTCAAGACAGGGTTGAAGGTTTCCTAAGCTCCAGAGGCTCCTTTCCTGATCTGAGGGCAGGAGAGGGGAGCCCTTCAGAGGCCCCTTCCTGTCTGCCACTCCAGGAGTCCTAGGCTGGAGTTGTTCGTGAGGGTGAACCTGCTGTTCTGGGCCCTGGACTCCTTCCTAGGGTGCTAGGAGCTGAAGCCTCCTCAGTGAGGCAGCAGCTGAGATCTGGGGTGCTTCAGGGACACCCCCCTCTGCAGTGATCAGGAGACTGAGGTGCAGGAACATCGGATGAGGCTATCACACACACACACACACACACAGGTCCCTGGCTGTGTGCAAACAAGCATCTCTATCGGGCTGAGTCTGAGGCTTCCTGAGCTGTGTTGGGGGGGTCCTCAAGGATGAGACCCCCAAGGAACACAGCTCCTCTCCTGGCCTGGGCTGTTCCACCTCTGGCTTTGCAGGCAGCCAAGCCTGCTGTCCGCAGTTCTCTGGAAACCCTTGCACTGAAGCCCCCACCCCCCCACCCCCACCCCGCCACATGCCCACATGCCGGACCCACAGCACATAGGAAAACACGGGCTGGATTCCAGCTCCTCAACAGGAAGGAGTCAGGGGCTCGCAGCCACCTCCTGGGGCTCCACCAGGCTGGAGGACAGATAGACATAGGCAAGGTGTATCTCAGTCAGGGAGTGGGGAGCGCCGCGGTCTGTGAGCCGCTAGTGTGTGCATGTGTGTGTGTGTGTGTGTGAGCTCAAATGTTTTGGCCTGCTGCCATTTCTCCTGGCTCGGCTGAGAGCTGGAAAGCAGCGTTCCTCCTACCCTTCAAGTGACAAGGCATTTCTTATCTCAGGGGAAAGGAGGTGGAGAGAAGTGTAGACAACTGATGGGGAGCTTAAGGCCCTCTGTTTCCAACTTCTTTATTTCTATCAAGGACGCCAAAGACCAGAGAGGGCAACAAAGTTGCCTCGGTCACACAGCAACAGAGTAGGCACCAGTCCAAGCTACTCCTTTAACACCTACTTTATCTTTGTCCTAGGGAACAAGTAGGGACTCCTCGTTGCTTCCTTTGTTCCACGACTAAGGACCCCTCCATCACCCACAGGAGGGTGCTTACTAGGAGGGGGGCGCCGCGCTACCCAGGTCTCTGCTCCAGCCTGTGCTTGCTCGCTCCTGAGCACCACCGACCCCTCACAAACTGGAAAGTGTTTCTTTCCATCTGACCCCCATTCCTTCTGCCGGAGCGTGGGCTTGCTTCCTCCCAAGCTGTCCTGTGCAGAGACAGGGAGAGGGGAGCAGGCTTCCAGCCTCCACACCCTCCCGCCCGTGCCAGCATGGAGGACCGGGGCAGGGTGTCCTGGTAGCTGGCCCTGCGCCCGGTTTGCGCATGGTGGGGGGGTGGGGGGAGAGGGGCAGATGTAGCAGCCTGGATATAGGAAAAGGGCTCTTCTAAGAACTGTCCAACTGCGTCCTCTTCAAAGCCCAGCCTCGGGCTGGCAGTCCCTGCCCCTCCCTAGATTCCCAGGCCGCTTATCAAAAGCCCAACACTGAGCTGTAGCTTTTCATCCATTAGCTTGCTATTCTGTGCCATTCGATGAGCAAAAACTAATTTGCCCCCAGGGATGGTGCCTCCCTAAAACGAAGTCTGACCCTGATCTCACTTGCTGCATTTCTTCTGCCCCTGTCTTCGGTGGTGGTGTTCACTTTTGCCCCTTCCTCGAGAAGTTGCCAGCACGACTC
This sequence comes from Psammomys obesus, assembly GCF_907164565.1. Taxonomy (NCBI): domain Eukaryota; kingdom Metazoa; phylum Chordata; class Mammalia; order Rodentia; family Muridae; genus Psammomys; species Psammomys obesus. The sequence goes on from NW_026595981.1 coordinate 21,667,580, forward strand.
GGTGACCCCATACTATCTGTCCTGGACCACCAACCTTTATGCCAGTCTTGCCCTAGGTAAGGGGACACATGGAAGGGGCCACAGAAGGACTGAGGGCTGGGGTTCAGGGCTCTGCCCTGTGCCAGGTGTGGAGTACCTATGGGTGGTAAGGAGGAAGGGCCTGCAGGATCACTGTAAGATCAGGGTGGCAGACCTGGACCCCTGGGGTTGGGTTCTACACACACACACACACACACACACACACACACACACACAAAGTTTAATGCTAGGCAGGAAATAACCTCTTCCTCCTGGGTTCCAAGTCTGAGGCTCAGGTTCCAGCCCTCATTCGCAGAGTCCAAGGGCCTGGTCTGGAGTAGAAGGGAGGGGACACAGCAGGTCTCTGTGCGTTGTGGCCTAAACTGAAGGGGAGCAGAGCGGCCTGAAGCCCAGACCACGCACCTGGCACGCTGCAAGAAGCAGCTCTAGAGAACTCACACCCTAGGTCCTGCAGGATCCCCTCCACCGAGGCTATACTCAGAGTAGGGACACAGGAGAGGGAAGAGCCAGACCCACCTCCCCCCCCCCCGCACCCCTGGGAGGGGGCTTAGCTCCCACCCTCTAAGAAGCTGGGAGCCATGGGAGCTGGGCCAATGGGTGAGGGGAGCTGGGAAAATGGGCGGGACTCCCGGCCCCATGTGGGTGGTGTCCTTCCCACCGGCAAGCGGGCGCTATTAATATATGCAAAGCATATGCAAATCACCCACAAGAGAGACCCAACATCGCAGGAATGTCAGAAGAGACCTTGGAGATCGTCCAGCCCCGCCCCTCATTTCAGGTGAGGAAGGAGACTCGGAAAGGGACTTTTTGCTCAAGGTCACAGAGATGCCTAGGCCTAAGACAAGCTCAGCGCAGGGCTCCAAGCTCAGTATCTATGGTCATCTGTCATCCGGAGGGTTAACCCGGGGGAGAGTGGCCAGGGCCTGGCACGGAGCCCAGCAGCTTTCTGGATCCCGCTTGCCTCCCTGGAGCCTGAAGGTAGTCTGATGGGCATGGGATGAGAGACAGCTGCTTGACAGAGCACCATTGGGGAACAAGGACCAGAAGGGCTGGGCAAAAAAATAAAAGAAAAGAAATCTGTTGGGGAGGTGAAAGCCAGAAGGTAACTGAAGTGTGTAAGGCAGGAGGAGCATGAAAAGCCCAATGTCAAGGTGGGATGCCTGAGGTGGTGTGGGAGGAGACACACACACACACACACACACACACACACACACACACACACACACCATACAGCACTGAGTGTGCTCTTAAATGCACAGCAGCCCCTCCAGCCTGCACTCTGACAGTGATGGCACCTGACAACCCATAATAGTCAGCTGGCCCATCCCTGCTGAGGCGGCGGCTGTGGGCTGTTCAGGCGGGCGGCTGCTCCCCTCAGCAGCAACCTTCCACTTAGCCCTAGAAAGCAGGACTCCCGCTAGGGCAAAGAAGACAGACGGGGAGGGGCCGCCGGAGAGAGCAAGGGGAGCTTTAAAGGAGTGGGGACACAGGCAGGAGTGGAGGAGGGGCAGAGAGAGGGGGAGGTGGGTGTGAAGTGGAAGACTGTCTGAGAGGAGAGACAGGGGGCCTGAGGTGACAGGAAGGGACTTTGTGGACTAGCAGGGCAGAGAAGGATGCTCTGGGGTCCCGGAGGCCTGAGGGACCACGCTAGGGCCCGGATATTGGGCATGGAGTCCTACGGCTGAGGTATCACGCTGGAAGCAGGGGTTGGGGGACCATGCCTCTGTCCCTCTGCCCATCGCTGGCTGCCAAGAAGTTGGCCCTCCCTCCCTCCTTTCTTTCCTCCCTCCCTCCTGCCTCTCTCCCTTGGGGCAGGAGCTGCTTCCCAGCCAAATCCAAAGCCTTCATCTCCTCTTTTCAGAGCTGTGAATGAAAAGAAGGGGAAGCGAGCGCAGCCCTCAAACCCGCTGACGGCCAGATTTTTATTATCTTTGCTCAAATGGGCCCTGGGAAGCCAGCGAAGGAGTCTTCAAAGAGCCCCTGAGTGCCCCATTGAAACTGCACCTGCTCTGGCCCACCCACAGCAGGAACCGGCCAGGCCCCCCCCCCCCCCGACTCCACGGACCTTAGCCACGGATGCCAGGAGCCTCATCCTCAGTGCCTTGCGACCAGGCAGAGGCCACCAGGTCAGGAAGCCTAGGCCAGACCTGGGCCAGGTGGGCCTCTAGGTAGGCCCTGTCCCTGCCTGGACCACATAAATGAAGGAGGAAAACACTCTCTTGCCAGGGCTTAGAATAAGTGCTCAGAATTCCTCGAAGGAGATGCTTTTAGAGCCAGCCCTGGATTTTCCCCTGGACCCTGACCTGCCTGGGCACCCGCGGGCCAAGTCATTCCTCTAGACAGCCGTGGTAGGACGGACCCTCTCAACCACCACCGCTCCTCACTGGGCCCCCAGCTCGCTCAAAGAGGTCAGTTTCCGTGAACCATCCCTTCCTAGCAGTTTCAGCCCTCAGCTGAGCTGCCTTTCTTCCCTCCACACCTATGGGGGCGGGGGCGGGGGAGCGTCAAGGAGCCTAGCCCCATCCCTGCTCAGCACTTCCAGGGTTGGGGTTTTGGCAGGGAATGCCAAGGTTAGCAGACAGCGGGCCGTGCCACCCCTGCCCCCCTCCGCTACTCTGACCACACCAGAGATCGATGCCCGCAGCCCAAAAGGAATCAATGGTTCTAATTAAACCCTTTTCTCGGGTGGGTCCCTGGACAGGGAGGGGGGAACCTCGGAGGGGCCATGCCTCCTCCTGGTGGCCCTCTATTCACATTTAAGAGGCTATATAAGTAAAGCCAGGGAGCTCTCCCCCCCATCTCCTCTGTAGGGAAGGGGAGGAGAGGGGCAGGGGAAAAGTCTGAGGAGAGGCCTGTCTCCAAGGGCTTGCTCCAGGGACCCTTGCCCTGGTGAGGCTCCTCTCCCCGTCCCCAGTCTGTGACTGCATTTGTTTCTTCTAGACAGATCTCCAAAGAAGGAGCCAGAAGGGTGACCCACCCTAGCCTCCATCCCAGGGTCCTTGCTGAGAACTTGCCCTCCAGGACAGGAAGGAGGGATGCAGGGCTGGGGGGGCAGCACCCGACAAAGACCCTCTTGTCCCCAAGGCAGAGTGGCAGGAAGCCAGGGCAAAGCCTTTACACTCGAAGCCAGTGGTGCCTGGGTACCAGGCAGCCTGTGGGGGAGACCCCCTCCTCCTCTATGTCCAGAGCCCTCACTCACCCTTGCATCTATACCAGGCTATGTCACTATTCCAACTCTCAGCCCACCAAGAGCACTCCTTCCGGCTGCACACCACCCCTGGACATTTATCCAGAGTGACCCCACGCCGGCCAGAATCAGCCAAACCCCAAGCCCACATGCCACAATTGCCCCCCAATTACAGACACGTGCCAGCCGTGCTAGAAAGCACCCCCATCCCAGCTGCCCCTAGAGATGACAGCGTCTTGTCTCCACAGTGACTCTCTCTGTCAGACACAGCATCAGTGTTTAAGACCAGCCACAGAGACAGGGAAGGGAATGAGAAACTGAGGCACAGAGTCAGACAGCCAAGCAAAGATGACCAGAGTAGAGAAAGGCATCTTTAACACCCCGTCCCAAAGGGCACGAACCCCACCCAAAGGAACAGTCTGATCAGATCCCTTACACCCAGCGTCTGCTCAGTTTCTCCACTTTCCACCTTTATCCCAAACACCTTCGGAGGGGCTGCAGCCGGAAAGCTCCAGCTGAGGACCCCACTTCCCTCAAAACGGGGCTGCACAGGCGCCAGACCTGGCAACATTCGAGAGGGGAGGGGGGCTGGAAAAAACAGTTCCGCCCTCCTAGCTCGCTGCTGATCCTGCTCACCTGGCTCCCCTCGGCCCCCAGGGTCCCTCGGTCCAACCTCCTCCCGGGGAGAGCGGGCGCGACCCTCGGCGGTCCTCTCCCACCAGGCCAGGGCGAAGCGCCGGAGGCACTGCCAGGGCTGCATGGGGAGGCGTGGGGCTGTGGGCGCGCAGCGGCGGCCACACACGCCCCACAGGGCCCTGCCAGCTGAGCTGCGGAGGCGCCCGGCCGGCCCCCTCTACTGCCACCAGCATGCTGCTGCCCCCACCGACAGGACTCGGAGATGGCCCGGGAGCTTCTGACGTAGCAGGGGGGTGCGTGGGAGGGGAGGGGGGGCCCACGGCGAGTCCCCTCCCCGGCCCCGCCCCTCTACCTCCCCAGCCCCCCTGCATCTCCACCCCCTCATCACCCCGGACGCCCTCCCCAGCTGGGGGCGCCCTCCCTTACCCCTTGCCTCTGCAGGGGGAGGGTTTTTTAGACCCAGAAGCCCCTCCTTCGGTCCCTCCCTCTCCAGGGCCTTTCCCCACCCGCCCGGCGAGCGGGGAGCAGGTCCCCAGTTTCTGCAACTCCTGTAGAGGCTAGGAGGTCTCCAGGGCTAGGGCCTCGAGGTGCGGGGGGGGGGGGTGTAGGATGCAGCCTCGTATCCTGGCAACACAGCCAAACCCAGAGCGCTCCCGGTCCCCTGCTTCCCAGAGGGACGGGCGCGGAGGGTCCAGCACTCCCAGCCCAGCGCCTACACCCCATTCTGAGAGCTGAGGCGGGGACGAGATGCTCATCCCTCCATCCCCGTCCCCTTCCCCCTTCGACAACCCCGGCTTCACCTCGCATGGACCCCTCCCCTCCCCCGAGCCTCCTAGCCATCCCCCCGCTTCGCCCGCCCCTCCCCCCTACATTGTAACCCCAGGTCCCCTCCCCCCGCTCTCCCCCCCAGGGCACCGCGAGGCCCTCCTCGCCGGGTCTTTCAGCTCGGCCCAGCTCCGGACCATCTCTCGTTCCCGGCGCTATCCGGTCCTGATCCTCCCCAGCCCGGCGCGCAGCGGTCCCCTGCCCCCCGCCCCCCGCCACACCTGCGCCCCGAGCATCCCTCGCCTCCGGGGCTCGGCCGCCGCCCCCGCCCCCGGCCGAGGGGAAAACACACAAAGAAAACAGAAATACCTTCCACTTAAGCATGGAGGCACATTAGGGAGGAGAGAGACAGGGACATGCCTTGGGACGGAGCGTTTCCCATCGGGCGGGGGCGCGGGGGGCGGGGGCCCCGGGCCGGCCTGCCTGGCGCTCGCCCTCTCGCCGCCTCGCGGGCTCCTCGCTCGGCCCCAGCCCCGGGGCGCGGTGCCAGGCGGGCGGGCCGGGGGCACGGGCCCGGCCGGGGTGGACCAGCTTGGGAGGGCGCCGGCGGCCGGGCGTGTGGGTGCGCGCGCGCGCGCGCGGGCGTGTCCCCGAGTGTGCGAGAGCGAGAGTGTGTGTGTCTCTGTGTGTCTCTCTGTGTGTGTGAGTGAGTGTGTGTGCGCGCGCGCGCTCGCGAGGGCGCGCGTGAGGCCGGCGCGGGTGTGTCACTGGGGGCGGGGGCGCGCGCGACGCGGGCACGCGCGTGTGGCCGGATGGTACAAAGGGCCGCCGGGGTGGTTGGGGGGGAGGGTGGCGGGGAGCGCTGGGGGGAGGGGAAGGGGGACCACCGCGCCTCCCCGCGCCCTCCGGCAAGCACGCTCGGGTCCCGCAGCGCGCGGCCCGGGCTGGGGGGGCGGGGCGCGCTCACGCTCCGCTCCCCACTCCACCTGCCTCCCCCCCACCCTCAGCGGTCCTCCCGCTGCGGTGGAGACCGATGCCTTGACCCCGGAGTGGCCCCGAGGGAGGCACCTGGGGAGGTGACTCCTCGGGTCTCCGAGCATCCTCTCGCCTAGGGACCGCAAAGCGCTCCCGGCGAGTCGGAGCAGGGCTAGAGGCCAGGGAGGGGGCCGAGAGGAGGGGGACCACTCTTCAGCCAAGGTGACCCCGGAGCGCCACCATCGTTCTGTGCCCGGAGAGTCAAGACCCCAGGGTGCCTCTCCCTGGCCGCGCCCCCTCGCCCCTACCCCTCCCCCTTCCTCAGCGACCACTCGGTCAGGGACCCGGCTCCCCGGCGCCCCCTGCTGGACGTCGTCCTAGCCCCCTGCTTCGGTTTCCCGCCCCTACCGCAGGCGCGAGCAGGTACTGGCGAGTGAGGAGACACTGCTCCCTTCTGAAGTGGACCCCAAAGTGGGCCGCCCCAGACCCTGTCCTCTGACGCCTCTCCTGGCGACACTCCTGCCACCCTCGTGGCAGCCTGCAGAGCGCCAGCCCGGTGCTCCCCACCCTGGTTCACCTTACTGGGCCTACCTGGCGATTCTGCAGACTTCTCCATCTCCAACCCGGACCCGGACACGCGGTGACCTTTCGTACTCGGGCTTCTTCTTGCTTCCTTCCCTCGGCTTCTGTAGCCGGTTCCTTTGGTGGGAAACTTCTCTTCGAGAGCGGCAGGTGGGCTGAGCCCTCTGCCCGTTTTATTTACTCCTGGCATTCCCAAGGGCAGTTTAGATGGTCAAGAAAAGGCCGCTCGGTGCCCGCATCTCTTCCCTGCAGTCCGCCTGGCAGAATGGCTGGCAGACAGGGCCCAGGAGAGGAGACCCCACCCCAAGTGGCCCAGGTGACAAACCGGTTTCCCCACTTCTTGATCTACACAGCCCCAGCCTTAATCTGGGCTCTCCTGCTTTTCTGCCCGCCCCCAGGCCTGCCTCTGGGCCAGCCGCGGCCTGTTCGCGTGCCCAGCTAGGGGCAAGGTCCCAAATGCCCCTTAGAGATCAATGTCCAGTTCCACTAGCTCAGGCGTCAGGGCAAGGCGGTGGGACGGGACTCTCTCGGCTCCAGCTGGCCATCTCAGGAGGGAAGCCAAGAGCTGTGTCCTGGACACACAGTCTGGGGCACAACCACAGCAGTCAAGACCCTGACTTCTCTCCTGGGCCAGCTGCTCCTCCCTCTGCCAACTGGATGGTGCCCATCTTTTGGCCTCTGGGCACTCACTGGGCACACTTCCAGCTCTCTGCCTGGCTGCCTGCCCAAGATGGGCACCAGGAGGCAGCAGGCCTTGTGCACGGGACAAGTCATGGCTGTTAAGGTGGAGCCTGGCGTACCTCCTCCCTTGAGACCATCACACTGCCCTGTAAGACTCCTCTGCTTTGGGGTCTTCCCAACCCAGAATCACACACCCCCCCATGCCCAGGGGACAAAATGTCTTCCTGCCCGTATTCTGTGCCCATCGGAAGGGAAGGGCATCGTCAGCCGATTCTTCATCATGGTCGCTAATTGAATCTTGCATTACCGGCCACATGTCAGAAATAAAGGCGCACATCTGTTCTAGATTTGGGAGGCAGAGGCAGGAGGGCCAACACAAGAAACAAAACAAAACGGAAAGCAATAAAGGAAATAAGGTTCCAAGAAGTATAAACAATTACCCAACCCAAGAGCCTCCAAGGTAAAACTGAGACCTAGGTTGGCCTGACTCTAGAGGACTGCCAGCCCCTTTTCCATTTCCATTATCATCTTACCTGAGGCTACAGAAGCAGAGATCAGACCTGGCACTCAATAGCTGTCAGCAGACAGCAGAGGGGAAAATGAAGCAGGGAGTTAGGACAGGGGTTTCTGTCAGTCCCGAGGACCTGGGCATTCTCTCCAAGCTGACCACTGGAAAGATGCTTCTCCTATGACAAGGAGACTTTCCTGCATTTCACACTTGTGGACGGGGGCAACAAGCCCCGGATCAAGACTGGGTGGGAAAACCAGGTGGCGGCACATGCCTTTAATCCAAACACTGCAGAGGCAGGCAGACCTCTGAGTTCGAGGCCAGCCTGGTCTATAGAGTGAGTTCCAGAGCAGCCAGGGCTACACAGAGAAACCCTGTCTAGTAAAACAAAAAAACAGAAGACTGCACCTAGGAATCCCAGACAGTTCTAAAGATGTCTCCAGGACAAAGCACATTCCCCGGCTAGGAACTTGCTTCCTCCTGAGGAAGCCCTCTATGGCAAGACAGAAATCATCAGGTTCAAGTAATTTTTTGTTTATGTAGCTCTGTTTTGTTTTTGTTGTGATGTTTTGTTTTTGAAACACACTCTTGCTATATTGTTCAGGCTGGCCTTCAACACACAATTCTGCCTCAGTTTCCCTAGTGCTGAGGTCACAGATGTGGGATACCAGGCTTGACTTGTGTAGCTCCCTTTTGCTGTTGTTTTAACTTTTTTTCTTCCTCAGTGCCAGGATTGAACCCAGAGTCCACACATACTGCGCATGTTTCTGATCACCTCAGAGCTAAGAACTCATCCGATGCACACATCCTCCTTTCTCCAAAGACCCCATACAGACACCACACCAGGACAACTAGACCCACGGGGTTCCGTGGAAGGGTGAGGGTGAACAGGGACCCTAAAGGGAAACAGATGCCCCACAGGCCTAGACAACAGTATGACCATCGCCCTTCAGGGACCTCACCTCCCATGAGGCCTCTGAAAGCAGAGCTCTGGCTGCTGGGAGAAGGCTGATCAGGGCCTGAGCAGCCTGGGTGTTCCTTATCCAGCAACGGCAAGCAGGACGGCTTGTATGCGCTGGCAGGGTGCCCAGCACAGCCCTCCTGCCAGCTGCCTCCACCTGAGCTGCCTCAGGTGCTGCCCGCCTCCTCTCATTCCTCAACATGACTTCCCTCTGGTCCTCCTCCCCTGAGGCTCTGGCAGTGCTCCGTCTTAGCCAGCAGCTGGCATGTTTGAGGATTGGGAGAAACAGCTCTTAACCACCGAGCTTGTCCTTCCCAAAGACTGCATCCCTCTGGCCTACCTCCCCTGCAAAGGGCCCACAGAAAAGAGAGTCAGTCGGAGACATCCTCCAGTGGAGAGTTCTCACCCTTTCCTCCTCTTCCCAAAGACTCTGTAGCAGCAGGCATGGCACCTGGGCAAACATCTGTGCAGAAAGGAGCAAAAAACTCCAAGGGCCAGCTTAGTAAAGCTGGTGATAGGGAAATCAAGACAGGCCCCAAAACTACCATTCTGCACTTTGAAGCATCTGCCTGAGGCTCCCTAAGAATGCCCTCTCCCCATTTGTCTGGCCAGGGCATTTTATGAGTCCCATAGAGCCTTCCACCAAGCCAAAAACAATAAGCAGTGACCCTGTATTGAGGTGGAAAACTAGGTAGGGTACTAAGGAGGAGCAAGGCACCGCCTCCTCAGCCAGGCTAGCATCTGGGGACCCAGGATACCTCTGCCCTCACATTCCTTCATCTTCATCCTCACTCCCACTCCACAGGAGAGCAGTAAGTGGCAGTAAATTTCAAAAGATTCTCCTGATTCCCTCAGGTCCCCCACCCCTGCCTGTTATTGTAATGAATGCAAATGGTGCTCAATAATTCATGCCTTCATTAGCACATCAAACTGCTTTCGGAAGAATGGAGGGGAAAAGTGGAAGGGGTTCTTCGAGCACCGGTCCCCCTTCACAGACCCTCACCCTCCCAGCCCCACCACAGGGAGGGCAGCATTCTCAGAGCCCCCGGCTCTAGCTTCCCTGTCCCGTAGCTAGGAGCCGGAAGTTCTCCTTTCAGACTGGGAACTCCTTGTGGCTGATGCGGTGTCTCCCTAATTAAAGAAGGTCCCTGCAAAATGAATGGAAAAGCAGAACCCCTGAAGGGCCTGTTGGAAGAGAGGCGCTGTCCCCCAAGTTTCAGAGCCAAGAAGTTGGAGGGGGTGTGCATTTCTAGCAAATTCCCAAGATGTGCGGCTGCCGCAGGTCCTGGGACACACTTGCAGAGCTAGTGGGATACTGAAGGCCTCCTGGCTCTCCCAGCTCAGGGCTTACCCACAGAGGCAAGTCCTGGCAGGGCCTGGCCCACGTGGGGAATGCATAAGAGGCCTCCCTAGCTCTATTGAATCCTTTCGTTTTCCTCACACCACCAAGAGAATTTCCTGCTGCCCTGAGCATCCTTGGCCATTCCTGTGTCCCTGACCTTTAACCCTCCACTCTGATAGACAAAGATGGGTCTCCTGAAACCCTGCTGTGTGACAGGTCCATGCTTCCTGGTGCTGGTGGTCTGTTCTACAAGCAATAAGGAAAGAGGCTTCCCAAGACCCCAACTCTCTCAGGGGATCTCCTCCGACCTAGATGGGGGGAGGGGTATGACTGCAGTCACAGACACATGCAGCTCTCTACTCTCACTCTGTCCCTCCGTTGCCTTGAGCTGAACATGAAGTAGGGTAAATTCATAATCTCGGCTACCCAAGGGGCTGAGGAAGATGGACCAAAAGTTTAAGGACAGTCTGAGCTAAGCAATTAGTTTGAGGGCAGCCTGGAATACATAATAAGACCATGCCAATAAAAAGAAAAGGTGGCCGAAGAAAGAAAGAAGGAAGGAAGGAAGGAAGGGAAAGAAAGAAAAAGAGAGAGAGAAAGGAAGGAAGGAAGGAAGGAAGGAAGGAAGGAAGGAAGGAAGGAAGGAA
>NW_026595981.1:21677912-21685228 GCF_907164565.1 Psammomys obesus
GAAGGAAGGAAGGAAGGAAGGAAGGAAGGAAGGAAGGAAGGAAGGAAAGGAAGAAGTTATCATGGGGAAGGGGGTGAATGAACTTTAACTGGGAGAGAAGAGATGAAAATAAAGAGGAATGGAGAGGCATGAGGAGGAGGGAAGGAGAGAAAGGATGAGGTAAGAAGAGAAGAGGGGCCCAGGGAAGGAAGAACAAGAAGGCGTCTGTATCTGGGCCTGACCTTAGGAAAAGATGCTTTATGAGCCGATGGGAGCCAGGTGGGCCACAAACTCAGCTCCTAGAGGGCCACACCCAGCTCAGCTTTGGGTTCTAGATCTGACCATCTGGTCCTTACATCTTGATGAGTGAGGGAGATAAACTCTTCCCAGTCAGCATCTTCTGGGGCCTTGAGACCAGCCCGATAAGCCTAGGGTTGGGTGATGGAATGGGGCAGAGCTACAGGCCTAGTTCACTTATTCTAGCACCTGGTGATCCTCCCTTTGATCTCCAAGGTCATCCGAATCCCTTGTTTAACAATGAAGGTGGATGAACCTCTCGGACATTGCTGGTGGGATTGAAAACAGGGGAGCAGCCATGGGTGGAAACCCATGTGGCGGTTCCCTCAGCACGGAACGATTGTGGGATGATCAAACATCCCGGAGTCTTGTCATCAGGTGGGCGAGCAGATGAACAAGTCGTGCTATGTCTGTGCTGTGGAGCCTCTGTCCCACCCTAAAGCGGAATGGAGGTGGCTGAGCCCAGAGCACAGCCAGGCACTGTGGCCGCATGGTGTTGAGTCCTTTTACATGAATGATTCACAACGGGTGTACCTATAAAGACTCCTGTAGGAAGGCAAGAGTGGGGACAGCGGTCCAATGGGTCTGGCTTCCCAGTGCTGGGAATCAAGATGGAAGTGGGGTGTACCCAGCATCCTGTAGGCCTAAGGTTAATGTGTAATTCAGACGCTGATTCCTGTACCCCCGTGGGTAGGAGTCCCTTTGGAGTCCTTTTTCGTTTATTTTATCTCCCCTGACCCTGGCAGTTGTTCAGTTTGGAGTGCCTGGTTTTATGTTCTGTGAATTTCACCTCAATAAAAAAAATGAAAGGATAGTGGGCCTCGGTAGAAAACACCTGCCATCCCAGCACTTGGGAGGCAGAAACAAGACGAAAGAATATAAGGAATTCAAGTCACCTTGGCTACACAGTGAGCTCAAAGCTAGCCTGGACTACTTGAGTCCCTCCTCTCTCCTTCATCTTCTTTGATTTTTCTCAAGATAGGGTTTCCTGTGTAGCCGCAGCTGGCCTAAAACTCAGAGATTCGCCTACCTCTGCCTCTGGAATACTGGGATTAAAGATGTCACCATCACATCAGGCTGAGACTCTCTTTAAAAGACAAAATAAATGAATAGGGCTAGGCATGGTGGTGCCTGGCTTTAATCCCAGCACTCAGAAGGCAGAGGCAGATGGATTCCTGTGAGCTTGAGGCCAGTCTGGTCTACAAAGGGAGTCCAGAACAGCCAGGGCTCTTGTTAGACAGAGAAACCCTGTCTCAAAAACCCAAAATTAAATAAATAAATAAATAAAATTAAGCAACTAGGAATTGGCCAGGGAGTCACAGAGTCTACATCTTTCAATACTTTTTTATAAATCTTCTTTTGGGGGTTGGAGAGCTGGCTCAGAAGTTAAGAGCACTAACTGTTCTTCCAAAGGTCTTGAGTTCAATTCCCAGCACCCACATGGTGGCTCATAACCATCTATAATGAGACCTTGTGCTCTCTTCTGGCCTGCAGGCACACATGCAGGCAGGACTCTGTATACATAATAAATAAATCTTTAAATGAATAAATCTTTTTTTTACAAATGTGCATGAGTGCTCTGTTTTCATGCACACCAAAAGAGGGCACCAGATCTCATTATAGATGGTTGTGAGTCACCATGTGGTTGTTGGGAATTGAACTCAGGACCTTTGGAAGAGCAGCCAGTGCTCTTAACCTCTGAACCACCTTTCCAGCCCACGTTTTTAGATACTTTTTCTTTTTCTTAATTTTAATTTTATTTCTTTATTTATTTACTTGGTTTTTCATGACAGACTTTCTTTGCATGGCTCTGGCTGTCCTGGAACTCGCTCTGTGGACCAGGCTGTTCTCAAACTCAGTGATCCACCTGCCTCTGCCTCTGCCTCTGCCTCTGCCCCTCGACATTCCTTTTAGCTTCTTTGCAAACAAGTGCTTGCGCCCACATGTCACCCCCCCCCAACACCCAGGGGCAGCAAGCGCCTGCTCTGAAGTCTCAGATGATGGCTGACCGCCCTCAGGATGCTGCTTTCTGCAGCAAAGCAGACTCTTCCAAAGTCTCCTCTTCTACCTCCCTCTCAGGACCTACCCACCGGCTTCCTGAGCAGGTGGCGTGCACGGATCTGCACTGAGAAGCCGAGCTTCGAATTTCAGCTCTGTCTGTACCATCTGCCCCACAACCAGGCCCGCCCAATCCTTGTGCTCCAAAGATGGCTTTAAAAGCCTGTTGGACCTTTGCGGTAGCTCGGTAGGTAAAAGGGCTTGCCACCAAAGCTGACCACCTCCGTTTCATCTCCGGGACCCATACGGTGGGAGAAAACTGACTCCCATAAGATGTCCTCTGATTCTCACACATCCACACACACACACACACACACACACACACACACACACGCACGCACGCACATACACACACACGCACGCACACTCACAAACACACAACAAATAAAAGGGAACTGGAGAGATGGCTCAGATGCTATGAGCACTTGCTGCTCTTGCAGGGGACTTGGGTTTGATTCTGAGCTCTCACGTGGTGACTTAAGTCCCCTGGAATTCCAGCACCTGGGAATCTGATGCCCTCTTCTGGTTTCCCCAGGCGCTTTCATGCATACAGTGCACAAACACTCGGGCCACACACCTACACACAAAATGAAATAATCAATCTAAAATTATTGTAAAGGCTTTTTTTTTTTTTTTTAAACCCTGCAGCCTGGCATGGTGGCACACACATTTGTAATTCCAGACACTTAGAAGGATAAGGCAAGAGCTACGGTGGTCAGCCCGGACAACTTAGCAAGACTGTCCTGCTTTTCTTTCTTTTTCTTTGGGGGTGGAGGTGAGACAGGGTTTCCCTGTGTAGCCCTGGCTGTCCTGGAACTTACTCTGCAGACCAGGCTAGCCTTGAATTCAGAGATCTGCCTGCCTCCCTAGAGCTGGGCTTAAAGGCATGTGCCATCACTGGCTTTTTTTTTTTTTTTTTTTTTTTTTTTTTAATAAAAATCTTATGTACACATATGTTTTGCCTGGTCTGGGTGGAGACCCCTATGAGGGCATTGGCTTCCCTAGAACTGGAGTTATAGGCAGTTGTGAGCTATGACGTAGGTGCTGAGAACTGAACTCAGGTCTTCTGGAAAAGTAACAAGGATCTTTAACCACTAAGCCATCTCTAGAGCTCAAGACCTGTCTTAATATAAAACTCTTGAGACCAGGAAGATAGCTCGGTGGGTAAAGGCGCTTACCACACAAACCCTGATGATCTGACAAGAGAAAAACAGTTCCTGAAAGTTTCCCTCTGCCTTTCACGCACACACCACACTACATTCACACACACACCACACCACATTCACACACACACACACACACACACACACACACACACATACACACAAATAAGTAAATGTAAGATAATTCATTGTGTAGGAGAGTGTGGCCTTGAACTCCTGATCCTTCTGCCTTTACCTCCCAAGCACTAGGATTACAGGTTTGCACCACCATCCCCAGGTCTTCAAAACGAACAAAAAGAAAAAAAAAATTTGAGGGCTGTGTGTGTAGTTTGAATGTGTACCCAGCCCTTGCAAGAGCCAGGGTACTATTCTCAGCCTTGCAAAATAAAAACCCAACTACCAACTTGGCAATGGTGGCGCACAGCTTTGATCCCAGCACTCGGGAGGCAGAGGCAGGCAAATCTCTGTGACTTTGAGGCCAGCCTGGTCTCCAGATCCCAGGACAACTAGGGCTACACAGAGAAACCATCTCGAGAAAACAAACACACAAACCCTATGATGAGTTCAATCAACACTAAGCTGAGCCCTCTGCTTTCTGGAATCTCACATCCGTCATAGTCGGTCCTTTCCCAGGGATTAGGCCCCAGGCTGTCTGCTATCGAGCTGGTGATCCAAGGCCTTCCACAATGATCCACACAGGTCCACTGCTCCCCTCAGAGATGTACCTACTCCAGTCCTCTCTACGCAAGGGATTCAGAGATGCTCAGCCCTCCCCATCTTGACACGTTTCTCTCTCATCCTCTTCCCAGACAAATGAACACACACGCTCATCTCTAACAAATGCCCCAGCCCTCCTGAGCTCTGCAGCCCATCCAAGGACCCCGAGGGCACAGCCACTCTGAGTGAGGTCTGTGGGTTAGGGCTAGCCTGCTGTTTGACAGCTAGCCTGCTGTTTGACAAGAAGACAGAAACAGCGAATAACCTTGAAAACCCACAACAGCGGTTGACACTGAAGCACGTGACTGCTTTTGCTGTGTTTTACAAAAACAGCCATTTGGAAACTTAAAGAGCAAGCCTCTTTATCACAAAGAGTTTGAAAACGCACTGCTGTGGCTCTGTGTGTGTGTGTGTGTGTGTGTGTGTGTGTGTGTATTGTGTGTGTGTGTGTTTGTGTGTGTGCAAGCATTGTCCTTGGTTTTGCCTTTGTTGCCGCTTTATCTATCCCCCATCCTCCAGGCAGGCCATACAAGCTAGAATTTCCTTCCTCGTGGTAGCTTCTAGCAACTCTAACCTTCCTCACCTTCAGTTGGGCACAGAGTTCTCTGTCTGAGACCTGCCCAAAGACCTGTGCATTCTGGAAGGTTCCTGGTCCACACCAGGGAGGAACACTGAAGGATACGAACGGCAAGCCTGTTGCTGGCTTCCCTTGTGCAGTCACGGTTGTGTGATGAACTCTCCATGAAAACCCAGAAGGACAGGGTTTGGGAGCTCCCACATAGCCAGGCATGTGGAGGTTTCAGAAGGGTGGTCCAGGAAGAGCACATGGGTGTTCTGTGCCCTTCTCCGTGCCCTGCCCACACAGCTCTTTCTCTGTGTCTTTGTAATTGCCTTTATATTCTACTTCTGAAAAATGATTTTATTTATTTTTGTTGTATGCTCGTTTGTGTTTTGCCTGCATGTCTGTCTGTCTGTCTGCATGAAGAAACTGGAGTTATGGACTGTTGGGAACTGCCATGTGGGTGCTGAGAACTGAACCGGGTCCTCTAGAAGAGCAGCCAGTGCTCTTAACCGCTGAGCCATCTCTCCAGCCCCTAGTTTTTGTTCTGTGTCTGTGTGTGTGTGTGTGTGTGTGTGTGTGTGTGTGTGTGTGCTCGTGCACATGCGCGGTGTACGCACATCTTATGTACAGATGCATGAGGCTGTGAGCATGCACAAAGGCCAGAGGAGGACCTAGGCTGTCTTGCTCTATCATTCTATCTCATTGCCTTGGGGAACCAGCTCTACCTGAACCCGGAGCTGATCTTCCTGTCTTTACCCCTGCCCCCACCCCTCTGAGATGGGGTTACAGATGTACAAGCTGCCACATGGGGCTTTTGTTCCCCAAGTGTTGGGGATTTGAACCCAGGTCCTCATGCTTTTGTCAGAACTACTCTGACCTGCTGAATTGGCTCTGATGTTATCGTTTATAAAGGGCAAGTAAGCAGTAGAATATGGCGGTATTGGGAAGTTGAGCCAGGAGGACTGAGGGTTTGAAGACAGCCGGACAACATGACAAGATCCCATCTTAAAAAAAAAAAAAAAGGTTGGCATGGATGTTCCCCATGCCCTTGGGAAATGGAGGCAGGAGGATCAGGAGTTCTAAATCATTCTTGGCTATAAAGCAAGCTGGAAGTCGGCCTGGGCTCCATAAGTCCTTGTTTTAAATGCACATACATACGTACATATATAAATAAATAAATGATAAATCAGCATCAACCAGCAAATATAGATAAGTGTATCAGTGTTTCCCTGTGTTCTGTAAATGCTCGGGAGAATTAACTGAACCCAGAAAAGTTAGTGGAGCCCTGCTTTGTAGGCGATCCTCAGAAATCAGGTAACACCACCAGGGGGGTGCCAGTGGCCTGGATGGAGCAATCCCCGGGCCTGAAGCCCCACCCTCCCTCCAGGATCTGGCCTAATCTTGCCAGACTTAGATCTGATTGCCTCTTGCAACATGGAACATGAGCACACATCCGGCACCCTCCCTTCAAGGGGCGGGCGTCTGTCCCCAGTGTGGGCTTGCCTTTCTTCCTCCTGCACCTGTGGATATCTGACTCCCACTCTGAGGCCAGCGTGGACTCCATTTCCTCCAGGAAGCCCTTCTGCAGCTTGCCCTTCTCCTCAAACACGCACGCCAGCCAACAAGTTCTAGCTGAAATCCCCTCCTAGGAGCTTGGAAAGCCACTTGGTTTTCTTCTTCTTCTTTTTTAAGATTCATTTTATTTCGTTTCATTTTATATGGATGTGTTTCACCTTCATGATACAGGTATGTGCATGTGTGTGCCTTAGAGGTCAGAAGAGGGTATCATTTACCCTGAAACTGGCGTTACAGATGGTGGTGAGCTACCTACCTTGTGGGTGCTGGGAACTGAACCTAGGTCCTCTGTAAGAGCAGCAAGTGCCCTTAGCCACTGAGCCATCCTGCCAGCCCCTGTCTCCCCCTCTTGTTGCCATCCTTCTGGCTTTAGACACAACAGGGCTTTGCTTGCCTGAGCTCCGCTGGCCTCTCCACCCTGCAGAGCATCCAGCACTGTGGGAGGTGGATTCCTGCCACGCTGCTGTCCCCTCCTGGACCCTGTCATGCTGAGTCCCCTTCACAGTCACCGCCACAGAGACTGTGTCATGACCCCTTCGCCTCTCGCAGCAATAACTGCTTGTTATATAGCTGGGGACAAATACAGCGACATATAAAACATTAAGAACTGCAGGTTTTGCGGGTTGGATTTTTCTCCCCATATTTGTTGACTAGTGTTGGCGTGTGGTGTGTGACACCAAATTCAAACAGCGAAAAGGGAAACCACACACCTGTACCCTCAGCATCCTCGATGTGGAGGCAGGAGGATCAGAAGTTCAAGGTCACTCTCAGCTACGTAGTGAGTTCAGTCCAGCCTGGCTACACGGTGAGAACCTGTCCCCCACAAAATGTAATTAATTAACTAATGAAAAATTAAACATTAAAAAAAAAAAAAAAACACCTCTAAAGGAATACAGAGAAAAGTGCAGCTCCTTGACTCGTCTGTCTGCAGACACCTAGCTCCTGCTCCAGGAGTAGCCCTCCCC
>NW_026595981.1:21685328-21697309 GCF_907164565.1 Psammomys obesus
CCCCCCCCCCCCCCCCCCCCCCCCCCCCCCCGCCTTGCAGGGCCTCACTAATGTGGCCATGCGCACCAACACCTCACACTGGAGCTTTTGGTGTGTCAGTGCAGGTGAGGTGCCTCCCGATGGACGATCCAGCTGTCTCTAGCACAGGAAAAAAACAAAAACGAAAAACCTTGGCAGTTGCTCCCTTCTACCCGGAGTGAGCGGAGCACATCTGTGGACCAAATCCCTAAAGCACAATGTCTGGAAAGGGAAGGTGGGTTCTCTCGGAGCTGCTCCGTTTTGCTTTTCTCTGTTGTTGTTTTCTTTTGTTCTGCTGGAGACATGACCTCACTAGGCAGCCACTGGAACTCCATAAGTAGCCCAGGCTAGACTTGAATTCACGGATGCCCTCCTGCCTCTAACTCCAACGTGCTAGGATTAAGAGTATGCAACCGCCATGGCCAGTGTTGGTTCACTCTGTTTAGTTTTGGGGTCCTGAGGATCACACATGCTAGGTAAGTGCTCTGCCACTGAGCCAAGCCTTCAGTTCAAAAAATTTTAAATGTGAATCATTATTTCTGTTTTTGTTTGTTTGTTTGTTTGTTTTTTGTCTTGATCGTGGATTCATAGCAACCATCCTTTCTCTGTTTGGCCAGTTGTGCATCCACTGGAGATACTGAGGGAGGGAAGGGCCTTGGTGGGATTCAAAGCTATGGGAGTTAGCCTTCCATCACTATCACAAAACATCTGAGCCCATCTTATAAAAAGAAAAGGGTGGCCGGGTCGAGGCTAGCCTGGTCTACAGAGTGAGTTCCAGGATAGACAGGGCTACACAGGGAAACCTTATGAGAGAGAGAGAGAGAGAGAGAGAGAGAGAGAGAGAGAGAATGGTTGCAGGTTGCAGTCCACGATCAGGTGGCCTCGCTGCTGCGACCCTGAGGTGAAGCGACGCATCATGGTAGGTGCATACGTGGAGCAAAACTGCTCATGAACAACACGAGCCAGAGAGCAAAGGGAAGAAAAAGAGTTCAGGCCCCATGATGCCCTTCGAGGGCATATGCCTCCAGTGGGCTAATCACCTCCCACTAGACCCAGCTCCTAAAGGCTTCGCCATCTCCCAGCAGGAGCTCCCTAGAAACCAAGCCTTCAGTACATGAACTACATGAACTACTTTTTTTTTTTTCTTTTTAGTTTTTCAACATAGGGTTTCTCTGTGTAGCCTTGGCTGTTCTGAAAGTCACCCTGTAGACCAGGCTGGCCTTGAATTTAGAGATCCACCTGCCTCCGGAGGCTGGGATTAAAGATGTGCAACACCATTGTCCAGCTTAGTATACAGAATTTAAAAAAAAATTATTTAGGGGAGAAAGAGTCTTCTTCAGGGAAGAGCACACTAGTTGGTTACCAAACGCCAGGTGGTCAGCCCTGAAAACATACATACAGCTAACACAGACGAGCAGGTTATATTTAAAAATATACACACATGTGATCACAACTAATAAATAAAGAGGACATGAATCTGAAGGAGAGCAAGGAGGAGGATATGGGGACTTTTGGAGGGAGGAAAGGGAAGGAAGAAATGTGCTTATATTATAAACTCGAAAAAAAAATTCTAATTACAAATTTCATTTTATGTACACAGGTGTTTTGCCTGCATGCGTCTTTATAACACTTGAGGGCCTGGTGCCCAGGGCAGGCCGGAAGGGGGTGTCAGATTCTCTGGAACTGGAGTTACAGAGAGTTGGGAACTGTTGTGTAAGTGCTGGGACTCAAATCTGGGTCCCCTGGAAGAGCAGCCATTTCCAGCCCTAACACACGGAATTTTAGGAAACACTTTATTTTTTATTTTTTTTGTGGCAGTGTTAAGGTTTGAACCCAGAGCCTTGCGGCTAGGTACCACCAAGGCACACCCCCAGCGTTTCTTTGGAGGGCACCTAAATCATAGTGGTACCTTTGAAAGCTGGAAAAAGCTTCATGAGAGCTAGAGAGAGAGAGAGAGAGAGAGAGAGAGAGAGAGAGAAAGAAGCGCCTCCAGGATCCTGCACACCCTGAGAAACAGCAGAGGGCTCATCTACCCTGCAAAGGGAGAAACTAAAATAACAATTGCCTCGTGTGGGAAGGAGACAAGCAGAACACCCAGGGGCTTTCTTGTCAGCAAGAGAGACTGAAATTAGCTCCGAGTGTGAACTTCCCGGCAGCGCGCTGGTGTGACGATGCAGCCTTCCGCGTCAGGGGGAAGGACTCTGGAGGACTCTTTGCAAGGAGCTCATTAAGCTGAGGATTAAGGGTAGAGGCCCCGCCGGACCTGCTGGGAGGCAGGGCCCAGGAGCAGGTGATCACTAAAGTTGCCCTGAGTGCAGCCTGGTAGCCCTGGGGGGGGGGGGGGGGGTGTAGAAGGTCAAGAGCTGGGTTAGGAAAGCAAGTCCCAAAACTTAGTGTTCCCAAAGCCACCCACCACCGTGGCTTGCAGAAAGGAAAGCGAGAATTATGAGTAAATCATTTGCTGATTTAAAAAACAAACAAACAAACAAATAGAAACCCAGAAACCTAGAGAAGTTCAAGGCCTGTCCAAGGACTTACAGGAGAGAGCCAGGATTGAGCCTGGGCCTTCTGTCCCCATGCCCAGAACCAATGAGGTGGTTGCAACGCCCTCCTCCTTCCTGAGTTGGAAGCTTCCTGGACAGGACCCAGGACTCTTTCCTTTGTCCCTTTGTCTTTCTACCCACTCCCTCAAGCCCACTGCACCTCTGCTGCATGGGCCACTCACCTCCCAGCGGCCCAGCCCCAAAGCCCCGGAAGAGAGGTGCCTTCAGGGAAACCCATGAGTCCATCCTGTCTAACACCTGAGGCGGGGAGGGAGGGGCCAAATCCCACTCTCCCATCTCAGCCATCCTCATCTCTCTATCTCAGACTCTCGTGATGGGAAAGTAGGCCAGTTTGGAATATGTCACAGATATTTTCGACATCCCCGTCTGTACTAAAGCTTCCCTCCCAAGCCAAGCAGGGCGGGGCCAGAGGCTTCCCCCCGGATGAGACTACACCTGCTGCCTCTGGGGCTCAGAGCCCAGGCTGGGGCTGCGGAGAGTGACGGGAGGAGGCGGGGGAGGGAGGTAGAAGGTACCGTGCAAGCACCCTGCAGCCAGGATGGGAAGGACAGGAGGCCAGTCGTGTCTGTACACGTTCCGGGGGAGCAGAAGTGGAACAGCTGGGTCCTCGGGCGTCACCCTGACGGTGGGGCACGGAGGGAAGAGTAAACAGTCCTGAGGGGAGGGGTGAGGTGACTGGCAAGATTCTCCCGGGCAGAGAAGAGGATGAGCCTGTCCCTAGCCGGGGGCCCCTGGGGCGTGCTGCAGAGGATGAGGAACCTTGGAGAGGCTGTGTGTGTGTGTGTGTGTGTGTGTGTGTGATGACCAGCTACAAGCTTTGGATGTGCCCTGAGGGCACACTCCTAAACACTCTAATTTTTTTTTTTTTTTTTTTACATCCATTTATTTATTTGAGGTGGGGCGCGTGTATTCGGAGGCCAGAGAACAACTCCCATCAGGTGGGTCCATGAGGGTGCTGGTCCCCTTCCCCCGGGTACTACCCCCACCCCGTCCCGCCCCACCCCCGTTCTCAGCAGCCTTGGCAGCAAGCACCCATACCGACTGATCTGGTTTGGCTGTCCAGTTTTGTTCTTCTGGGCGATGGAATTCATATTATTCACCAATTACCATGCAGCCCAGGATGGCCTCAAACAATCACTAGGTGGAGAACAGGAGCTTCCGGTCCTGTTGGCTCTACCTCCGGAGTGCTGAGGTGATAGGCTTATGCCATCCTGCCTGGCTTTTGCAAGACTGGGGGTTGAACTCACTTCATGCATGTTAGAACTCTAGAAACTGAGCTATACAGCCAGCCCACTGTGAGGCTTTACTTTTTTTTTTTGTGGGAGGGAGGGGTTTGAGATAGGATTTGTGTGTGTGTGTGTGTGTGTGTGTGTGTGTGTGTGTGTGGCCCTGGCTGTCCTGGAACTCACTTTGTAGCCCAGGGTGGCCTCAAACTCACAGAGATCCACCTGCCTCTGCTTCCTGAGTGCTGGGATTAAAGGTGTGCACCACCATGCCCGGCTGAGGCTTCACATTTTAAAATAAATATATTTCTTTATGTGTGTGCTTGTCTGAGTGAATTCATAAGCACCACGTGCTTTCAGGAGCCCTGGGAGCCATCAGATCCCCTCAACTGGAGAAGCAGACAGCTGTGAACCAGGAACCAAACCCTAGGTCCACGCAAAACCAGTAGGCAGTATCGACCACTGAGCCCTCTCTCCAGCTCCCCGCCACCCAGGCTTTTAAGTAACAGGATTCAGAAAGCATGTGGCTGTGGGCTGGGAGGCAACCGCCTAGGGTAGGCAGAACTGGGGGGAGGGGGCTTTATTACAAGACACCAGGCACCAAGGCCTTGTCTTCCTGAGAGTGGCACCTCTTCCAACTGGGCTTCAGGGGTTGGGGGGACAGGGCCACCTACGTGAACAAAAAGGTCCCTGCGGAGATGTTAGAAAGTTACTGTCTTCAAGGGCTAAGGTCATGATGGGGCTGTGTTTCAAGAGGTTTCCCTGGAAAAGCCCTGGGTGCTAGGGCTCCCGAAGCCCTGTGGTGGGCGTTCTGATGCCTGGGTTTATTTAGTCCTTACCACAGGCCTATGCCATAGGCACACTTCAAGGAGTCCAAGTCCAGAGTCAGCAAGATGCTCAGCCGAAAAGTGCATGTTCGAGCCATTTAGTAGTAGAGCAGGACTTTAATCCCAGCACTCAGGCAGGCAGAGGCAGGCAGGCGGATCTGTGTAAGTTCCAGGCTAGCCTGGTCTACAAAACGAGTTCCAGGATAGTCAGTGTGACACAGAGAAACCCTGTCCCAAAAAACAAGACAAACAAACAAAAAAGTGCTGTCAGGGCTAGAGAGATGGCTCAGCCGTTAAGAGCATGGGCTGCTCTCCCAGAGGTCCTGAGTTCAATTCCCAGCAACCACATGGTGCCTCACAGCCGTCTATACTGAGAGTCTATACTGGGATCTGATGCCCTCTTCTGGCACGCAGGTGTACATGCAGATAGAGCACTCATACATGAAATAAACAAACACTAAAAAAAGTGCTTGCCCTGTGTTAGGCGCTGGTGGCACACGCCTTTAGTCCCAGCACTTGGGAGGCAGAGGCAGGTGGATCTCTGTGAGTTGGAGACCAGCCTGGTCTACACAGAAAAACCTTGTCTCGGAAAATGAAAAATGTGCTTGCCACGAAAACCCAATAGCCTAGATGCAATCTCTGGGTTTCGAGGTGGAAAGAGAGAACCAACTGTCAACATAGATAGCATCAACGTGCCTAGGCAAACACACACACACACACACAATAATAATAAAACAATATTAGAAAAATAAAATAGGAGTTAAAAAAAAAAAACACAAAAATTTTCAAGTCCCGTCGGGATACTGTTGTCTGTCTACTATCTCAGCACTTGAGAGGTAGAGACAGGAAGAGCAGGTGTTCAAGTTCATTGTTGGCTACATGGGAAGGCTGAGGGCAGCCTGAGCTACCTGAGACCCTATCTCAAAAAGAAGAAGAGGAGGAGGAGACATTAATCCTGTTCCTAGCTTAAGAATTCAGGCCCATGGTTCCCCTTTACTCCCTACAACACCCCAAGTAACTAGATAAGTGCCCCCTTCTCTACCTGGCTCAGGCCTCCTGGGCTGCACAGCAGTCCCAAGACAGCCACTTGGATGTAACCAAGAGTTCACCCAAGGGCACACTGTCTACTGGAAAGGGAAGATTCCAAGTCAGGTCCCTTTTGCCGTGTGTGTGTGTGTGTGTGTGTGTGTGTGTGTGTGTGTGTGTGGTTGGTTGGTTTTAGCTTTTCCAGACGGGGTTTCTCTGTGTAGTCATTGCTGTCGTGAAACTCACTCTGTAGACCAGGCTGGCCTTGAACTTAGAGATCCTCCTGCCTCTGCCTGGGATTAAAGGTGTGCCACCGCCGCCGCCACCACTGAGCTGGTCTCCAGTCTCTTCATCCAGAGCGTGGGCCTGGAGGGATGGCGAGAGAATGCACAGAGAGAAGCTGCTTGCCACATTCCTTCCATGGGCTGAACATTCCACCAGCGTTTACTGAGCTCCTCCTCGGGGCAGGATCACCTTGCTGCTGTTGGGATAAATGCGGGACCCATGCTGAGGCTCTGCCCGCCTGAAACAGGTGCTGAGAACAGAAAGGCTGGACCAGGGCTAGAGACACTGAACAGCAACTGCCCTCACCATGGTGCCTCAGCACGGGCCACTCACTCTGCCTCCTAGATCAAGAGAACAAGGGTAGCTGGCACGGTGGCGCACGCCTTTAATCCCAGGCTGTGGCAGGCAGAGGCAGGGGGATCTCTGAATCCAATGAGACCAGCCTGGTCTACAGAGTGAGTTCAAGGATACACAAAGAAACCCTGTCTTGAAAACAAACAAACCAACAATCAAAAACAAATAAACAAAAACAACAACAAAACGAAAGGCAGCTGTAGCATACAGGCATGCAATACCACTGGTGTACAAGACCCTATCTCAAAAATACAAGCAAAAAGGGCTGGAGAGATGGCTCAGAGGTTAAGAGCACTGGCTGTTCTTCCAAAGGTCCTGAGTTCGATTCCCAGCAACTACATGCTGTCTATAATGACATTTGGGGTCCTCTTCTGGTATGCAGGCACCTATGCAGGTAGAATACTATATAAATAATAAATAAAAAATCTTTTAAAAAATTATGTTAGTTTTGCCCCTTATTTTTCAAAAGTTGAATTGAATCAACACCAATCTAATTCTTAGGCTGGGCATGGTAGCTCACATACTCAGGAGGCAGAGGCAGGTAGATAATTCCAGACCAGTCATGGCCACAAGGAGAAACCCTGTCTCAAAAACCAAAATAAATAAAAAATTTAAAAATAAATTTAATTCTTTTCCATTTATTTTTAAAAAAATATTTATTTATTTTTACATATGAGTGCTTTGTCTTTACATGCACCAAAAGAGGGCATCAGATCCCATGAGAGATGGTTGTGAGCCACCATGTGGTCGCTGGAAACTGAACTTGAGACCTCTGGAAGAGAAGTCAACGCTCTTAGCCGCTGAGCATCTCTCCAGCCCTCCATTAGTTATTTAGTTAGTTAGTGAGTTACTTTTATTCTATGTACACTGATGTTTTGCCTACATGTATGTCTGTGTGAGGGTATTTTGGAATTACAGACAATTGGGAGCTGCCATGTGGGTGCTGGGAATCGAACCTGGTTCTCTGGAAGAGCAGTCAGTGCTCCTAATCACTGAGCCATCTCTTCAGCCCCTATCTCATTTCTTTAAAAAAAGAAAACAGTGTGTGTGTGTGTGTGTGTGTGTGTACTCCTTCTTAGGTGCTAGCATATTTATTTATGTACTTATTTATACTGTGTGTGTGTTTGTGTGTGTGCACCAAGGTCAGAAGACAACTTGCAAAAGTCCGTCCTCTCCACCTGAAGTGGTTTGAGTGAGAAAGGCAAATGCAGATCCTCTGGCCTGGTGGCAAGAGCCTTCGCTTGCTGACTCCCCGCTGGCCTCCTTTGTTTTTATTTTCGTGTGCATGTTCACCTGCACACGTGTGTGTTCACAGTGTGTGTTCAGGCACGTCTCTGCGTACGTGTGGAGGCCCCAGGGCAACCATGGATGCTGGCTTCACACACTTACCTACTTTTCCGTTTGTTTGAGACAAGATCCCTCATTGGCCGGGAATGTCCTCACTTTGTGCCACCTTGCTCGTGCCCTGCATGGGTTTGGGGGACCTGACCTAAGGGCCTCACGCTGGCACGGCAGGCACTTTATCAACCGTGTCATCTCCCTGGCATTTGGGTGCTCTTTTGCTTTGCTTCAGATGGGGCCTCACCGAGTAGCCCTGGTTAGTCTGCAACTCGATAGGCAAACTAGGCTGGCAAGGAACTCAGAGATCCGGCCTGCTTCTGCCTCTCAAGTGCTGGGATTAAAGGTGTGGGCCGCCACCTGCAGGTTGCTTCTTTTTGAGACAGGCTCTCCCATTGTAGCCTAGCCTGGCCTTGAACTCATGGCAATCCTCCTGCCTCATCCTCCCAGTTAGTAAAATTATTAGTGTGAGCCACCTGAACCAGCTTACCTGTAAGTGTCTACGGAGACTGGGCTAATGTCTATAACCTTAGCACTCTGAAGACTGAGCCACAAGGATCAAGAGTCAGACACCTTTCCAGCTCTTGGGAGGCAGGGACAGGTGGGTCTTTGTGAGTTTGAGACCAGCCCGGTCTACATAGTGAGTTCCAGGACAGCCAGGGGCTATGTAGACAGATGGTGCCTCAAAACAGACAAAAACAGGGCTGACAAGATAGCTTAGCAGGTAAAGGCAAGGCACTTGCCAGCAAGCCTTCTGACCTGAGTTCAAGTTCCCAAGACCCTTATGACAGAATGAGAGAAATTAGTCCAGAAAGTTGTTCTCTGACCACCGCACTTACCTTATAGCATGTATACTCACAGAGATACACACACATACACATACACAGATACACACAAACACGCACAACACAGAAATAACTGTAATAAAAGTGAAAAGCGGACCCAAAACCCTACGTGAAATAAAATAAGTTATAAGACTTTTTAAAGATTTATTCATTGTGTGTGTGATTATTTGGCCTTTGTGGGCTTGTAGAGGTCAAAAAAAAGGTTGTCAAGTCCCCTGGAATTGTAGCTAGAGATGGTTGTGAGCCATCATGTGGGTGCTGGGAACCGAACCTGGTCCTCTGCAAGCGTGCTCTTAAACACTGAGCCATCTCTCCAGCCCCAAATAAAACAAATTTATATAGAAATGCAAAGTGAGTGAGTTCATCAGTTTCTTTGCATTTCATATGAGTACGTGTGTAAAGCAATAATAAGAGACGAATTCAGGGTGCAGCTAGCCCCTCAGAGCTGAATACAGCTCTCAGACAAAGCCATCCGCACATCATCACCTAATTCACACAAAGACACAGCTGCAGTCCAGAGAGGAATAGACGAACTTTCAATGAATGGTGAATAATTGGATATCCACAAAGAAAATATTCAATCCGGGCTTTTATTTCAAATACGTCTCGAAATCAATTTGAAGTGGACAGTAAGCTTTGGCATGAGTGATTAAAAGTAGAACCTCGAGAAAGAAATCTCACGGAAAGGTATTTCCACAGGCTTGGAAGAGCCACAATCTCGTTGTTTAACCCAGACGGTAACTTGTGTTCATCTGCATTAAACACACCATAACGTGAAGCCTGGCACCAGTACCCCACAGCTCAGCCGAGCACAGTGATTCAGGCTGAAGCAAGAGAACACCAGTCGTTGGCCAGCCTGGGCCACATCGCAACACCCTGTCTCAAAAAGAATAACACTGACAACTGAAAACACAACCCGGCTATGCTCGGTGGTACTGTGTCTGAAATCCCAGCTCTTGAGAGGTTGAGAGGTGGAGAGGTGGAGGGGGGGATTCACGGCCAGCCTGAACGATGTGAGATCCCGTCTCAAAACACAACATATATTTTGCCTACGTTTGTAATTGACTCAAGTAGGAAGGTAAATAACCCCAATCATACGTATATATATACTTTATTTAATTTTATGTGCATTGGCATGACGGTGTCAGATCACCTGGAACTGCTTATGGACAGTTGTGACCTGCCATGTAGCTGACTGGGAGTTGAACCCAGGTCCCTTGGAAGAGCAGACAGCGCTCTTCACCACTGAGCCATCTCTCCAGCCCTAAACCCACCTCTTGTTGGGTTTATCTTGTTGGCCTCATCTTGGACAGAGGCTGGGCAACCTGTTCATTTTAGAGAATAAAAGCTTTCCTTTCTGTGGAATTGCCTTGCCCTTCTGTGTTCACCTCTCTTTCTCAGGAACTCCCTGTCTAACACTGGAAATCCAGCGTGATTGTTTGATTGTTTGTGTTTGTTTTGAGACCTGGTCTCAGGCAGTCCGGGCTGGCCTCCCACTCAGGGTAGCTGAGGACAGCCTTGCACTTCCAATCCTACTGCCTCTGTCTCCCAGGTGCTGGGACTATAGGAAACTGCCAGCCTGGCCCCACCTGAGCCCTCTGCACCCCGAGCCCCGCCCCTGCTTCTGTGAGCTTTGCCTTCTTGCCCCGTGCAGTGGGCGCTCTGTGAACACGGAAGAGACTCAAGGAGTCTCCCCAGTCCGTCTTTTCCTGCTCCTCTCTGGGTGATTCTTATTTTTATCTCCTCCACAACCTTCCTACCTAGTTTTAGCTTCCCGTTCCTTCCAGTTTGTTAAATCCCCGGAGGCTCCATAAGATTCCTTTTAACTGCATTCAATTCTCCGAGTCAATTCTCCGTCTTGTTTTGGCTTGGTTTTGTTTGTTTTGTTTTCGCTTTATTCCTGTGTGTATGTGACGTGCACATTTTGAGATGGGGTCTCAAGTACACCATGGAGCATACCATGGAGCCAAAGATGACCTAGAACTTCTTCTTCTTCTTTTTTTTTTTTTTTTCAGTTTCTTTGGTTTGGTCCAGTTTGATTCCTCGTTGTTGTTGTTTGGTGTTGGTTGTTTTTTGTTTGGTGTTTTGTTTTTCGAGTTAGGGTCTCGGTAAGTACACTTAGTCCTGGTTATCCTGGAACTCACTATGCAGACCAGGTTGGCCTCGAACTCACAGAGATGCCCCTGCCTCTGCCCCAGCACCACCCTCCAGTGCTGGGATTACTGAAAAGCTGCCACACCCAGATTCTTTTTGTTTTGTTTTATTCCGGTTTTTGGTTTTTCCAGATAGGGTTCCTCTGTGTTACAGCCCTGGCTGTCTTGGAACTCTGTAGATCAGGTGACCTCCAACTCACAGAGATCCACCTGCCTCTGCCTCTGTCCGGCGTGCTGGGATTAAAGGCATTCGCCACCAACGCCCGGCCTTTTAATTTATTTTTTGCTTGTTTTGCTTTGTTTCTCCCTCTCCCTCTTTTGTCACCGTTTCCTCTCTCACTTCAGGAGGATGGCAGTCGCTGAGAACACTACCCAGCCCTCACTTCTAGACGGTATCGCCCAGAGGAAGTGCGGCCAGCATCTCCGGGTGTGGTCAGGTCTGCGGGGCTGAAGTCACGGTTTCCCCAAACAGCCCCAGACTATTACTGAGCACAAGAGGGAAACTGGACCGGACCACTGTGCCATGTGGGGATTCCTACAGTGGGCACTGTCTGTGCTGAGATTCTTGGCGCCTCGCCATAGCCTGGGATTACTTCCGGAAGGCCTCTGGCCTTCTTTGGCAGGCATCTGAAGACCGCTGGCTCCTCATTGCTCTTTCTAGTCCCTCAAAGCATTTCCTCCAACAAGAAAGAGCAAGACATTCCTGGTGTGTTAGTTAGCTTTCCGTTGCTGTCACAAAGACCTGAGATAAATCAACTTAGCAAGAGGGAAGGTTTGTTTTGGCTCAGTCCGTGGTCCCCATCCTCTGTTGCCTTGGGCTGGTGGCGACAACACAGGAGAATGTGATAGAGAGGACTGTCCACCGCATGGTTTCAGAAAAACAGAGAAAAGGGAGAAGCGTTAACAGCCTCAATTTCCACCTCCACTCTGATCAAGGCCACGCCCCCAGTGAACTAACTTCCGGTCATTAGGCTCCACCTCCTAAACGCTCTAACACCTCCGGATAGTATCAGAGACTCAGGACCGAGCCTTCAACGTGCAGACAGAATACTGTATAATTAATAAACAAACAAATCTTTTAAAAAAAGAATTAAAAAGACTCATCATTCAGTGACTAGGACAGCAGCGAGGGAGGGGCGATAAAGAGGGGAGATGGGATTAGCTTAGTGGCTCATGCCTGTACTCCCAGCCCTTGAAAGGCTAAAGCAACAGATTTGGGGCTTTGAGCCAACCAGGGTGTCTCAAAAACCAAAAACAGCTCTGTGGGTTAGACGTCAGCCTGGTCTACACAGTGAAACCAGTGTTTTGTTTTGTTTTGTTTTGTTTTGTTTTGTTTTGTTTTGTTTTG
>NW_026595981.1:21697319-21738659 GCF_907164565.1 Psammomys obesus
TGTTTTGTTTTGTTTTGTTTTGTTTTGTTTTGTTTTGTTTTGTTTTGTTTTGTTTGAGACAGGGTTTCTCTGTGGCTGTCCTGGAACACACTCTATAGACCATGCTGGTCTCGAACTCATAGAGATCAG
Source organism: Psammomys obesus (assembly GCF_907164565.1). Lineage (NCBI taxonomy): Eukaryota > Metazoa > Chordata > Mammalia > Rodentia > Muridae > Psammomys > Psammomys obesus. The sequence continues at coordinate 21,697,449 of NW_026595981.1, forward strand.
CCTGCCTCTGCCTCCCAACTGCTGGGATCAACTGCCTGACTGATACCCAGTCTTAAAATAAAAAAGGAGGGGCAGGTTTGGGGCGGTGTAGCTCAGTTGGTGGCATGCTTGCTGAGCAGGCACAAAGCCCTGGCTTTGACCCCCAGTATCACCTAAACCAGGTGTGGTAGTAGGCTCCCAGCTCTGGGAAGTAGAAGCAGGGAGATCAGGATTACAAAGCGGTTATACATTGGCTGTACATTGAGTTCCAGGCCAGCCTGGGTTAGACAAGACCCTGTCTGAAAACAAAACACTGAAAAGGAGGAGGAGAGGGATTTGGAGCTCCCCAGAGGGCAGGAGGAGGCTGAGGATGGAAGGTAGGTCAGGTGCAGAGCATCTGTCTAGCATGCTCAAGGACCTGGGTTCAAGCCTCAGTATCTAAGGAGGAAAGAACTATTTTTGCCGGGCGGCGGTTGTGGTGTATGCCTGTAATCCCAGCGCTCAGGAAGCAGAGGCAGCTGTATAATGAGTTCGAGGGCAGCATGGTGGATAGAGCGAGTTCCAGGGACAGCCAGAGCAACACAAAAAAATCCTGTCTCAAAGAAAAAAAAAAAAAGTTTTCTTATCTGGAGGAACTGAAAGGCTTCCAAGAAGCAATTTCAAATCTTAACACTCAGAAGGTTCTGGGTGAAACCACGGCTGGCCCTCCGCCCAGTCACGAAGGAGCCAACATCCACTGGAGCAACACCTGTGTCACTCTACCGAATGCGTTTCCAGTCTTAGCCAAACAAGGACCACCGACAAGTGAGGAAAACCCTGTCCTCAGGTGAAGATGCTCTCCAAGGGCCCGGGGTGCCTGCACACCAGAAGAAGGTACCAGATCTCATTATAGATGGGTATGAGCCAACATGTGGCTGCTGGGAATTGAACTCAGGACCTTTGGAAGAACAGCCAGTTCTCTTAAATTCTGAGCCATCTCTCCAGCCTCCTGAACGATGACTCTTGCTTTATCCCTTCCAATCACCCAGAACAATGCTGGAAATCTTCTACAGAGTTAGCATTTTCTCTTACAGTGGGCTGTAACTGCTTCTTCCTGAAAGAGCATCCCCGTGAGCTTGTTTGTCAAGAGGCAGGATAAAGGCAGGTGCAGCTCATCACGAAGTGGAAGACCTTGCCCTCTTAAGGTCAAAAGTGCATTTGCTGCTCCGTAGAGAATGACTGCATAGAGACAGAAGCAGAAGAGAAGACTCCACAGGGGAGGGGGCCTGGAGAGATGGCCTAGTGGTTAAGGGCATTTGCTACTCTTCCAGAGGACCAGAGATCCATCCCAGCACCCACAAGGTGGCTCACAACCATCTGTAACTCCAGCTCCAGAAAATCTGACACCTCTGGCCTCTGAGGGCACCTGCACTCGTGTGCACACAACCAAATGCAGACACACATACCCACACATAGTTAAATTTATTATTATTATTATTTACATTTTACATATAAATATATAATAAAGATAAATATTTAAACTTTTTTTAAGTTAGGACACCACTGCCACCAGAGTGAGTGAGGGCAGGCAAGCAGAGATACTAATTTTTGGTTTGTCCTTTGAGATAGGGTTTCTCTGTGTAGCCCTTGGCTGCCCTGGACTCACTTTGTAGACCAGGCTGGCCTCAAACTCACAGAGATCCTCCTCCCTCTGCCTCCCTAGTGCTGGGATTAAAAGTGTGTGCCACCACTTTTATTTATTTGTTTGTTTGTTGTTTTATGTGAACTGGTATTTTGCCTACATGTATGTGCAAGGGGTCAGATCCCCTAGGACTGGGGTTACAGAGAGTTGTGAGCTGCCACGTGGGTGCTGGGAATTGAACCTGGGTCCTCTGGAAGAGCAACCAGTGAGCTGTCTCTTAAGGCCGAGCCATCTCTCCAGGCCCCTGTTTTGTTTCTGAAAACAAGGACTTCTGGGCAGGCCATATACTCTGTGTTCTGGAACTCTCTACTTAGCCAGGGATGACTGTGAACGCCCAGACCTCCGGCTTTCACCCCTCAGGCCATCACAAGCTTGTGTTGCCATGCTCCACTTAAGTGTTGGCTATTTAAACCACTAAGTTTGGCAGATAATGTGTCACACAGCAGGGGATAGTGCAGGAGGTGAGGAAGATTCCAGGGGCAGTTTGGAGCTTGAGCACCAAGCAAATGACAGCAGCATTTACCAAAGCAGGGAAGCTATGCAGAAAAAAAGCATTAGAAAACACGGCATTAGCCAGGGGTCGGGGGCACACGCCTGTGATCCCAGTCAGGGAGACAGAGGCAGTCAGATCTACTTCGAGTTCGAGGCCAGCCTTGCCTAGAGTAAGTTTCAGGACAGCCAAGGCTACACAGAGAAACCCTGTCTTAAAAAAAAAAAAGCAAAACAAAAAAACACCAAAAAACAAAACAAACAAATACAAAAGCACAATATTAACCAGACGATGTTACTATACATCTTTAATGTCAGCATTAGGAAGGCAGAAGCAGGTGCCTCTCTATACAGAATTACCAGAACTACACAGAGAACCCAGTCACAAAACCCTCCCCCACAGAAGAAGGAGGAGGAGGAAGAGGAAAGGAAGAAGAAGGAAGCAAACAAAATATTGGCTAGGCATGGTGGTGCATGTCTGGAACTTCAGTACTCAGGAGGCAGAAACAGGAGGATTGTAAATTGGAAGTCAGCTTGAACACCAAGTAATTTCAAGACCAGCCTGGGCTATGTGGAAAGTCCTCCAAAGAAATAAACAAAACACCCACTCTCTGCCTTTAGGGGTCCGGCTAGCAGTTGGTGAAGCATTTGCCTGTAACATGCTCTGGCCTCAGAACCCTCCACACTGTTTTGGCAAGGTTGACTTTGAGATAACCTTTGCTACATGAAGATGCCCAGCAAGGGTTAGATCTGGTCTCCCTTCCAGGGACAAGATGGAGAGTCCCTGGCATACACCAAGTGTGGAGAGCCATGAGTGCCCAGACAAAAGAGATGAGAGGTCAACAAAGGTAGGAGGGCTTGGCCACTGAGAGCCCAGACTGTCCCAGACCAGACTGTCCCGAGATGGAAGGTGTACTTAGTTAAGGAGAGCCCCGCAGGACATCCTGGGAAGCAGTTCTTACAGGCAACAAACAGTACCAGGCACTCCAACACAGCCTGAACTGGGCATAGCGGGATAGCCCTGAAACCCCAGCATTTGAGAGGCTGAGGAAGGAGAACAGAGGAGAGTTCAAGAGTAGCCTAGAGTGCGTAGCAAGACTGTCTAGGAAAAACAGAAGAATAGAGTCTCCCAGCCCCATAGTCATGCCTTGTGGTCAAAATTCACAGCCTCCATTTCACAGATGAAGAAATTCACAATAGCACACAGTTTGTGTGGTGGCAACACCAAAAGCCAAGCTTTTGACCAGAAAGGCAGGTGATTCCCGTGAAATAGGGGTGGAGTCAGATGGGGGTTCCAGAAGGAAGAGAGAAAGCAAGACAGAGAGGCCAGGAAGATCAATGCCTTTTGCCTTTAAAGGAGCAGCATGCAAATCATAGTCAAAGTGTATGTAAATTAGATGCAAATTGAGTTGGGAATGAGCATCTGTTATTTCTGAGTCAACAGCTCAGGCACTTTTGGGTGAGCCCTCCCCAGCTTTCTCCCAGGGTTGCCAGGGTCAGGAACCCTAAAGGGAAAGCTTGCTAACTGAACAGAAGTGGACCTCGAGGACAGCAGGGCTCTGCATAGGAAGGCAGGCCCCGCCCACTGTTGGAGGTGAGTCATTTATTCACACATTCATCTGACAAATGCTTGTAAAGCACCTACTCGGTGGGCGGGCTGAGGCGGATGCAGGAGTCATTTTCCATCTTTCTTTAGCAACCTCCTGGGCTGGGCCCACTAGATAAATGACAGCAGCAACCCTTGACCTGTAACAAATCAAAATGTACCCAGACATTGCCTAATATGGAGTAGGCAGGAAAACCACCGTTCAAGCCAAACATGACGGTATGTACCTATAAGCCCTTGGGAGGTGGAGGCAAGAGGATGGGAAGGTCCAGGGCCTCCTTATCTACATAGAAAGTGTGAAGCGGTCTGGCAACATGAAACCCTGGACTAACAACACAAAACGCCAGCCAGGTAAGGCCTTGAGCCCTTTGGATGAGTCAGCATACTCCCTTGAGCTACGTCCGTTCTAAGGACTTAGTGTCCTATACCTTTATTAATTTATTCATTTATTTATCTTTGAATAGGGTTTCTCTGTGTAGCCCAGGCTGTCCTGGAACTTGCTTGTAGACCAGGCTGGCCTTGAACTCACAGAGATCTGACTGCCTCTGCCTCCTGGAGTACTGGGATTAAAGGCTTGCACCACGCCCTGGCTGCAAGGCTATTCTTGAGTGGTTTCCTCTGTCCTTCTGTTTGCCTTCCAGTTGGCACTGGTGGATTTGTGGGCTTCATGCCTACCTCCATGGGTAGGCCTCTAGAGTTTAGAAGGCCAATTTTGTCAACCAGTGTTTTCCCAGGGCTACCCTGGAATCCTGAGTGACCTCTGGAAGCTCCCAGGGTTGATGGGAGGGGCCGTCAGAAGTAGAACCAGCCCAGTAGCTCAGCCCTTCTTGGCTTTATTTCTTTGAGTTTCTGTATCACATCCTTTGGTTAAAAAGTCCCTAGTGGACAAGAGTCCCAAAGGGCACTTGCCAGCCACTCAGCTAGATGACTCCCATTCTTAACGAGTCTGCTCTTGAGTGCATGACATGGTGGCTCTGTGGTGGCTGTTTGGAGGCTTTTCCTGCCCAGCTCCTGCCACTGGCAGGAACAGAATGTGGACAAGAGAATAAACACAGTCCCTAAAAGCCAAGGGCTCTACATATGTACACAGGGAGCAGACAGGATGGGAAGAAAAGGCCTCCAAGCATCTCTGTCAGAAAATGATGCCCAGGGCAGAAGTGGGGGCCCTTAACTGACTGCACCCCGAAACAGAACAGGGTCATCACACTCAATCAACGATAGACAGAACTGAGGCTAGACACCAGGAAGAACTTTCTGACTTAGCCCCTGGGAGAAGAGCTGTCTGGGATAGGAGCCGAGTCCCAGAATCCTGCAGAGGTAAATCTCTGAAACTCAGTCAGACTGGGGCTGTATCCCACCCCACTGCCCATGAACTCTCTTCTGCCTGATTCCATCAGGGGCAGTGGGGATGTGTGGGGATCTTGTTCCCCAGGGGCTGGGGGGAGGGAACGGTCTTTCCCCAAGCACCGTACCCGCTGGACCCAGGCACAATCAGGCATTTCATGTCTCAGAAGGGTCAGAATGAAAGGCCAGTGTCTGTCTGTCTGCTCCCCTCCCCCTTCCATCTCCAGATTTTTCCATCTGCCCCTGGTCCACAGCCTCCCCTTTCTCATCCCTTTCCCCTGCAGACCCTGTGTCCTACACAGACAGAGGGATTGTCTTTAGGTCCCTGCGTGGCTGGCGTTCTCTGCCCTCCAACATGCCAGTGAGGAAGCCTGTCACGCACAGGAACCCAGAGAGTTCGGTGACCTCGATTCTCCACAGCAGCCGCCCTGCTCTGATCCAGCCCTCTACTCCTTCCTACTGTGTTTTCTCTGCACTGAGGCCCTGGGCGATGGGTGAGTTCCCCACAGGAGTCAAAGAGCTTCTTCCCATTGGAGACCTCCCTAATGGTTAGTTGACCAAGACCTGGTTGAACAGCTGGACCCAGGAAGCCACATCCATCATTGCTTATATGTCCCAAAGAAGAAATGTTTTCTCTGCCACCTGTAGGAGCCCATATCCAATAAGCCACCTTGCCTTGGGACCCCAATGCTGAAGCCTCTGAAGAGCAGACAGAAGCTAACGTCACTCTTCTCCAGACCCCTCCCCCCCCACACCTGTTTGTCCCACCACCACCAGGAGCTGTAGGCAACCATTCCGGGGCCTGACATTCTCACGGCTTCACACCACCTTCAAGAGCACTTCCTGGATAAAATATTAAACACGCAACTCTGAGAAGTGCCTCTACCAGCGACAGACTGCACGACCACAGCCTGGCGAAGGAGACGCACGCCGGACGGGGGCGGGGAGGTATATATAGACACAGACTTTGCATCTATCTTTCCAGCGTGTGTGAGGCAGAGCAGCGCCTGTGGAAAAATACCGCAGCAGCAGCCTCCAGCTGGGGTGGCCTGAGGTCTGAGAGAGGAGGCTGGCAGGAGCAGGGTCAGAAGGAGCCCCGAAGCCCAGCTCAGGGTGGCGTGACAGAAGCCCTTTGTGGTTGTATTCTGTCAGACTCAGCAAGGCAACAGGAGGTTGGGTAGAGGCAAGGCCTCAAGATGGAAGGGCCAAGAGGCAGGAGGGAAGGGGAGTCCTCCTGTATCACGGGGCCTCTATCATGGCACCATGATGGCTATGGCGTCATGGAGCTCATGGAGAATGCCAGCAGGGTTCATGCCTGGGTCCGGGCTGACATAAACTGACAAGGAACCTTGTTGATGTAGCCCAATCTGATGCAGAGGGGTCAGAGTGGGTGTAAATCTACATTTCCAGAAACCTGATTGTTGACATGTAAGGTCCAACCCGCCCAGGGCCTGGGCATTTGCCAGGCTCCAGAACCCCACAGATTCTGATGCACAGGAATACATGTGTTTTGGTTTAGGGGAGGGGGCGGGAGTTATTTGTTGTTGTTGTTTGTTTGTTTGTTTGTTTGTTTGTTTGGAGACAGGGTCTCTCTCGCTGTGTAGCCCTGGCTAGCTTGCAACTCACTGTATAGACCAGGCTGGCTTCCAACGTCCAGAGATCCACCTGCCTCTGCCACCTAAGTGCTGGGATCAAAGGCGTCACCACTCCTGGGCATAAATTCGAGAGTCTTAAAACTCAGCTGAGCTCAGCCTAAGGACCCAAGAATATGTGTGGCCTGGTGTGTGTTATCTGTCCACAGCATTCAGCAGGCTAAGGACTATAGTACCACTGTTTTCTCACGGTGACCTGAAAAACCAAGGCCAGGGAATCAGGGAGCCCACAGGGCCAGCACTAACATACTGATCAAGGGGCCTGTATCGACAGTCTCCAAGCCCTGAGGACAACAAACAAAATTGTTCCTGTCACTCCAGAGTATCACAGAGGCCATGCTACATTCAGAAGTTAGGCTCACTTTGTCTCCGAATTAGTTGCCCGCTGGACCCTAGACTGATGAGACCCTACAAAGGACACCCATTTGGCCCAGGGTGGCCTAAAGCTCACCACAGCTGGGACTGATGGCATACTCAAAGCTGAGCCCCTAGCCCAAGGAGGGCCCCAGTGTAGGTGAGCCTGGGAAGGGGGGTTGGGGGGTTCTCTTCAGACAGGCAGGATGTGGAAGACAGGAAGGTGAGGCTGAAGGAGGGTGGAGAGAAGATCAGGCACCAGCGAGCCTGCCAGCTCCCCGGCTGCTGCAAGCTGCTGTGGGCTGCTTGGCTATGCCCAGTTGGAAGGTGCTGAGGCGAGGTGCTGCAGCTACTGTGCCAGCTGAGACTGAGGAGGAGGAAGTGGGAAGCAGAGGCAGGGTGGGCACAGAGCCCTGGCACAGGAAGAGCAGACTCCCAGAAGAGGCCTGGCACCAGGACAATCTGCTGGCAAGGCAGGAATCCAAGCAGGGAGGAACTGAGAGGCAGGTACCCTGAGCTTCACACTCCCAGCCCCCATTACACCCAGGGCAGGGCACAACACACGGGGCAAATGGGATATAAGGATTTATAGACCTCAAGTGAGAGGTGCCCAGCACTGGACCAACAGACAGCAGGCATCTCCCAGGCTGGTGATCTCTACTCCCGAGGAGCAGGAGCCCTTTCCATGCTACAGATCCTAGGGCAGGAGCTCTGCATATATGGCTCCTGCCCCCATGGGGTGGGGGTAGCAAGAGCTGGAGAGGGTGCTGCCGCCCTGTCTTGACTAACTTTCATCTCCTGTCCATCAGTCAGTTGCCTCTCAGTCCTCATCCTCACCCAGGGTCTACCTACAGCTCGCCCTTAGGAGCAGGTGAATGGCCAGGTGGCTGGGGTGGGTAAGCGGCCTTGCTGGAGGCAGGAACGACAGCAACCTTTCTCCAAGAACTAAGTGGGTGCTGAGAACGGAGCTCGAGGCTTCTGGCTTCTGTAAATTTGTAACCGCAAGTTTATAACCACTGAGCAACATTGTTGTTGTTAACATTGTTGTTGTTCATAGTTTCATTTTTATACGTTTGGGGGGGGGGGTTGTCCAAGGCCAGAAGAGGAAGTCAGATCCCTTGGCACTGGAGGTGGTTTTGAGATGACCCTCCTAGATGCTGGAAACAAGACTAGGGTCCTTGGGAAGAGCAGGTATGTTCTTTTTTTGTTTGTTTGTTTTTCCGAGACAGAGTTTTGTAACTTTATGTTTTTTCTATGGCTGCCCTAGGACATGGAGATCTTTGTGTTTACTAAAAGCTTCAGGAACTATAGCTGGGCAGATACTCAGCTATTCTAACCCTACTCTGCTGGCCTGGCCTGCTTCCCACCAGTTGGCCCATTACCTGCCATCTTAGTCTCACCCTGTCTGCTCCTTCTTCATTTGTGTCCTGATGGTGACTCCCCTGGCCCCCACGTGAGACCCTCTGTCTCTGGGCCTAGAAGTTCCCCCATTTTCTTCTCCTGCCCAGCTACTGGCTATTCAGCTCTTTCTTTAACCAATCAGAAGGTGATGGTGAACAATGTTTTACAAAATACTGAGTTATGCTTCCTAATAACGACAACACCAAAGTTCTGGTACAGAAACCAGCATTTGAATACACCACATAAACATCCTCCAAGAGGGTTTCTCTGTGTAACAGAACCCTGGCTGTCCTGGACTCAGTTCTTAGACCAGGCTGGCCTCAAACTCACAGAGATCACCCTGCCTCTGCCTCCCCGGTGCTGGGATTAAGGGCCTGTGTCATTGCACAGCCAGTGTTCCTAACTGCTTAGCCATTTCTCCGACTCCTCATTGTTCTGGTTTCATTTTGAGACAGGGTCTTGCTACGTAGCCCAGGGTGACCTTGAACTCACTCTGTAGCCCAGGCTAGCCACAAACTCACTTTGAGCCTCTTCCTGTCCCAGACTCTCAAATCCTGGGGTCATGGGTGTACACTACCTCAGACATGTTTTGCAAAGTTCCAGAGCTGCTCTGGGAAGCAGCTGGACCCTTCCCCACTCTCCCCTAGCCAGGACCAGTGGTCCATCTTACCTACACACGCAACCCTGGTCATTCTATGATAAACTTCTCAAAAAAAAAAAAAAAGTGGTGCAGTGATGGGAAGGAACACGACTTTCATCCCAGTACTCAGGAGGTAGAGGCAGATTCCTGAGTTCGAGGCCAGCCTGGTCTACCAAGTGAGCTCCAGGACAGCTACAGCTGCACAGAGAAACCTTGTCCAAAATGTACATATAAGCTCCTCCCTTTCTTAACTAGAAGTACATAGCATACCACCATTCCATCATTTTAACAGAATGGGCATTCAAGCTTGGCTTGGCGGTACATTCCTGAAGCCCCAGTGCTTGGGAACCTGAGGCAGGAGGATAAGGAATTCAAGACCAGACTCATCCACAGCAGCCTGAGCCATATGAGATCCTACCTCATTAACTGGCAAACCAACCGACCAAAGACAACCTCAGAAGATAAGAGTTAGAGGCCCTAGCCTAAAAGAGAAAAGAAAAAAAGGCGGGGTGCTGGTGAGGTGGCTCAGGGGTTAAGAGCACTGGCTGCTCCTCAAGAGGAGCCAGGTTCAGGTCCCAGCATCCACATGACAGCCAGCAAGTATCCAACTTCAGTTCTAGGGGCTCCAACCCCCTTACACACAAACATACAGGCAAAACACCAACAAATATGAAATAAAATATAAATAAATTTAAAAAAATAGTTTACAGGTTACAGGCCCTGAAAGATATTCAGTTGGCAAGAGGGCGTGCTGCCAACCTGATGACCTGAGTTTTATCTCTAGGACCCAAACCTTGAAGAAGAGAACCCACAAATAGAACTCAATAGATGTGAAGAGGAGGAGGAAATGGCGGAAGAGAAGGAGGAGGAGAAGGCCAGAGAGATAAAGAGGCTCAGGATCTCTCAGAGTGCTTTTCTTGTTCTGTGTTCACGTGACCTGAAATTTGCTGCTATGAGAACAGAAGGGAAGGGTCTTTTACTCCCATCAGGATTGCAGGCCCCTGCCGTTACCTCAGGTAGGTGCAATGGGGGAAGGTGGAGGGTTGGAGACCCATTTCATCCTCTGGAAGTCCCCGACAGGAAGGCCATGGCAGCAAGACCTTTGGTATATTTGTATCCTGGAGGGTGGGGACCTGAGAGCAGGAGCTGGAGGTTGGGAGAGCCAACTTGAGGGGCTATGGTAAGAGGATTCAATATTTGGAGCCTCTTACATAACAAGATCCTGCCTCAAACAGTTCTCCAGATTGGGAACCTATGATGGTCCAAAGTATAGAGATGGTGAACCAATCAGTTTTATTGGTTTTATTTTTCACTTGCAGGAATATGGGTGAGGGGTTACTTACAGGAGGAGCAATGACTCAACAGCACATCACCAAGGCCCACCCCGGCACAGGTGACGGCTCACAAAGCTGGGAACCTGGAGCACAGTGCACAGCCTGCAAGGAGCTCAACAGGTCGAGGTCGGAGAGTGTCCTTTGCAGGTGCCTCAGTCAGTCTGAAGTTCTTCCAGGAAACTTGGCTGGTTTCTGCTTCTTCCTGGTAGCTGGCCTCATCTTGGAGTCTTCTTTGCCTCTTTTCTCATCTGAGAGTCTTCTTAACTGTTCAGCTTCACTCCTCTCTGCGGGACTCTTCAGCGTTTATTGCTTATTGAGGCAGGGCGGGGCCTAGTGATTCTGGTCAGTTTCAGGGACTTCCTGAAGCTATTTTGAGTTGTTTAACTTCCTATTTATTTATTTTTTATTTTTTAATATTAGTTACAGTTTATTAACTTTGTATCCCAGCTGTATCCCCCCTCTCTCATTCCCTCCCAATCCCCCCATCTCCTCCTTGCTTAACTTTGTATCCCAGCTGTATCCCCCTCCCTCATTCCCTCCCAACCCCCCCCCATCTCCTCCTTGCCCCTTTCCAAGTCCACTGATAGGGGAGGACCTCCTCCCCTTTCATCTAACCCTGGTTTATCAGGTACCTTCAGGGCTGTCTGCAAAGTCCTCCTGTGTGGCCTATCAGGGCTGTTCCTCCCTGGGGGTGGGGGGAGGTCAAAGAGCCTGCCATTGAGTTCATGTCAGAAATAATCCCTGTTCCCCTTACTAGGCTTTACTTCCTATTTAAAACAGTTCTCTGCAGGGTAAAATGTTTCAATCTCTGAAGAAACTCCCTGCGCTCTAGAGAGAGAGGCGGGAGAATCTCTGAGTTGGGGGGCTGCCTAGTCTATACTGCAAATACAACTTATGCTAAGTGATGTCAAGGGAGGGTTTGTGGCGTAGCTCAGTGCTGCTTTGCTTGCTTAGCACGTGTAAGGCCCTGGGTTCAATCCCTATCTGGCTTTGAAGAAAGAGCCGAGGGAGAAATGGTTGAGGGAGGAAAAAGAAAAGATAGAAGAGAAGTGGGCCAACCAGTGTTGGGTATCACAAAGGTCAGAGGCTGCAAGAGATCCACAGGCTTTGCTGGCTCCTGCGAGTCCTGTGGTGGGAGAGGAGACAATTCGGCAGTGCAGGCATCCCTCTGTGGCACTTAAGAGAATGAAGGACAGAGACGGGAAGGGTCTAGAGGTGGACTCAGAAACTAGAGCCCTCACAGTGGCAAGTTACGGGTGAGCTGGGGAGTTTGGGCAGGATGATTGAGGGCGTGAGGCCTCAGAGGGGTGGGACATACAAGGACAGGCTCCCCAGCAGGCTCCTGCTTGCTTCCACGCACACACTTGCGTGCATGCAAGCACACACACACTTTGCCCACACTCACATGTATACCCCCCACACAAATACACATACACACAGGTTCACAAGACTGAGGAGCAGACGTGCCCGGTGAGATGTAGGTTGGCGGCTGTGGGGGGCAGAAGTGGACAACTAGTTTGAGGAGGAGTGAGAGAGAGAAAGGGAAGTAGTGGGTTGGAAGGAGACTGAGGACATACATATATGGAATACAGAAGGGAGTAGAGGGACCAAGTTCCCTGGGCCAGGGGCTTTCCCCTAGGGCTTCTATGAGAGCTGGGATTGCAGCAAACCCAGGCTGGAAATATACCGTTTAAGGCAGAAAGTGTCAAAGACAGTAAAGCTGATCCAAGAGTTTGGGTTGGATAAGGAAGAAGCTGAAGCCAGGTATGAAGGTTTTGTGGGCGGGTGTACAAAGCAGGGGTGTAGGGGCAGGTGGAGAAGATGGTGGGTCAGAGGAGGCTGCCTACTGCCTTGATTTGCCAGACCACATCCACACACACACACCCCCCCCGAAGAGAAATGAAGGTGGGGGTGGCAGGTGACAGTCCTAGAGACAGCGGAGCACCTGAGACTTCAGCTCCCCTTATGCTCCTGTGTCTTTCCTGGATTCCCAGCTCATCCACTCAGGGAGGACTGTCACAGTCCTGCCAGCAAAACCAATCACACCTTTCGTTTAGTGTCACTTTTTTTTTTTTTTAAGATTTGTTTATTTATTACGTATACAACATTCTGCCTACATGTGAGTCAGCAGGCCAGAAGAGGACACCAGATCTCATTACAGATGGTTATGAGCCACCATGTCCTTGCTGGGAATTGAACTCAGGACCTCTGGAAGAGCAGCCAGTGCTCTTAACCTCTGAGCCATCTCTCCAGCACCCTTGCCTGTTTAGTGTTACTTTATTATTATTTGTCATTAATCAATTTATTAATGTATGTGTGAGTACGGTGCTTCTGTGAAAGTCAGAAGCAACCAACAGGGTCTTTCTTTTAACCATGTGGGTTCCAGGGATTGAACTCTGGTTATATTTATTTATTTATTTGCTTTGGTTTTTGAGACAGAGTCTCATGTGGTTCAGGCTGGCCTCAAACTAACTGTGAAGTTGAGGCTGGCCTTGAACTTCTAATTGTCTTGCCCCTGCCTTCCAAGCGCTGGGCACCACCATCCCTAGCCATAGTTGTTTGTTTGTTTGTGTCTCTCTATGTAGTTCTGGCTGTCCTAGAACTCACTATGTACACCAGGATGGCTTCGAACTCACAGAGATGCAACTGCCTTTGCACCTCTCCAGTGTCGGAAATAAGAGTATGTGCCATCATACCTGGTCATTTAAGTTATTTATCTATTTATTTATTTTTATGCACATTGGTGTTTTGCCTGCATGTGCCTGTGTGAGGGCATCAGATCTCCTGGAACTGGAGTTACAGACAGTTGTGAGCTGCCATGTGGGTGCTGGGAATTGAACTCAGGTCCTTTGCAAGAGCAGCCAGTACTCCTAACCCCTGAGCCATCTCTCCAGCCCCATTTTTAATTTTTAAAATATTTTTTTTTTCTGGCAGGTGGTGGTGGCACACGTTTTTAATCTCAGTGCTGGAGAAGCAGAAGCAGGTGGATCTCCATGAGTTCGAGACCAGCCTGGTCTACAGAGTTTCAGGACAACCAAGGCGACACAGAGAGACCCTGTCTCAAATAAAAGCAAAACAAAACAAAACAAAAACTAAAGGAGTCTGAGAGATAGCTCAGAGGTTAAGAGCACTGGCTGCTCTTCCAAAGGTCCTGAGTTCAATTCCCAGCAACCACATGGTGGCTCATAACCATCTATACTGAGATCTGGTGCCCTCTTCTGGCATACAGGCACATATGCAGGTAGACTAGTATAGAAATAATAAATAAATAAACCTTAAAACATATTTTTTCTTTCATTTTTTTTGTTCTGTGGGATTTTTGTTTGGTTTTGTTTTGTGATATAAGGTTGTTTTAGGTAGCCCAGATTGGCCTCAGATCCACAATGATCCTCCTGTCTCAGCCTCTGGAGAGCTGGGATGATAGATGTGTTGGCAGGATATTTGATCCCGTTGTGAATCCCAAAATTGTGAACTCTAAAACCCTGTTTCTTTGGTGTGATTAAGCCCTATCACACACCTTTAATCCAAGAGCTTTCTGTACACAGGATTTAATAAAGTTAACTTTAGGTCAAGAGGCAGAAGCAAGAAACCAGCTGACAGAGATTAAAGAGTAGGAGGGAGGGGCTGAAGAGATGGCTCAGAGGTTAAGAACACTTGCTGTTCTTCCAAAGGTCCTGAGTTCACTTCTCACGCAACCTCATGGTGGCCCACAGCCATCTATAGTAAGATCTGGTGTGCAGGCAGAATGTTGTATAAATAATAAATAAATCTTAAAAAAAAAAAAGAAGAGTAGGAGGGATTTTGAGTTGAGGGGTATTTGAGACAGCATGGAGAAGAAGAGAGAGAGCTATTAGCTTCGGCTTCAGCTCCTCAGCTTCCTGGCTCTTGGGGCTTTGAGGTAGCAAGTCTTTGGTCTTGGTTTTCTTGGCTTCTTCTTCCTGGGCCATCAGCTGAGCTAGTGAGCCTTTTGGTTTTTTTCCATCCAGACCTGAGCTCAGAAGGAAGGTCAGCTGAGTGCTTTCTCTGCCTCTCTGAGCTAGCAGGTTTTCACCCCAGCATCTGGCTCTTGATTCTGTGTTGATGAAGTAGAACCGTTGGGGTTTTCCTTCTTTTAAAAACATAGATGTACTGTACGACAGTTGGGTTTTTCTGTTTGATCTATTATTTTGATTTTATGCATGTAAGCATTTGCCTGCATGTACCTCTGTGTACCTGTGTGTGCCTAGTATTTGCAGAGGCCAGAAAATGGTGACTGGTTCCCTGGAACTAGAGTTACAGCTGTTTGTCAGTCACCATGTGGATGCTGGGAACCCAGGTCCTCTGGAAAAGCAGCCTACAGTTTTTTTCTTTCTTTTCTTTTCTTTTTGTTTTGTTTTGTTTTTTTTTGCCCTGGTTTCTTTGTTCATTTTTGAGACAGGGTTTCTCTGTGTAGCTCTGGATGTCCTGGAACTCATCAGAGTTCTGGTCTGGAACTCAGAGATCCACCTGCCTCTGCCTCCTGAGTGCTATGATTAAAGGTGTGTACCAACACCACCCCAGGCAGCCTGTTCCCCTAACTGTGGAGCTATCGCTCTAGCCCTTTTATTTGTGTATTTTATTTTTAAGATTTATTTTATTTTATGCGTGTAGGTTTGCATACACACACACACACACACACACACACACACACACACACACACACTATATGCAGGCCAGAAACTAGAAACTAAAGTTACTGGCAGATGTGAACTTCCTAATATGGTTTCTGGAAACTGAACTCCAGTCCTCCACAAGACCTGTGGAGAGGGAGCCTCAATTGAGAAAGTGACCCTTTCTGATTGCCAATAGGGCATTTCCTTAATTAATAATTGATTGGCCTAAGCAGACAGAGTTCACTGTGGGTGGTCCTGGTTGGTCTAAGGAAGCAGGCTGAGCAGGCCATGGGGAACAAGCAGGGAAGCCAAACTCCTCCATAGCCTCTGCTGCAGCTCCTACCTCCAGGTTCCTCTCCACTTGGCTCCGCTCAGTGATGGACCATGATTCTGACGCGTATGCCAAAAAACCACTTTCCTCCGTACGTTGCTTTCGACCGTGATATTTACCACGGAGACAGAAGGCCCACTAGGAGAAGCATCAAGTGCTCTTGACCACTGTGTCATCTCTCTCGCCAGGCCCCGTCCTGCTCCCGCTTCTGCCCCTGTTGAGATGATTGTCTTACCTGAAGCTCTGGCTGGCCTAGAGCTTAGATGTAGACCAGGCTGGTTTCAAAATTAGGGCAATCTTCCGCCTCCCAAATCCTGGAATTATAGGTGTGGGTATGTGTGCCACACACCTGGCTAATTAGGCAAATTTTGTTAATTAGGTGAATTAGTCCTCTAGTTTGGATTATGCTAAACTGCATTAACTTAGTTAGGCCAAGTGGTATTAGTTAATTACATTCCTGTAACACAGAAGACAGTGGCCGGGGGCACCTTTTCCTGAGTGCCTCTCTCTCTATGTCCTAATGTTCAGATTCAAATCTCTGTTAAAACTATATTTTAAACTGGGCATGGTGGTGCACGCCTATAATCCCAGCACTTGGGGAGGCAGAGGCAGGTGGATCTCTGTGAGTTCAAGGCCAGCCTGGTCTACAAAGCGAGTCCAGGACAGCCAATGCTACACACAGAAACCCTGTCTCCAAACCAAACTATATTTAGTCAAGTGTAGGGGCCTTTTAGGATCAGGAATTCAGAGGTTTATTTATTTACTTTGTTGTTGTTTGTTTGTTTGTTTTGGAGTTTTTGAGACAGGGTTTCTCTGTGCAACAGCTCTGGCTATCCTGGACTGGCTTTGTAGATGAGGCTGGCCTCGAACTCACAATGATCTGCCTGCTTCTGCCTCCCTGAGTGCTCGGATTTGAAGTGTGTGACAGACAACACGACTGGCTTTCAAAGTCACTAGTGGCTGCATAGAGAGGTTAAGGCCAGCCTGGGCCGTAGGAGACCCTGTCTCAGAACAAACGAAGCAACAACTGTGGCTCATAAAACCATCCAGTGTGGTGTCTGATGCCGGGAATCTCGCACTTGGAAGGCACATGGGCTGGGTAATCACTGCAAATTCAAGGCCAGTCTGGGCTTCATATCAAGTTCTAGTCAAACCAAGGTTATATATACATACATATACATACATATATATGTATGTATATAGAGAGACTATTTTAAATAAATAAGTAGAATTAAAAAAAAATAACAGGTCCTTAAAGAATGTGAAGTTTCTACCCCCAGTTCCGAGCAAACAAAAGTCAGTTGGGACTCTGTTGTCAAGGCTACTTAGAGATTCCAGCTCTTTCCGTGTGCCACTGTACTGCCCTCTAGGACACCCTCCTGGTCTCATGACCAACCCTGGGTGACTGCCATCCTGGGGTTTGCAAGCCAGAAGGAGAAAGGGCATAGCCAGGCTGGGAAGACACAGTACTGCCCCCTGCAGCCCACTGATGAGAATGCAGTCACACGGCCCCATCCACCGCCGAGCGAGTTTCCTAACCTGGACAGGCCTGAAGCAGCATCTGTTGGAGGACAGTTAGCAGTGGTCTCGGGGAACCCTGTGTCCCTCTCCACTACTGGGCCCCTCCTCTCTCTAGTCCCATCCCTGGGCTGTTTTATGCCCAGACCTACCAGCCTCCCTTCAACTGGTTGACCTACCTGGGCACCTGGGCCAGACTTTGGGTCCTGCTAGGACTCCATCAACTCTCAGCCTGGCCCACGTGCCAACACAGGAGCCAAAATGATGGGCTAACTGACTGGAAGTAGGCCCCAGGGGAAACGCTGCGTGCCTGGGTCCGCACGGGGAGCAGACAGTAAGGCTAGACATGGAAAACTGTGCATTTTTAGTCTTGCCCCCTCCCCCTCCCCTTCCCGACCTCCTGTGTCTGCCACCCCAACTCCCATCCCCACTCTTGCTGCTGAGTATTCAAACCAGGACCCAGAGCATGCTAAGCAGGTGCTCTACTCAAAGAAGGATCTTCAGCTCCTTTTTTTTTTTTTTTTCTTTTTTTTGGGGGGGGGCGGGGAGGAAGGGCTTTCAAGGCAGGGTTTCTCTGTGTAGCCTTGGCTGTCCTGGACTCACTTTGAACCAGGCTGGCCTTGAACTCACAGAGATTCCCTGCCACTGCCTCCCAGAATGCTGGGATTACAGGTGTGAGCCACCACACTCAGCTTTCCTTTTTTTTTTTTTTCCCCTAAGTGCTCATGTTTCACAACTTACCATGGGAGATATTCTAGTTTCCTGCCTGTCACTGTGATAAGTACCATGACCAAAAAAAGCAACTTGGGGAGGAAAGGGTTTATTTCCTCTCACACGTTCAGGTCACAGTCCATCATTGGAGAAAGCCAGACAAGGACAGGAACGGAAGAAGAAACGGTGCGGGAATGCTCGCTGGCTCATGCTCAGCTAGCTTTCTTATGCAGCCAGATCCCCCCTCGTAGGCGTGAGGCTGTCCACAGCGGGCTGGGCCCTCCCGGTCATCAGCCAAGGTAGCCTCTACGGACAAAGTCACAGGCCAGTCTGATCTGGGCAGTTTCTCAACTGAGAGTCTCTCTTCCCTTGTGGCTCTGGGTCTCGTCAAGTTGTCAAAAACTAACCAACACAGATAACCAACCTCCTACGTGGGTCACAAAATCCACGGACGTTAGGTGGCAATGCCAAGACTCAGGGAGAGTAAGCTTGTGTGTGTGAGAGGCTTACTCTTTCTGTCTCGGTGGCTCTGACACACAGCTGCGACTTCTAGAACCCACTCCACAACGGTGTTCTCTGACTCCAGCACGTGAAAGCACTATGGCAGGCACTCGAGTGTGTGTGTGCGCGCACACACACACACACACACACACACACACACAGAGCACTTAAAACAAGCCAGGTGTATAGGTACACATCATTAGTACCAGCTCTTGGGAGACAGTCTGTGAGTTCCAGACCAGCTAAGGATAGTGAGACACTGTCCTTTTTTTTTTTTTTTATGGTATTTTTAAAAGATTTGTTTATTTATTAAGTATACAGGGTTCTGTACTGCAGACGAGAGCACTGGATCTCATTTTAGATGGTTGTGAGCCATCATATGGTTGCTGAGAATTGAATTCAAAACCTCTGGAAGAGCAGCCAGTGCTCTTAACCTCTGAGCCATCTCTCCAGCCCCGGGGACCCTGTCTTAAAAAAAAAAAAGGCACTTCAAACAATGCATGGCTCCCAGAAAGTGCTGTCACAATACCCGCTGTGTGAAAGCAGCTATCAGGAGAAAAACAGTCAGGCCGACTAAGAATAAACTCCTCCACAGGGCTTTGTGACCTCAGGCAGCTCAAGTCTCATTTCATCTGTTGAGCAGATACCCTTTATTGTTCAGGAAGCAAAATAATGCACGCGTAGCATTTGACATGAGCCTTAAGTTCTTGGGGGGGGGGCAGAGGTCATGTAAGGTATCACCATTACTCAGGGCCTCGCTCGCCTCGGGGCCAGCACCGCAAGGCACTCAATTACTTGAGAATTAATCTCTTCGCCCGCTAAGCCGCAGCCAGCGTCCTGCTGGTGCTGGCAGACAGTGGCATCTTGTGGCGGAACTCCGGAACTGCACCCTGGCAGAGCGCCGCTCCTCACTCGTGCTGTAGGGGTCGCTGGCGTGCCCAGCGGTGATCGAGCCAGCGCTGGTTAACTGCCTTCTGCACACAGGCATCCAAGACCTAGAATAAACAAAGCAAGAGACGTGAGACAACCATACGGGAGAGCGAAAAAAACCATCCCTAGGACTGTAACCTTGTCGTTAATGCCCAAGGAGGGAGAGAGAGAGAGACTACACGCGCACGCGTGCACGCACCCTAGCACACGTGCACGTGGAGATTGGAGGAAAACTTGCAGGAGTTGCCCTTCCTACCACGTGGGTCTCCTTTAGCGTGTCAGCGAGCACCTTCACCCGCCGCGCCGGCTCGCTGGACCAGCCCCAGAGAGCTGTTTCTCTTAAAGAAAATGCAGGGAACTTGTCAAGCGGGGGCGGCGTCCTCCGCGGGGGCTTTTGTACGGACGTCGGTTCAGTGCAGGTCGACGCCCGGAAATGAAAGCTTCGCTCGGAGTTTTAGGAGGTGACCCAGGAGCCCAGAGAGGACAAATCCGCGTCTGTCCCTGGAGAGACCCTGAGGAGGAGAATCCCTCCTCTTCCTTCCCACCCTACTGCGGGGCACCGACTGGACTGGAGAACCGGGACCCCGGTGGTCCGCCACAGAGAGGGGGAGGGGCGCTTGACCCCAAAGCCCTCTTTTCCCCTGTGCCTCCGAGGAAATGAGCAGTGAAGAGTCGAGGACCAGTGAGACGGCTCAGCGTGTCAAAACTCGGGCTCTGCATGCCTGTGGGTCTGAGTTTGGTCCCTGGGGACCAAAGGAAAGGAGGCTGGAGCCAGCCAACTCTACAGAGATGTCCTCTGACCTCCACGTACACTCTGTGACACACACACACACACACACACACACACACACACAGGGCAACTCCCACCTCTCTCTCTCTCTCACACACACACACACACACACACACACTAAATAAATCTAGGTGTGGCATAGGTCACATTCAATTGGAGAATAAAAATTTCCATGGAGAAATAAGTCATTTTCAAACGGGCTCTGGAGGGAGTGGGTATAGAGCTTGGAAGGAAGTATTTTCCAGTTTGGTCGATCCCACTGCCTGTAAAACGACTTAAAGTAGCCCAGGCTGGACTGGAGAGTCAAGGCCAAACAACACAGGGCCCAGAATGACAGGCCAGGCGAGGAGGTTACATTGAATGAAACCAGGGGACCCAGTAAACAAGAAGGAAGCCTGATAGAATGGAGTCAGAGAAGAGTGAGAGAGAGAGAGATCCAGAAACTGGAGGGGCAGCTGCTACAACAATCCGGGGTGCGGGGAGTGGGCACAGGACCAGGTCGGTGAGCGCATGAGCTACAGGTAGGTGTAAGCAGTGATAATACACCCCTGGCCAACCCCAGGGCTTGAGAGACTGAAACTGGAAGATCCTGTCAGAGAAGGGGAAAAGGGAAGGAGGGAAAGAGAAAAGGTGCCAGGTGGTGGCACGTACCTTTAATCCCAGCGCTGGGGAGGCAGAGGCAGGTGGATCTCTGTAGGCAACCTGGTCTACAGATCAAGTTCTAGGACGGCCAGGGCTACACAGAGAAACCCTGTCTTGAAACAAACAAACAAACAAACAAACAAAGGGTGACATGGATCTTGAGAGACGAGGGGGTACTTTTTGGAAGTAAACAGCTGGGTGGGAATCATTCTGGTCAAGCCGTCAGGCCTTGTAAAGCTTATGGGGAAAAACACGGAAAGGTAACCAGGGTGGAGACTTGACCAGGACTGAGGTGGGCAGAGTGACAACAGGGAGAGCTGCCAGTGTCCTCCTGGAGATATGGAACTCAGGCTCAGAAGAGGGGCTCGAGGAAAAGGAGAAAGGGAGCCCTGAGAGAGAGTCCTAGTGAATGATTAACTGGTGAAAGGTGCCACTGCCCATCAGGGGACATGGAGAAAGTAAGAGGGAAAGATGAGGGACCTTGGGAGAGAGCCAGGACAGGGTCAGGGATGTCCAGCAGAGTCAGAGGCCACAGGAAAGCCAGAGGTTGGGAAAGGGAGTGGTTTTTGGATCTGTGCCTGTGGCTGTCACCCTCTGGCTCTCACAAGCCGTGTTTCAGGGGCAGAAGGCAGAGGTTAAGGGGCAAACAGGCTAAAGGGCAAGAGCAGAGGAGTGGAGGCAGCTGAGAATGCCAGGGAGAGGGAGGAGAAGGGAAGCAAGGAGGATGGTCTGGGGTGCTGCAGAAACTCTGGGAAGAGAGGAACAGGAAAGCCAGGGGCTCCATGTGTAAACCCTTGGAGACTTAAAAAACAAAAGAGTACTTTAATCCCAGAACTCAGGGAGGCAGAGGCAGGAGGATCTCTGTGAGTTCGAGGCCAGCCTGATCTACACAGAGAAATTCTGTCTCGAAAAACCAAATAATAATCATAATAATAAATTTTTCAAAAGGACTTGAACCTCGGCTCACGAGCTGGAAGTGCTGATACACCTCTGAGCCCAGCATTCAGAAGACGAAGGCAGGAAGATCAGAATCTCAAAGCCAGGCTTGGGAACATAGTGAGTTCACCAGCCTGGGCGACATGAAAACTTGTCTCGAAAAACAAACAAACAAACGCCTTGGTGAGAAGCCAAGACCTGGGACCTTGCCATCCCTGACAAGCTGGAAGGGAAGGAGCATGGAGGGAGGAGGCCCAGCTCGCTCTCCTGACCCTTCTGGGCTCTGATGCACTGGAGGGGGGGGGGGAGGTGTTCTAACATCCTCAAGGCCAGCCTGGGGAAGGCAAGGGGCCTGTTCCATGTAAGGGACTGTGGTCCTAGTTGGGGGAACATCTATGTGCACCCCCAACCCACGCTGTATCCTGTTTCCTTTTTCTGTAGGGGGCTGAATGGCTAACCCCCGAAGATAAGCCCTAGCCCTCAAGAGCCTGTGAATGTGGACTTCCTTAGAAAGAGCGGGGGTTCTTGCACTTAAGAGGCAGAGGCAGGAGGGTGACCACAAGTTTCAGTTCAGCCGTTAAGGGCTACACCAGGAAGACCCTGTCTCAAAGCAGGAGTGGGTTTGGAATCACACAATCAATGAGGTGGAATACTGGGTGGACTCCAAAGTCAATGACGAATGTCCTGATGACCAGAGAGGCCTCCAGAACAGGAGGCAGGGACCGCCTAGGGCCATTAGAAGCTGCAAAGCAAGGAAGGGACTCTCCCCTAGAGCCTTAGGAAAAGCAGAGCCCCAGCGCTGTTTTGTCCTGGCCTGTTCGAGTGGGGAAAAATAAAAATAAAAATCCCGTTTTAAAACCATCACCCCTGTGCTCATGTGCTGCGGTAGACCTGAAACCAGATTCTGCTCCCTACTCTGTAAAATATCTAGAAGTTTCTAGGGATGCTTGGAGCTCCAAGTTAAGTTAAACCTTGCCCAGAAGGGAGTTTGTAGGTCTCACCAAAAGGTGTCAGGTGGAGAATAAAAGCTTCCAGTGATGGTTGAGTGGGGGAGCCAAGCTACCCCAGTCCTTCCAGTCCCCCAGACAAGGCACTTTGCCCAGAGCTGGACTCTCTGCCCTAGCGCCAGGCA
Source organism: Psammomys obesus (assembly GCF_907164565.1). NCBI lineage: Eukaryota > Metazoa > Chordata > Mammalia > Rodentia > Muridae > Psammomys > Psammomys obesus. The sequence continues at coordinate 21,720,051 of NW_026595981.1, forward strand.
GGCTTTTAAAAGGCACAAACCCCATCCCACCACTCCTCCAAATGCTTACAAGTGGGGTGCCTGACTTTCCCAACTTCTCCCCCCTCCCCCGGAATAAATTATCACCCCCTTCGGGGTGTTTCCCCCACTCCCCAATTCTTCCCTTCCCTCTCTGTTTTCACTCCTGGGGGGCAGGAGATGACAGATATCCCTGAGCCCCACCGGAATGGAAAGCACTCTCCCACCTCTCCTTCCCCCTCCCCAGGACACAGCTGGAAGGGGGAAGGGAGGTCAGCAGGGTTCATAAAGGCCAGATGTTAAGGAAGGAGAGAGCCTACCCGCCTACCCGCCCCATCCCTCCCCACCCCCGGGGAAAGGGGACAGCTCTGGAACCACTTTCCAGGCCCAGAAGAGTTTTCCTCAAGGATCTCCTCTATGCAAAAGATAAACTTTTTACAAAGTGGAGACGCAGCCTTTCCCCAGGGTCATGTGGGGAGTGCTCTTTCCCCCGCCCCAGTTTTGGAGATGAGGTGGTACCATTCACGTGCAAAAGGTAGACTCGAGGTCCACCAGATCCCTCAAGGCGGCCAGGCGACACACCTCACCTATCCTGGTCGCCCAGTGCAGGGAAAGCCACTCCACCCACGTGCCTCAAGGAGTCAGTCCTGACCGGGGCGTGGCCCGGGCCTAGCTCCACCAGGCCTGCAAAACAGAACCTCTGACCCTAAACCTAATGCCCAGGCCCTGCCCCTCTGATCCATCAGATCCCTGACAACTCCCCAAATGCCTGAGGCTTAAAAAAAAAAAAAAAAAAACGCATAAGGTAGCCCGCCCAAACCAGGTCCCTCCCACCCCCAAGGCCCCAGAGGCCAAGGGTCCTTTCATTTTGCCTTGCTGCACCCAGTTTTATACCCACCTCGTTAAGGGCCTGAGTTTGGCTGTCAAACTAGCCTAACTATTCCCCACCCCATCCATAAATTGGGGACGAGGACCCCGAAAGACGACTTTTTTAGTCTGATTTTATTGATTTCTTCCATCTTCCATTTCTTATCCCAGGGAGTTTTTGGCCCCTTCTCCAGCTAAAACCAGCCTTTGGGCCGCACAACTGGGCCCTCCGCCCTCCTCCTCTGGAGGTGAGGAGGACACTGGGGCTGGAGGAGGGCTCTTTCACCCATCAGACCTTCTGGCAAAGGGAAATTCCAAAACTGGACAAAAGGCTAAAATCTGCTGACTGGGACTGAAGCACTCGCCAACGGGAGAATCACCTGAACTGGGGGGTTGGGGGGGGAACCGGAGGAGAAGAGATGTAAAGGGTTAAAGGTCTGGGCGGTGGGGGTGGGGGATGCCCCCGGGGAGCTGTCAATCACCTCCCCACCCCACCACAGCCCCCACAACCCTAAGCTGGCCCTCAAAACATGGAAACAACCGGTTTGTCCGTCACCAAGCTCCTTTTTTTTTCCTTTCCCTCTGTCCCTTTCTTTTGGTCTCCGGGCTGCAGCCGCTTTGCTGCCCTGTGGTGAAGGAGGACCTGCCGGAAGGGCGGAGGTGGGGCTGGTTAGGCAGCTTTCCCGGACGCCAGTCCTTGGATCCTCCGCCGGGGATGAGGAGGGAACATCACCCCGACATCTCAGGTGCTTGAAAATCACGGTCACGGCAAGTCCCTCGGCCCACGGCCCACAAAACGCGAAGCAAAGGAGAAACAGGCAATTTCCAGAATCGGGGCTCCCTCCTAGAGTCCTCAGTCCGCCCGGGGGGGTCCCCAATTTGCACACACACACCCCGGAGTAGAAGCAGTCGGACGCTCAGAGTCTTTCCAAGTTGACCCACCAGGATCTGAGGCCCGGGGGTTCGGGGACGGCGGGCCCCCCCATCTGCCACCTCCACAGCGGGTGGGCGGGCGGCGGCTTCGCGTCTCCCTGGAGGCGAAGCGAGGAAGCCGGCCCCAAGTCTCCGTCCTCCTCCACCACCAGGGCCGGGGTACAGGGAAAGCAGTCGAGGAGGCTGAAGGTGCTCGAGGTGGGGAGGGTCGGGGCGGGCCTGCGGGACTGCACGCTGCGCGGGGGCGGCGCCGGCCGCCGGCGCTTCTTGGCCGTTCCCCGGGCTTTGGCCGCCGGCCTCTCGGGCCCTCGGCGCAAACTTGGAGCGTCCAGGGCGAAGCCCTTCGCGTAACACCAGAGTTTCGAGCGGCGGATGAGGCGATTGAAATGCTCCTGGCGGAGATCCCCGGGCGCGGCCGGCGGCGCTGCGTCTGCCGTCGAGGAGCCGAGCGCGGGGGCCTCGGGCGAGGCCGGAGCGGGATCCCCGCCCGCGGCGGCCTCCGAGTCCGGCCCGGGCTGCTCGGGAGGCGCAGGCTCCGGGGAGAGGCCCGCAGGTGGCGGCGGAGGGCACGGGCTGTGCTCGGGAGGCGGACCGCCGGCTGCGTGAGGCTGGGGCTCCGGAGCCCGGGACGGCCTGGGCGGGGAGCGGGCGGAGCCGGTCGGAGATTCCGGAGGACGCCGGGGAGCCGGGCAGCGGCCGGGAGGTGCGCGGGCAGCAGCTCCGAAGTGCGGGCAGCCGCCTCCGCCCTCTTCCTCCTCTCGGCCGCCCGGGCACACGGCGACGGCGTCTGCATCCTCGCGGGCCGCGGGGCTCACGTCGCTCGGCCGCCGGGCCTGTCCCCCGAGGTGCTTCAGGCCGCCCGTGCACGCCGAGGCCCGGGAGCCCAGCAGCACCGGGGTCCGCGGCGCCAGCTCTCCAGGCCCCAGGCCCAGGGCGGACGGCCGGGGTTTGGCGAGGGCGCAGAAGGCGAGGGCACGCAGGCACAGCGGGGAGAACTCGGGGGTCCCCCGTCGCGGCTTCCGGGTCGTGGGCGAGCAGGGCGAGCCCCGCGGGGACGCGGGCACTGCCAGGCGGGGAGGAGGACACAGAGTCTCCATGGAGCTGCCTCGGGGGTCGCCCACTGCGGGGGCCCTGGTCCCAACGGCGGGATGCCCCGGCGGCCCGAAGAGCCCGCGGGCCAGGGGAACATCGCCCCCCGTCGACGGGGAGGTCTGTGCTCACGGGAGCCCCGGGCCCGCCAGCCGGGGCCCGCGGCGGCGCTCCGGCTCCCTCCTCGGTCTCGTCACGCGGCCCTCGCGGCGGCCGGACTCCTGGGTTCCCCGCGCGTCCCCGGAGCGATCGGTCGTGCTTCCTGCCGCCGCGTTCCCGGCGCTGCTCCCGGCGCGAGCCTCCCCCTTCACCACGCACACCCCACCCCCCTCAACGCCAAAGCGGGGGAAACAAAGCGGCCGGCGCTTGCGGCCGGCGGGAAGGACCCCGGCCCGGCGCCCCGGTGCCCGGGCCCAGCGGCGGGGAGGGCGCCTTCCGCCCTCTCGGCTTCTTTCTTCCCCCGCTGGCTCCGGAGACCGCGTTATAGAGAACTGCCCCCTCGCTGCCCCAATACCAGCGCCGCCGCGGCGAGCCCGCCTCTGATTGGCCGCCGCGCCCGTGACGTCACACAGACCCCACCCCCTCGGGCGGCACGGCCCCCGTCCCCATTCCGCACACAGACACACACACGTGGACCTGGGAGCCGCGGGGCCGGAGGGCGGGGAGCCCGGGCGCGTGGGGCTGCGCGCGCGCGCGCGCGGGGCCGGGGAGCGCGAGGGGGCCGGACGCCGCGCTCCCGCTGGCCTAGGTGGCGGCCCGGAGTCGCTTTCAACCCGGCCGCGGCGGGTCCCAGCCACGCTCGTTGGACCCCCGTGGCGGTCGGCCGCGGGTTTTTCCGCATCTGTAAAATGGGGAGAGGCTCGTGTCCGCGCCGCCGCCGAGCTCCGTGAGTCCTCCGGGAGACCAGCTCGGAAACAGGCGGGGAGGGAAAGCGGTGGGACCCAGCGTCCGCGCCGGACGAGCCCGGCGTAGCGAGGGGTCGCTACTGAGGGCGCCCTGTGGTCCCTGCTCGGAGCCCCTGGAGCAGAAGGGCCTGGCGCTCGGGGAACTCGGGAACGCACAGATAGGGATCGAGTGTAGGTTGAGCGGTTAGGAGTTCGCTGCGTGTGTGCGAGGGGGAAAAAATGAATTTGAAGGAGGGGAGCTCCCCAGACCCACAGCAGACAGTCAGCCGTCTCTCCGGGTGCTTGTCTCCACGAGGCAGGGAAGCACCCCGGCTCTTAACGGAATTCCAAAGCGCTGGCTGTGCCAGCCGGGAGCCACCAAGTCCCAGGATTCCTCTACATCCCGAGCAGCCAGAATTGGTCCAATAGACCAAAGGAGACACAAAGAACCTTACTCTCCACCCACAAAGAAGAGGCGAATAATTCCCAGGACACACTCTTGATAAAGTACACAGCGCTCAAACTCTTCCCCTTTAGTCCCTACACAGCCTGCTCTTAGCCTGTGAGAGAGGCTTGTTCTGTCCTCAGGAGTCTAGAATGAGCTCGTGCCTGCACCCAAGAGCCCAGCGGCCGGCAGAACATTGAGTCTTGCTGACCCTACTGCCCAAACTGCGCCATGAAGAGTTGTGAATAAACGAGTGAGTTTATGAGAACAAATGAGAAGCCCTGGGGCTGTTCACCGTCGTCGTCCTAAAATCAGGTTGTTAGAGAGAGCTGCTTCCCATCTGCACAAGTACAAGGCGTTTGTGTGTTGGCCCCCGAGTAGGGATAGAACGAGGCTGCGAGGTACAGAATCGTCTCCCAGACCAGGAGACTGGTCCCTCTCTCTGCCCCTCTCTCCTGGATGGGGTCTCACGGTGTAGCCTGTGCTCGACCGGAACTCCATCCTCTTGCCTCGGTTTCCTGAGGGCTACACCCACAGGTGTGCAAGCTTTTCCTGCAACAGGACAAATGATGCAGCCAGTGCTTTCATCTCCCCAGCAGTGACGGCAGGGACACAGTTTTTCTAAATAACACCTGGTGGAGAAGGGACAGGAAGATGGCTTCCCACATACACACCTCCCTGCCCTTGGCTGAGACCCATGGTAAAGCCCCAAGTGGAAGGAGAGGCTCAATGTTCTGATCCCCAAATCCCTCACCACAGGTGTGAGCTCTGGGGAACAGAGTTCTAGCCCTGGGACAGCTGTCAGGAAGGGGTCCCTAGGGTCCCGCTAGGTCACCTGGTTGAACTGGATCTAACTTCCAGGCTCCTTTGCCCATAGAGCCCTGGCTCCACCTTACACACACACACACACACACACACACGCCCAGAAGGAAGGTAGGGAAGGATTGGCAGCCGTGGCAGGGTGTTTTGACACGGTGGGAGAGGGAGAGGCACCCAACTCCCTGCCCTTCTCGGGTCTATGGGACAGGTCCTCTGCAGGCGTGTGGCCCAGGGAGCTCCTTTCCCCTCCCCCTATCTCCGGAGCCTCTGGAATTTGCGGCCCTGCACCCAGCCCCGCGTGGATCTCTGTGTGAATAAAATCAGCGAATATTATGTAACCATGCAGCACACAGGGCCTTCTCTCCCTTCTCACACTCCAAAAGCTGCCAGCTCCCCAAACCCGAGTTTGGGGCTTTCATAAACGGGTCAGTGCTGTTAAAAGGACCTGCCCTGGAGGAGAAATCCCATCCACCTTCCCTTCCTAGAAGACTTGGAAGCGGTTGAAAACACTGGGGGTGATGGGCATTCGCCGCAGCCGAAATGGCCTGGCGTCCAGGCGCCATCTTTTTCAGAAGGCTTGGTTGGGGCATCCATCTTTGCAGCCCTGAGAAGGACTGCCTAGACACACGCTGTGTCTCGGGGTCCCTTCCAGTAAAATGGGACAACCGTGGTTTTCTCGCGACATCGACAGCAGGGCTGAACACGAAGTGGCCCGGCACCAGCCCCTCACGTGGGCTGGCCCAGCTGCTGCACTTCCCACCGTGGGCAGCAGAGGGCACTCGACCCCATCCTCCCCCTACCACAGGATGGGTAAGGTAGCTGCTTCCCTGGGTGCCGGAGAGGGGTGCGGGGAGGTGCGGGGATGGACTGTCCTTAATTACACCATTCCAGGGGAAGGGATAAAAGAAACAGGAAGGGCCCGTGGGGGCTAGCCCAGAAGGCCACTCTCCTTCCGTCCTCCTTCCTCGCCCATCTAGTTCTTAACCAAGGCAGAAGGGGCTATGTCGAAGAGAGGGGCCTCCTTTTTCCTAGAGAAGATGAAACTAGGAGTGCAGCCCTACAGAACTTTGCAGCATTTCGCGTTTACAAATCTCTCAGGATTCTGCTCCCTTTTTGCCCATAACTACGTCCTAACTTAGGCGCGGTTGTTATTTATATGGTTTGTTCTGCTCGCCGACAGATTGGTAGAGCTGCCTCAGCTTGTAGCCAATGGGATCTGGCTACCAACTCCACGTCCTCCTGGACCGAGCCTCTAAAGTAACCGGGGCTATAGGTACACTCTATGTTTTAAAAATTGACTTTTGTGTGTGTCCCAGTGCAGTCAAGGACGCGTGAATGTGTGTTCACGTGTAAAAGTCAGGCGTCAACCTCCAGTGTTGTTCCTCTGGAGCCTTCTGCTTTTTGGGGGGAAAAAAAAGTTTTTATTTTTATGTATTTGTCTGTTACGCCTTGGTTTTTGAGATAGGGTCTTTCTTTGGGACCTGAGGCTTGAGGATGAGGAGAGGGTGGCTGGCCAGGATCAACCAAGGTTCCACACTGGCTTTTCAAATTTTTCTTCTTTAATCTTAATTGTTATTGCTGCTTCTGTATGTGCGAGCATGGCAACAGGTGTCGAGGCAGTTGAAGGCAGAGGACAACTCTGTAGAGTTGCAAAATAAATAAATATAATTAAAAAAAACAAAAAACAGCCATGGTGGGCTACACGGAGGATGGAGGCAAGAGACTCCGAAGAGACAGGTCATCCTCAGCTACAATAGTAAACTCAGAGCCAACCTGGGCTGCATGAGATTCTGCCTCGGGAACAAAATCCACTGTTATTAGTAGGATATCACTTAGGAGAACCCTTATCCCCATCCCCAGGCCCAGGGTTCCAGTCTACTTTCTGGTTCTGTGAAGATCCAGACTCTGGACCCTTCTTAGAAATGGAACTGTGTGGCCTTTTCCCTGGCTTCTTCCACAAAAGCATGGTGTTCTTGGGGCTTATCTGCATCCAAGTATTCACTCGGGGATTAGTAGTTTATGCCTTTTTACTACTGGCGTCTCAGTGTACGCACGAACAGACCATGCTTTCTCTCTCTCTTTCTCTATTTTTTTTTTTGGGGGGGGGGTTCAAGACAGGGTTTCTCTGTGTCGCCCTGACTGTCCTGGACTCACTTTGTGGACTAGGCTGGCCTTGAACTCACAGAGATCCACGTGCCTCTGCCTCCTGAGTGCTGGGATTACAGGCGTGCACCACCACACTTGGAGTTGTGTTCTTTTGCTGTGCACCACGTTGCCCAGTGTCCATAGAGGATATAGGAAGACACCAGAGCTGGAGTTACGTCAGACTCTGCTTTCTTTATTCACGTTTGGGTTGTTTTTACTTCTTGGTTATAACAATATGCTCATGAACACTTGCATTTAAGTTTCCTTCTATGTACCTCAGTGGTAGAACATTTTCTTTTAGTATGTTCAATGGCCTGAGTTTCATCCTTAGCACCCCCCCCCCCCACACACACACACACACACACACTGTTCTGGTGAGACAGGGTCTCTATAACTTCAGAATCGCCATAAAGGTGATTCTGGTGAGACTGGTCTTGAACCCCCGATCTGGGATTAAATTATTTTAGAGGGCTAGGGAGATGGTTCAGCATGTAAAGAACTTGCTGTGAAATGGGGGTGGGGGAGATCCGAGTTTGGATTCCCAGCACCCATGGAAAACTCTGGGCAAGGTAGCAAGAGCCTCTCACCCTAGTGCCAAGAAGCCGAGATTCTGGGCTGATCCCTGGCGTTCTCTGACCGACTAGTCCAGCCATTCGATGGGCTCCAGGTTCAAGGAGAGATCCTACTCCAAAAACTATGGAAATAGGGTGGGGTCTGCACAGGAAGACACCGACCTTAGCCTCCACAAGTGTGCACACACACCTGGATACCACGTTATCACACACACCCCATACAGAGGCAGAGAGGGAGGGGGACAAGTTTACATGTGAGTCATTACATGGCTGGGAGCAGAGGTGCATTTTTCTAATTCCAGCACTTGGGATGTGAATGCGGGAAGACTAGGAGGAGTCGGAAGCCAGCCCTGGCTATCAGAGACCCTATCTCAAAAGACAAATGTTGGGTGTGGTGCCTCAGGAGTAATCTCAGCACTCTGAGATGATAGCAGGGACCACATATTTGAGGCCAGCCTGGTTTGGGTAGGAAATTCCAGCCCAGCCTAGTCTATGGAGCAAGAACCTAGCTGAAAAGAAAGGAAAAAGTAAATAAGATAGGTTTTATTTCTCTTATATAGTTTAGTGTGGCCTTGCCAGATGATTAAAAGGGACATTTCTCTTAAAAGTACGTATATATTCAGTGCTGCGGATTGCCCCTCAGCCCTACACACCCCCAGACCTTTTTTTTTTTAAGATTTATTTCTTAATTCATTTATACCTGTATTATTAATCTTTATGCCTGTATTCTGTCTGCATGTGTGCGAGCAGGCCAGAAGAGGGCACCAGATCCCATCATAGATGGTGGTGAGCCACCACGTGGTAGGTAGCTGGGAATGGAACTCGGGACCTTTGGAAGAACCCTGAGCCATCTCCCTAGCACCCCCCTCCCCTCCCCCACCTACCCACCTCCGTATTTATTTGTGAGCGCACATGTGTGAGAGTTCTGCTGTGAGTTCCCCGGCATGCGTGTGCAAGTCAGGGAAAAACTCACAGGAGTTGCTTCTGTCGGCTATGTTTGACCCCTCTCCAGGCAGCTTTACCTACTGGGCCGTCCTGCCAGCCCTACTTCAGTTGAGACAGGGACTCAGACACTGTAACCAAAGCTGGCCAGGAACTCACAGCACTCCTTTTGCCTCCGACTCCCAAATACTGCTGAGATTACAAGTTTGGTCGTCAAAGTGATTTTCAAACTGTCTATGTCATTGCACCTTCTTTTTTTTTTTTTTTTTTTTTTTCATTTAGGATGTGTGTGCGTATGTTTTTGTTTTTCTTTTTGTTTTTCAAGACAGGGTTTTCCTGTGTGGCCCTGGCTGTCCTGGAACTCACTCTGTATGTAGACCAAGCTGGCCTTGAACTCACAGAGATCCGCCTGCTTCTGCCTCCCGAGTGCTGGGATTACAAATGTGCACCACCACCGCCACCCAGCTAGATGGAGCTCTTAGGTGATTAAGAGGGAGAAGGTGAGTTGCTTTGCTGGCGAGTGGCAGAGCTGAGGTTCAAACCCAGGCAGCTTAGTCCATACTTGTGACCATGAGTCTAGCTATGACAGCCCGCAATTGTACTCCTCATATGTGGGAGGCAGAGGCAGGAGGCTTTGTATTCAAGACCAGCCTGGGCAACTTGGTGAGACTTTGGATGTATGTCTCAGAGTACTTTCTTAGTGTGTACAAGGCTCCGGTTTCAATCCCCATCGCTGCACAGACACACAAAAATAGTGTAAAACTTAAGAGAATAGCAGTTATCCTTTAATAGCAAATAGTACAAGCTTGTGTCTGTGATCTCAGTACTTGAGACGTTGAGGCAGGAGTTCAAGAGCAGCCAGGGCTCCACAGAAAGACCTTACCTTAAACACACTCACACACACACACACACACACACACACACACACACACACAGCCGGGCAATGGTGGCACACACCTTTTAATCCCAGCACTCAGGAAGCAGACAGATATCTGTGAGTTTGAGGCCAGCCTTGTCTACACAGAGTTCCAGGATGGCAATAAATGTGTTTACTGCCAGACAATAAATGTGTTTCTGCAAAGCCGCTTCAGGTCAGTCCCCAGGGGCTGCCCCGCCCTGCTCCTGTAGGACCTCATTCTTCCTGAGTGACTCAGTTTACAAACACCACTGAGCCATTTCTCCAGTTCTCATTTCCCTTCCAACATTATGTGTATGTGTGTGCTTATGTGTCTGCTCACATGGGTACTGTCCCATGGTCCACATGTGGAGGGCAGTGGGAGTCATGTCTCTCTTGACCAGTGAGTCCCAGGGATTGAACTAGGGTCATCAGGCTTGGCAACAAGTGTCTTTACCCATTGAGTCATGTTGCCAACTTTTCTTTTACGCCTTTATTTTATGTTTCTATGTGTGTGTGAGTGTGTCTGCTTGTGGGTACATGAACATGTGAGGCCAGAGGCAGTGACTCCCCTGGAGGTGGAGTTATCTGTGGTTGTGAGATGTCCCTTGTGGGTGCTGAGAATTGAATTCAGGTCCTCTTCGGGAACAGTACATGCTCTTAGCTTCTGAGCCATTTTCCACTTATTTAGACAGGGTTTCATGTAACCAGGTTGGATTCTGAGCTTTTTTGTTTGTTTTCAGACAGCGTTTCTCTGTGTAGCCTTGGCTGTCCTGGACTTGCTTTGTAGACCAGGCTGGAGTCGGACTCACAGAGCTCTGCCTGCCTCTGCCTCCCAGAGTGCTGGGGTTACAGGCGCTACCAAACCCAGCTTGTTCTGTTTTTTGCTTTTTGTTTCTTTTTGTTATTGTTTTTCAAGACAAGGTTTCTCTGTGTAGCCATGACCATCCTGGAACTCTATGTAGACAAGGCTGGCCTCAAACTCACGGAAATCCTCCTGCCTCTGCTTCCTGAGTTCTGGGATTGAAGATGTGCACCCCCACACCAGGCTCCCGGCTCTATGAACCATGTGGTTTAAGGCTGGTCTTGAACTCCTCATCCTCCAGCTTTTACACCCCCCCAAGCGCTGAGGTTACCACCTTTGCAAAGCTGTCCACCCACCGCCAGCATCTCTGTTCTGCTCGGGAGTCTGTTCGGAGGCCAAGCCTGCGGCTGCAGCTCAGCACTAGTGTATGTACTTGCCTGACACATTCAGGACTTGGACTTGAGCCCCAGCGCTGAAAAGGAAAAAAAAAAAAAAAAAAATACACAACCAAATCTCTTGACCCAAAGTCTGTTCTCCCATCCCTTCTCCCTTTCACAGCCAAGCTTCCCCAAGCCTGTCTGCGCAGGCTGCCTTCCATTTTTTCTCACTTCCCACTTACTCCTCAACCCACTTCCATCTGCTGCCTCCCCCACCTGTCACCAAAATAGCTCTTGCTGTGGTCCCAGTGGCCTCTATCTCATCCGACCTCCATCCCATCAAAACCAGCAGGCCCTCGCCAGCCCTGCTGACCTCAGCAGCAGCCGCAGCCGGGGGCTTTTTCGAGGCTGCTTCCTCTTTCGAGTAACTCCAGGCCCTAACCTCTACGTACCAGCTGTCTGCTGTCCTCCTCCTCCTCCTGTAGCCTCCATCACAGTCTCCCCTCCTGTCTTCAGCCCCAAATGCTGGTGGCCCCTGGGCCTAAAGTGCGAACTCTGTCCCCTTCAGACATCCTGTGCCCACTTTGCAATCACGGTCCAGGGCTAGTACTCTCCTCTCAGCTCAGACCTACCTGTGGAGCTGCCTTGGAACCCCCCACCGGGGCATTTCAAAAGCCAGTCTGGTTGGACCCGACAGAAACCCTCGGCTCTTCTCCTGTTCCCCAAGCTAAGAGCTTCCCTTCGAGGGAACGCTCTTCCAGCATGTGGATCCATTTCTGTAACCAGAAATCCAATCCGGGCGCCGTCCTGACCCTTGGAGCCAGTCCTGCGTCCGGTCCATCCACAGACTGGATTGTGTCCATAGCCACCAACTGGGTTCTGCTACACCCGTCCCTGAACGGTTTTCTGCCTGATTTTTTTTTTTTTTTCGAGACAGTGTCTCACGTAGCCCAGGCTGGTCTCAAACTTGATGCGTAGTCGAACAATGACCTTGAGCAGATAGTCCTGCCTCCACCTCCCAAGTGCTAAGCTCTCGGGTGTATGCCACCAGAACAGGTTATGCAGTGCTTGGGGGCCCTGCCCAGCGCTTCCTGTTTGCTACACAAGCACTCTACAACTGAGCAGTATCCTCCGTCCTCGTCTTCTGTTTTTGTGGTTACAGGGGATTAAAGCCAGGGTCTCTAGCATGCTTGGCAAGTGTCCTGCTACTGAGCTATGCCCCGACACATTGTTTCATATATATATATATTTTTTAATGTGTGCTGTGTTTTGCCTGCACCTGTGTCTGTGTGGAGTATGTGTGCAGGGCCCAAGGGGGCCAGTAGAGGGCGTTGGAACCCCCGGAGGAATTATAGATGATTGTAAGCTGCCAAGTGGGTGCTGGCAGTTAGACCCAGGTCCTTTGGAAGAGCCAGCGGTGCTCCTAATTGCTGAGCCGTCTCTCCAGCCCCACAGCTGTAATCTTTTAATGTCTCCCACTGTGTCCAGACAAGCAGTGAATCCTAACTATGACCATCTTACACACAGGACCTGCTGGAAAGAGGGATGGATTCTCCTTCCTTCTGTCCTGTGATGTTCTCTCTCCACTGCTCAGCCACTCAGTAGCCTTGGGTGCCTAAAGCAACGGCTTCCTCCTCCTCTCCCTCAGCTGTTTCTCCTGTTCCTGCTCCCTTCTGGGCAACGCCAGCTTCTACCTCAAGTATTCCAGAATCACCTGATCCCTGAGGGAAGCCTCTCCCCATCTTCCCAGCACTGGCGATCTTCAACTGTGATGGCCCATTCAAAACTGTGTAGTTGGAGCCTGGCGTGGTGGTGCACACCTGTAATCCCAGCAGGCAAGGCAGAGGCAGGTGGATCTCTGTGAGTTCGAGGCCAGCCTGGTCTACAGAGCAAGTCCAAGGCAGCCAGGGCTCCACAAAAATGCAACCAAACAAACATACCAAAAAAAAAAAAAAAAAATGTGTACTTGGATGGCACAGTGGCCCATGCTTATAATATGAGCACCTAGGAAGTTGAGGCAGGACGATCAGGAGTTCAAAGCCAGACTGGGTTACGCAGTAAGACCCCCCCATCTCAAAACAAAAAGCAAGACCAGGATTGGTGGCACTCATCTGTAATCCCTGCACTGTAGATGTAGAAGCGGGGGGTCAGGGTCATCGCTCTGTAGCTACAGAGTGAGCTTGGGGCCAGGGTGGGTTACATGAGGCCTTGCCTCAAAAATAAATAAATTAATAAATAAATAAATAGGAAAGAAAAAAGGTGTGGCAGCCAAGGCCAGCCTGGGCTACAAAGCATATAGTGAGACATATAGTGACATATAGGACATATAGTGAGACTGTATACTGAGAGCCTTTCTCAAGTGTTTGTGGCTCACGTCTTTACTCCCAGGACCCGGAAGGCAGAGGCAGGCTGATCTCTGAGTTCAAGGCCAGCCTGGTCTACAGAATGAGTTCCAGGACAGCCAGGGCTACACAATGAAATCCTTAGATGGGTTGCCGAGCATTTTCCGCCAACCTCGATACAGAATGAGACCCTGTCTCGAAACTAATCACTTTTCCTGTTTCCGATGATATCTTGAACCAAATTTTTTTCTCTCAAGGTAATTTTTTTTTCCTGAGTATCACAGAAATTTATTTAGCAAAAAGATTCATATGAAAATGTACATGACCCAATTCTACATCACAATCAAACAGGCCCTTTAAGGAGGGATGTGGTAGTATTCCTTGTTCATGTCTGCCACCATTTACCTTTAATGATAACTTCTTGTCCATAAATTCCTTCCTTTCGGGAGGGTGGGCCTTGCTCATGGCGGCTCCTCAGAGGGCTTGGCACAACAGGGAAGGAGTGTTCGGCCTCACGGAAGCGGACGACGTGGCAGGCGCTGGATATTTTTATTGATTATTTGGGAATTTCACACAATGCACCCTGCCATACTCACATCCCAGTCCACAGTTTAGCCACCCCACCCTCGGGACCTCTCCTCCCCCAAAAAAGAAGAAAAAACAAAACCAACAACAAAAACACAAGTGCATTTTCTGTTGCCAATATACTCACTGGAGCATGGTCAAACTCCCAGCAGCCAGGTCCTGAGAAAAGTGAGTGTCCTCTCCCCTACCCCTTCAGCACCCTCAAGGCAACTTTTTTTTTTTTTTTTTGTGACAGGGTTTCTCTGTGTAGACTTGGCCATCCTGGACTTGCTTTGTAGACCAGGCTGGCCTCGAACTTACAGAGATCCACCTGCCTCTGCCTCCCTGAGCCTTAAGACAATTTCTAAGGGTTCTCTTTAATGGCTTCCTGTCTTGAGAAAGGCTGTTACTTTTTGGGGGAATGTGGGGTGGGGGTAGGGGTTGGTTTTTTTGTTTTGTTTGGTTGATTGGTTTTGGTTTGGTTTTTTTCGGGGCAGGGTTTCTCTGTGTAGCCTTGGCCTTCCTGGACTTGCTTTGTAGACCAAAGCAAGTCTTTGCTGGTCTCAAACTCACTGAGATCTGCCTGCCTCTGCCTCCCCCAGGTGCTGGGATTTCAGGCCTGCCCCACTGCACCAGCTAGGGGTCGTCACAGAAGCCTTCTGTGAGTCTCTTTCCCAGCTGCGCATCCACAGCCATGGATATCAGTGTGAAAGAAGCTTCCTTGCCCTTTACAGTCAGTGGGAGCAGGGATCCTGGACTGCCACATAATTTCTGCAGACAGCGTGGACCACAAGGCCTCCAGTGTCAGCGCAGCAGTGTCGTGGACCTCAGCATGGCCTCTGGGGCCTTGGACACCAGCTGCAGTAAGCCCCGCGAACTTCAACATGGCTTCAGGCGGCGGCAGCACACCACAGACAGGAACATGGCCTTGGCTGTGCCTCGACTAAATTCTCAAACGGGGACAGTCTCTAGTGTGTTAATAGGGCACCTCCTGTTTTTGTTTGCTTGTTTGTTTGAATTTACATTTTTAAAGATTTGTTTGTTGTTGTTTTGTCTTTTCAAGATAGGGTTTCTCGGTGTAGCCTTGGCTGTCCCTTCATAGACCTCACTTCATAGGCCTCACTTCATAGACCAGGCTGGCCTCCAACTTGCAGAGATCCACCTGCCTCTGCCTCCCCGAAGGCTGGGATTACAGGTGTGCGCCACCCAGGCCAGGCTCATATTTATTTTAATTACATGTTATGCGCCATTGTCTGTCCTTGTAAGTGCAGGAACCCAGAGGGGCCACAAGAGGGCATCAGATCCCCCAGAGCCAGGGTTGTAGGGGCTTGTGAGCCACTGTGGGCATGCTGGGAACTGTACAACTAACTGTATGGCAAGAACAAGGGCTCTTAAGCCCTGAGTGGTGTCTCCAGGCCCTCCTCACGCTTTCTGTGCTCACAGTTTCCAAGATGCCTCAAATAATCTGCAGTGAGTCTGCAGGTCAGAATTCTCCAGAGGCCTTATTAATTTAAACGCTCGTACCTAGGAGCTGGCAGTCTTGTGACCGGAGGGAGGGCTGTTAGAGCATTTTGAGTTCCTCCTTCCTCAGTTTCCCCTGGAATCAAAACTGAACTATGTACAGGGCGTAGGAAGCACAATGAACGGGCAGGGGATCAATGGTCACCTGCCAATCTCATGCTAGATACAAAGAAAGTTTGCATGCACTTATGGGGAACATGCAAAAGAGAAAAACAACAGCCGTGTAGCCAGTGAATCAACAGGAAATGAAACACACATGCCCGGCAGAAGACTTGGGGACCCAGGAAGGTCTTTTCCCGGTGGGCACTGTACCCCTCGGACCTCCCGATTATGCACAGGAATTAAACTGTATTTCTGGATGGAGGGAAGCCAATGCACCCAGGTATTGTGGCTGCCGGGAGAGGCTCCGCTCCGAGCACTGGAGCTTACAACAGTTCCCACGGAAATCGCCGTTAACCTGTGGAGAAATTATCACTTTAAATGAAGAACTTTCTTGCAGTCCACATTTATAAACTGTGAGGTGAGAAGGCACACCCCCGGGTTTCAAGTTAGTAGTGAAGGCGTTTTTATTCTCTTCCCAAAGATTATTCCTTATCTTGCATATGTGTGCCTTAATGTATCTCTATGTACTGTGTGAAGGTGCCCGGGAAGGCCAGAAGAGGATACTCGGTCCCTGGAACTGGAGTTACAAGTGGCTGTGAGCCACCATATAGGCGCTCAAAACTAAATCCAGGTCCTCTGGAAGAGCGGCAAATATTTTATTTGCTTTGTTTTTGCTTTTTTTTTTTTTTGAGACAGGATTTCTCTGTGTAGCCCTGGCTGTCCTGGAACTCACTTTGTAGAGCAGGCTGGCCTTGAACTCACAGAAATCCACCTGCTCCTGCCTCACTGAGCCATCCTCCACCCATCTCCCTCCACCTCCCTTTTCTTTTTTCTTTTTTTTTGAGACAAAGTCCTGGCTCATCTTTAATCTTGGCCAGCCTAGACTAAACTCACTATATAGCCCGGGCTGGCCTTGTACTGAGAGAATTCTATCTGTGTCTGCTTTCTAAATTCTGGGGATTAAAGGTGTGTACTACCACACCAGGCATGAAAATTTTAAAAAATAAAGTTTTATAATTTAAAAACTAAAAACCCAAACCAATTAATAACATAAAAACTGTCTACTCCTATGCACTTAAAATAGCCTATCTCAGCTGGGTATGGTGGCCCATGCCTGTAATCCCAGCTCTTGGGAGGCAGAGGCAGGTGGATCTCTGAGTTTGAGGCCAGCCTGGTCTACAAATGGAGTCCAGGACAGCCAAGGCTACACAGCCTATCGAAGGGTTGGGAGAGATAGCTTGGTGGTTAAGAGCTCTGGCTGCTCTTCCAGAGGTCCTGAGTTCACTTCCCAGCACCCACGTGGCGGCTCCCAACTACAGTTACAGTCTGTAACTGTAGCCCTGTGGGATCCGATGTCCCAGTGCCCTCTTCTGGCACAAACGTGCAGACAGACAGAACACCCGTGTACATAACACATAAATACATGGCATGGTAACTCATTCTTGACCCCTCAGCTCTGAAACCGGAAGATCAGCACGCAGTTCAGGGACAGCCTTGCTATTTACCAGGTTTGAGGCCTGATTACATCTCAGAAACACAAAGAAGGGGCTTGTGAGACGGCTCAGTGATTACAAGCTCTTACTGCTTTTCCAGGGGACTCATGTTTGGTCTCAGTTCTGGTTCCCAGAACCAATACTGGGCAGCTCACAATCGCCTGTGACATGCACACACACACACAATTTTAAACTACCTTTAAGGGTGGGGGAGGTATCTCAGAGGTTAAGAGCACTGGCTGCTCTTCCAGAAGACCCTGGTTTGATTCCCAGCATCCGAATGACCATTACCGGCCTTCTGTAACTCCCTTTTTCTGGTAGTACCTGCATACACTACAGACACATGCATACAGGCAAAGCACTCATATAGATTAAAAACAAACAAACTCTCAGGGCTGGAGGGATGGCTCAGTGGTTAAGAGCACTTGTCTGCTCTTACGGAGGTTCTGAGTTCACTTCCCAGCAATCGAGTGCTGGATCGCAACCATCTGTAATGCGATCCGATGCCCTCTTCTGGCATGCAGTTGTACATGCAGCGAGAGCACTCAGGTACACAAAATAAATAAACCTTAAACAAAGTTCTTATGCATACATTTGAGCCCAGAAAGTGGCAGGGAGCAACATGGACCTCCTTCTACTCATCACCTAGATTAACATAAGTTATTTGCTCTTTTCTTTTTGAGAGGGGGTCTCACTATACAGCTTTTGATGGCTTAGAACTCACTATGTAGGTCAGGCTGGTTCCAAACACACTGATCCTCTTGGCTCTGCCTCCCCTGGGGAACGCTGGGATTAAAGTCTTATGTACACCTAGGTCCAGCATATTTATTATTTTTGCTGAACTATTTCAAGTGACTTAAACTTGTGTGGCAATTTACTCAAAAAGAAAAAGTACTCCAGAGAGTTTTCTTACTTTATAATGTTATGACCTCATGAGCCTAACAATAATCCCTTAGCATCATAGAATACCTTGCTTGTCTTCACATTTATCCACAACATGATTTTTTTTTTTTTTTGCATTCAGTTTGTTCTAAGCAAGGTCTAAATAAGATAAGGGATGTATGCTACATTTGGTTGTCTCTGAAGCCTCATTTAAATCTAGAATAACTCTCTCCTACCATTCACTTGTTGAATTGCTAAAATGTTTTCAGCAAATTACAGGCATCATGTCCCACCTTCCAGATTTCCCCAGTTGCTTCTTAGTGGCATGTGTATCCTGTGAGCTAGAAATTCCCTCTACGGGACTTGATGAGACTCAGGTTGAGGAGACACACAGAGACAGCTCCTGGTGACGCATCCCACTGTGTGCTCAAGGCCCAGGTTCGACCATGAGCTGGTCCCTGGCTTGGCTGAGGACTGCCAAGCCCTCGCCTAAAAGTTGTACTTTCTTCTTCTAGGACCAACAGATACCTACACAGCCCTCATGCCTCCCAAATGTTGGGAGAAATCTGGCCCAGCCTGGCTAGGTGTGACTTTTAAGATAGTTGGACTGTGCTGTCTGGGCATGGTGGCACATGCCTTTAGTGCACTTAGGGGTCGGGAAGGAGGACTGGGTGAGTCTGAAGCTAGCCTGGGCAACATAAGTTCAAGGCTAGCCAGGGCTATATAGCAAGATCTTGTCTCCAAAACAAGTGACAAAAAGGAAAGCTCAAGTCAGGTGGGGCTCTGTGGTGCATACCTTTAATCCCAGCACTTGGGAGCAGAGGCAGGTGGATCTCTGAGTTGAGGCCAGCCTGGTCTACAGAGTGGAGTTCCAGAACAGCCAGGGTTACACACACACACACACACACACACACACACACACACACACACACACA
>NW_026595981.1:21738669-21739716 GCF_907164565.1 Psammomys obesus
AAAGCTGGCCAGTAGTGGTATATACCACTACTGGCCTTAATCCCAGAGCTCCAGGATGGGAGCGGGGGGTTGGGTGCAGAGGCAGGTGGATCTCTATGAGTTTGAGACCAGCCTGGTCTATAGAGTGAGTTCCAGGACAGCCCAACATCCAGGGCTACAGCCTGTCTCAAAAAGAAAAGGAATCTGTACTTTTTAGAAGCTGTAGGTCAGACTTGGAAGAGGTGGGATGCAGGGCGCTGTGCCGTGCAGGATGGCTTGAAAAGGGACCAACCACACCATTTGCCCACTGCTCAGTTTGAGTACTGCCCCGTGTGGTGGTTCGGTATGAGCCATCCAAGTTACACCTCCACTGGTTTTGTCTTCCAGATGAGGAAATTGGCGGCAGCTCTGACTTGCTCAGACAGTTGGTGAGCAAGGCACTGCCTGGGAAGGAGGAGCCTGGCTGAGGCAAAGGCCCACAGCCCCCCACATCTTGGGTGGGAGGAAGAGACAAAGCCATTGCAGGAAGAGAAAATAATGAGTTTGTTCCCTTGCAGCTGCCCAGATGTCCCCAAGCCGCTGTCTTGAGAAATGGTGTTTATGACAGGACAATGTCTGTAATTTGGCTTCTGGCATGCCTGGATAATTAGCTTAAGTTATCCTTCATTGGTGTTTCATTCAAAGCATGGATACTCTTCCATTCATTCTGAGGAGGCCTGTCCTGAGAGTCCCAGAAGGGACCCTGTGAACCTGAAGCTATTGTGTCTTCCCTATCAGTGGTGGAAGTTGCCCAGACACTGAGGTTAGGGCCAGGTGAGGGAGCTGTCTGCACTGCAGCTGGAGTCACTTGGGAGGGCGGGGTGTGTGGGGGGGTTGGGATGTGGTCTCTCCTCAGAAGGTCACTGCCTTGAGGAGGCTCTCTATGCAGCCAGTGTGGTAGCTTGAGTAAGAATGGCTTCCATAGGCTTATGTATTTTAATGCTTACCAGGGAGTGAAACTGTTTGAAAGGATTATAAGGATTCTATCTATCTATCTATCTATCTATCTATCTATCTATCTATCTATCT
>NW_026595981.1:21739726-21747924 GCF_907164565.1 Psammomys obesus
TCTATCTATCTATCTATCTATCTATCTATCTATCTATCTATCTATCTATCTCCCCCCCCCCACACCTATCTGCCTATGGATCAGGCTGTAGCTCTCAGCTAAGGCTCCAGCACCTGCCTGCGTGCTGGCATGCTCCCACCACGCTGATAATAGACTAAACCTCTGAAACTTTAAGCAAGCCCCCAATTAAATGTGTTCTTTTGTAAGAGCTGTCTTTAGCCACGATGTCTCTTCACAACAATGGAACAGTGTTACAAAGACAGCCAGGGTCCAGAAGGACTATGGCCTGGAGGTCCATCCTGAGGAGAATGGGAGACAAGAGACCTTGGGAAGGAAACAGTAGGAAAACCAAGGACAAGGACCCTGAGGCTGAATGAGGGTGGCGCTTAGGAGAAAGGTGGACAAGGGAGATTCTGTGAGGCTTGGTGGGCTGATTCAGAGCAAGGAAGATAGGTAGCTGGGAAGGACTCCAAGGGCTGTCTTAGAAGCTGGGAAGTGAGGTAGGACCTGCAGACAGGGGTATAGAGGGGTGTGTGTGTGTGTGTGTGTGTGTGTGTGTGTGTGTGTGTTGCTCTGCGCCATCCTGGGAGGGGAAGGAGGAGTCTGAAGAGGAGGCTTAGCACAGGAGGAAGTGCCACTCACTGACAGCTTAAGGGGCATCTCAATGGAGGGCTGATGGGATTGTTCAAGAGTGAGGCTTAGAAGGAGCCAAAAGAAGGGTTTCAGTAGGAGAGGGAGGGGTGAGAGAATGGGGAGGGAAATGATTCATGACTTATGAGTGTAAAATTATCAGAGAATGAAAACAAAACATAAAGGGGCTGGAGAGATGGCTCAGCAGTTAAGAACGCTAGCTGCTCTTGCGGAGGACATGGGTTTGGTTCCCACCAACTACGTGACCGCTCACAACCTTCGGTAGCTGCAGTTCCTGAGGATTTGATGTCTTCTGGCTTCTGCAGGCACCAGGCACAGAGCACACTCAGACAGATGTGTGCAAAAGACTCACATCCATAAAAATAAAAACAAATCCTCCCCTGCTTCCTAAGACAGGTTGCTCTCTGGCTGTCCTGGAACTTGCTCTGTAGACCAGCCTGGTCAGGAGCTCGGAGACCTGCCTGCCTCTGCCTTCGGAGTGCTGGGGTTAAAGGTGTGTGCCACCAACGCTCGCTCACAAACTTGTGAATCCTCTTGATCCTGCCTCCTAAGTTCTGGGATCATAGGCCTAAATCACCATGTCTGATACCTGTATTCTTCAAAATGTACCCTATGTCCACTTCTTGGACATGGGAAGTGTAACTTAATAGTAGGAGGGCTAGTATGGCAAGACCTTGGGTTCAATCTCCAGCACAGATAAATAAATACAGCTTAAATCAGTGAATTTCAGGGGAGTTAAGATGTCACTCAGTGGTAGAGAAGAATCTAGTGCAAGAGGCTGTGGGTTTGGTACCTACCACTGCAAAATAAATAAAGTATATTCTATTACATGTAAACTGTACTATTACTAAATTTGATTTTAAGGAGCAGAGAGCTAGCCAGGCACGGTGGCACATGCCTGTAAGCACCCAGGGAGGCAGAAAAAGGCAGGTCTCTGTGAGTTCAAGGCCAGTTTTTAAAGTGAGTCCAGAATAGCCAAGGCTACACAGAGAAAGCCTGTCTCAGGGAAAAAAAAACAAAAGCAAAAAACCTGTCTCAAAACAAACAAACAAACAAACAAACAAAAAAACCAAAGCAGCAGCAGCAAATAACAGTGCATAGCAACAGTCACCTACAATTCCAGACAGAATTCAGGAGGCAGAGGCAGGAGGATGACAGAAAATTCTGGACAGCGCAGTCTCCATGAGGAGTTTCAAGCTTGCCAGGTCTACACAGCAAGACCCTGCCTCAAAAAAGCAGGCAACTTTATGAGAGAATGTTTGCGCTGAGGAGATAGAGTTGGTGAAGAGCTTGCCAGCCAGGCATGAAGATCTGAGTTTGGTATGATCCCAGCACCCATATTTAAAAAATAAAAGCAGGGGCCCAGTGGGGCTGGAGAGATGGCTCAGCAGTTAAAAGCACTGGCTGCTCTTCCAGCAACCCCATCAGGTGACTCACAACTCCTCAGGCACTAAAATGAACATCACAAACATACCCATAATTATTAAACAAACAGACTTCCCTCCTGTGTCCTTTGCCCCCAATATGCTTGCCCACTGGCATTCTTGTACCCACACACATACAAAAATAAAAATAAATGTGTGTATATCTGTATACACTCATACATGTGTGTATATATATATATATATATATATATATATATATATATATATATATTACTTGTTTTTTCAAGACAGGGTTTCTCTGTGTAGTCTTCGTTGTCCTGGTCTCACTTCGTACACCAGGCTGGCCTTGAACTCACAGCAATCTACCTGCCTCTGCCTCCCAGAGTGCTTGGACTACAGGCCTGAGCCATGGCATCAAACTTACAGTGAATTTACAGTGATCCTCCTGCTTGCATGCTGCCACCACCACCTGGCTTGACCTTAATTTTCCCACTTCTACTTTTCAAGTAGCTGAGTTATAGGCCTTCAGGCCTGGCACGGCTCCTAGCACCTGCTTCTCTCTATGGCTGTCTATTATTGATTTCCAAATCTTCACCTCCCAATACACCATCCCCTGAGTGGGGTCCCCACTAATCCCTTTTTTCTCCTTTTCTTCTTGGTGTTTCCTGAGGCACGGTCTCACTGTAACTCAGGCTGGCCTTGAACTCACAGTGATCCTCCTGCCCTCGGCCTCCCCAGGATACAAGTGTGTACCATCAAACCTGGCCTGTATGTATTCTCACTGTCTTACCTCCCAATCCCTCAGCCTGTAGCATCAAAGCCTGGAATTTCCCAGGCTGACTTGGTCAGGCCCGCTCCTCCTAGACTCCTTCCTTCTACTACTCCCTGATGGCCTGTGACCACACCACCTCCGTCCTGTGTGTCCCTCTCTTCTTCCAGATATGCGCTCTGCTGCTTGTCCACCCAGCAGCGCAGATCTTCTATGGGGTCAGACCGGAAGAGCCGAGGGTCTCCTGAGAATTGCCACCTCCTGCACCACAGACAGCCTCAGTGGGCATGGCCTTAGCTCTATCCCTGCTTCTCCACTCTTGTGTAACTGTTGAGTGCAGTTATCCCCTCCGCCTTGCCTTGCCAAGGGGTCTCAGGTTACACTTAGTACCCTACCTTTACACCCAGCCCAGGCTTGGGGGGGGGGGGGGCGGGCGGCTCTGCTGTCAGCTGACCCCTTCCTTACCTTTCACCTGGACTCCTACACGTCTGCCCCACCCCCCACTCCAGCCCCCAGCACTATTCTAGCTTGCCCCTGGGGTTCAGCCACACACCGCCTAGGGCCTTATTTAAAGTGCCAGATCCTTAGCCTGGGGCTAGTAGTCCAGGCCCGTAACCTTAGCAAGTAGCAAACTGAGGCAAGGGGATTACTGTTGAGTTTGAGGCCTGCCGGCCTGGGCTGGGGAGGCCCTACCTGGGGGATGGGAGGTTACCTGCATTTGAATAAAAGCCCTGGGAGTTCACCTGGGTTTAAAGATTGACAATTAGTATCTATCTCCCAACTGCTAGTCTCCACCCCAACCCTAAGCAATCCTCGAGGGACATCGGAGTGAGCATACACGGCCAAAACACATCACCTAAAAGGCCTGAGGCCCTGGGTTCTAGTCTCGGGATAGCACACTTAGAAGCGGGATCTAGTTATTGCCATTTTACGGTTTGGCAAACCGAAGCTATCTGCATCTATCTGCTGCGTCTTCAGCCCCCTAGGCTTAAACCCAAACTTTCTGACAAGACACCGAAGGCCCCTTAATCTATTTCTGCCTCACTGCCAACCCCCCCCCCCCCTCCAGCTACACTTGCTAAGATTTGGTTGCCACAAAACACAACGTCAATCCACGGGTTTGGGGGCTCCTGTCTCTGTTAAGTCTGAGCATGCCCAATTCTTGCCTGGAATCTCTTCTGTCCCTATCTGCCTATGAACCCTTTCTCAACCACTGGGCCCCAGGTCAGGCCTCTCCCGACCTCGTAAGCACAAGGCTGGATTTCCTCCCTGCAGTACGGGAGCTGGTCACAGCACTCTCACAGCCCAATATAAAGTGATTTCTCTATATTGCTGCCACTCCCACCAGCCCAGGTGTTATCTGTGTAGCTCTGCCTGCCAGTCCAGGATTCATTAAAGTATTTGCTGAACTTTCTCAACTTCTGTCCTGACTGGGACTCTAGTAAGAGGGGCGAACATGAGACTTCAGGAAGAAACGGTAGCCCAGAGGAACATGATAGGGAAAACAGACACCAGGTCACCCCCAAGCTGCAAAGTTCCCTGGGAACAGGGTCACCAACCCACAGTGTTAAGCCAAGAGGACTTCCAAGATTAAGTCACCCAAACAATTGTCAGACAGTTACTTCTTTGCACAAGGCTACACAAGGCTAAAAAG
Organism: Psammomys obesus; assembly: GCF_907164565.1. NCBI lineage: Eukaryota > Metazoa > Chordata > Mammalia > Rodentia > Muridae > Psammomys > Psammomys obesus. Next base: position 21,744,186 of record NW_026595981.1, read on the forward strand.
AAAGCTGGGACTAGGTTCCAAGTAGTTCTGAAGTCTGGGCCGATGACCCCATGAACTTAGGATACCTTCCTAGGTATCCTAACTCCCCAGAGGATGTAGCTGATGCTCTGAGGTGGTCAAGAGTAGTATTTTAAGGCACCTGCTAGGACTGCAGGATGGAGGAGGGGGAACTAATTCTCTTCATTTGCATGTATTTGCTTATGAATCCTACGCGCTGTGTCTTTCTGCGAAAACGTGTGTTCAGGGCCACTGCGACAGTGACTCTGGCCGCCCAAGGCCTGGGAAAGCCCCCCGACTACCACGGTTCCTCTTCAGATGGGCCTCTGAGCAGCCTGAACAGGGCCCGTGACTTAGAAGAAGCCTGTTGGCTCATCTCTCCTCCTCCACTCGATAGGTCACGGGCGGTCATAACCTTTGGTGGGAAATCACCCTTCCTTGTACCCGATATCCACAGGCAACTTGCCCCTTTCGATCCTCGGGCTGCTGCAGCCTATCTTGGAGAAACTGGAAGTCCCAGTTAGTGTTCTAACCCGTCACAGCCAGTAAATGTCAGGGCAGGGGCTGGCACCCGAGACCAACTGGAACTCACCCTCCTCCTCGCCCTCTACCCCATCACCAGAACCTTCTTACTCATCGGCCGGGTTGCCCCCCGAAAGGGACTTAACCTCTCCAAGCGCCCCCCAAGGTCAGCGGCTTTGCTCTGGGGGCTGAAAAACAGTTCGCAGAGGCGTAAGGGAAACGCAGACCCGCCCGCGGGCACCCGCGCAGTCCGTTCTTCCAGCCCAGCTCTGTCTACTAGCCCAGAGGAGAGGTCGCACGCCCCCCCGGCCGCGGGCACCGACGACGAGAGCAAACGCAGGGCAAGAAAGCAAAACCGCTGCACTCTTCAGCCTCCCCCGCTCCGTTCCGGGAACCCGGGAGCCAGACTTCGCGGAAGTGCGCCCCGCGGCGGGCGGGCAGGCGCCTGGGCCCGGGACCGCCCCGACCGCAGCCCGCTCGCCTGGGCCGGGAGGTGCGGGGGCCGGCGCGGTCGGGCCCGAGCAGCAGCACGGCGCGCGCTTCCGCCCCGCTCGGCTCCGGCGGCGGCCAAGGCGGCCCCACAATCCCCTTCTGGCTCCGGGGACGGGCGGGGCGGGGCGGGGCGGGGCGGGCCGAGAGGGCGGAAATAATTTTCTGTTTCACCCTCTCTGCCCCAGTCCCTTTGCGGCGGGACGTGCAGGGCGGGCGCGGATTCGGGAGCGGGACGCGCCGCCTGGCTCTGGCGCGCCTCGCCGGCGGGCGAAGGCACTGACAGCGGGGGTTGAGCGCCTACTGTGTGTGTGAGGTCTTCGGGAAGGTGTCCTAGGTCCACAGCGCAGGAGGGAGCTGCGGAGCCCCAGAGTTGGAAGCTGTACTGTACGGCCAGAATATGCACGCATGACACCCCAAACCAGAGAGAAGTCATGCTACGGAGGGCACTAGAAACTCCAGCCACTTGTTGGCCGAGACCCGCTTCTGCTTGGTTTTTGTGGGTGTGCACACAGGATGCTCGAGGAAAGGCTGGAAGCTGGGGAAAGGGCCTGACCGCTCTGGGCCCCCGGCACCCACGGCGGACCCAGCCTGGCCTCCGGAGGGTTCCCCGGGACCAGAGCGCGTGAACGCAGAAGCGGGCAGCTCCGCTCCCCGCAGGAAGAAGTCAAGGCCGGGCTGACGTCTGGGCTCTGTAGCTCTCCAACTGTGTCGCCTTTGAGCAGCTTTCTTAATCCGGGGCGCCCTCAAGTCACGCCATCCGCTAAACGGGGGGCATCTGCACCCACCCTAAGGGACCGTCGCTAGAACTGTCAACCAAACCACATCCCTAGACCACCAAACAGGCATCAGCCGCGCATCCCCAAAGCTCGGAACGTGTTGGACGCGGGCTTGACTCAGGACTGGCTTTCCCGTCCCCTGTTCCCAAGTCACCAATTCCGGGACACAGAAACCAAGGGGTGGAGACCCTCGTCCGGCGGAACCCGAAGCTGCGGCCACTGTGACACTGTCTCAGGGGCAAAGCCTCCCCCCAACAGTTTGAGAGCGGCGCAGAGTCAGAAAGCGGGCATCTTCGCGGCTTCCTTCGCAGTTTTATTCTCGGTTGTTAGAAGTTTCCTCGCTAGAAACCCCAAGTAAGGTTTCCCCCTCCGGAGTTTTAATTTTTCGTATGAGCGAAGTTCACAATCTGAGTTTAAAAAAAAAAAAATACAAAACACACACAAAAAAACAAAAACCGTGCTGGCCGAGAAGCCTGCCCTCGACGTGTCCTCGACTTCTCGACTCAGAAGTCGCGGGGAACGACCGTCCTGACAGCCTCCGGGCGTTCCCGGGTCCCCAGACTGAGCAGCAGACCCGGGGGCTGCAGCTCCGCAGCTCCCGCCTCGCCAGGATTAAGGGAGTAAATCCCTGACGCCACCGACCAGGTCAAGGACAAGTTCTCCCCCTCCCTGTTTCAGCCCTCCTGGGCGGGGACTCACCCCCCCCTTCCGGGATGAAAGGTACTAAAGAGACGCGGAAGGGGGGGGCCGCGGGCTCCGGCCCCTTGATGTTCCGGTTGAACAGGTGCTGGTGAAAAGGAGGCGGACCCGGCGGAAGAGTCGGCCAGGGGGCCAGTGCGCCGAAGTGGGGGGAGCTGCCCCCTCCACCCCCAGTTCGCCCAGCCCGCCTCCTCCTCGCCCAGCCCGCCGCCCCTCCCCCCCAGGAAGCGTCCCCGGCCTAGAGGTCTTTGAAGTGTGGATGAAGCCCCCAGGGCAGCCTTCTCCCCTCTGCCACCCAACCTCCTGCTGAGGGGGTATTTGACCTTTGGTCCCTGTGGGGCGCCGTCTCCTCCCGGCAAAGAAAAGAGGGGTTGGGGTGTGTGGGGGGGATCAGATCTCGTCTAATGGGCCTGTACCAGCCTGGGTGTGTGTGGGGGGGAGGGGGACGAGTCTTGGTAGCCCTCCCCCAAAACTCAGACCCAACTTCGGAGACTTTAATCCGAAGTCGTAGAGCGCCTGTGGGCGCCAGTGTGTGTGTGTGTGGTGTGTGTGCCCAGAAGTCAGGCGTGATTCTGTTCGTAAGCGCGTTCTTAACTCGAGTTAAACCTCGAGGCACGCCTTGAGGCTGGAGGTGGAGCTAGGTCTTCGAGAGATCCGGCGGTGGGGGCTTGGATGAAGGCGGGGTACCTCGGTGTACCCCTAAGGTGTCTTGAGACCTGGGGAGTCAGGACTTCAAAGGGAAGCTCCCCGAGGGCAAGAATATCTCCCGTGGCGGCCGGCCCACACTAACATTCAGCAAATATTTGAGCGGGGCGTGGTGGTGGCATGCCTTTCTTGCACTTGGGTGGCAGAGGCAGAGTAAGTTCAAGGTCATCCTTGACTACCCAGTGAGTTCGAGGCCAGCCAGGGGTACTGACCGGCGCTCCTAGCTCAGGCTAACAAAAATCATTTGTAAGAGTGTCCAGAGTGAAAGTGTAAAAACGTGTGACGCTGTCTACCCTCCGGAGTGGCACCCATGAGCTGCCAACCAAAGAAACAACGCGGTCCCCCCCTTTCCAAGAGCAAGCACGGGAGAAGGGGTCCCGTCGCTCCAGTTCTCTTCAGAGCCCCTAGTTCTCATCTCCCCTAGATTTCCCTTGGGTTGAAGGAAAGGCGGTGGGGGGGGGGTCGGGGACCCGAAGTGTGACACCGAGGGCCGGCAGAGGGGAGGGCTCGGGGGCTACCCGCCCAGTCATAAAAAGAGAAAAAGACAG